>NC_068947.1:39438485-39745892 GCF_026419915.1 Harpia harpyja
GAGCACAAGAGTTTTCAGAAGTTAAAATTTTGTAGATCGGGGATTATTATATGGAATATCTGACTTCCCCCCCCCCACCGCCAAAGGACAGACAAACAATATTTCTCAGATAGTACAGTCTTTGCAGACCCACTGAATGTGGCCCTGCTACTGCAGGTGAAGGTCATGCTTGATGAATAATCAGAGGTTTAACATCCTCAGTCCAGCTTCACTTCTGCTCAACACTTGCATCAGATAAAGTGCAGTTAAATAACTAAGTTAAGCAGAAAATACTGCTATTGAATGAAACTATGAATAGTTTTATCATGAAGATTTTTCCTGACTGTGACTGCATAAGTTTTACCACTTACAGTAAAGCTATAGTTTTACTATTATTATTTTAATAGAGAATAAACCAACTTTTCCACTTTTTGAGCAGAACCAAATGTGTTACAGAGGCATCTGTTTGTAATTGTCAAAGGTCTGGCTTCGCAGCAAGTGTGAAATCACCAATAACTAACATACCTGCAAATTCCAGTCACCTTTTTTATATAGAAACAAGCTGGTCGATGATGCAGAAGTGCAACGTAGAAAAAAGGCAAGGGATTTGCCACCAAAGACCTGGCTAGAGTTCATCAGATAACCTAGAAGTAATTTCTTTTGCAGAAATACAAATATTATTAAAACACAGTAAAATACATATTTGCCATATCACCCTCAGGGTTGTTGAAATATCTTGGAAATGTACTGCTTAATAGCTTAACACTGGAATCCAAATAGATAGCATCTCTTTTTATTTAAAACTTCTGATTTGGGTTTGATTTCCTAGCTTTTAGCGACTAGCTTTTGAGTTGTGAGCACTTGAGAATGCTGTTATTTTTATCTCCTTTTTTTTCCAGTCAAGGGTAACAAAAACCTAGCTTTCCATACCTAATTTCTTCTCATTGCTGTAAGCTCCATGTGTGCGCACACATATAGAGGATCATACCTTCATCTGGCTCTTATGGATCCAAAGTGCTTCACAGGAACAATTTTAAATGTTGTTACCTTTAGGACTCTCTTTGACACAAAAGCGTAAAGTTCCAGCTGCATTGTAAAATTACAAAGGTAAAGTGAATGTCAATTTTATCTTGCTTGGAACCCAATGGGCAGCCTTTGGTTCAGAAATCAGCTAGATGAAGGATCATGAATTCATGGCTCTTGAGCCTCTTGTTGTTCACCAACAATTCAGGTGTGGCTCAAGCATGCAGGCAAAGTCCCGCGACAGCAGCAGCGTCGCGGTGATGCCAGCCCTATGGTAATCCACATACCCAGTGAGATGATGGAGTGACCTAATGGGGAGCGTTTACTCCATTCATTAGTTCATCCCCACCCTTGGAGAGGCAGGTAGGCTCCTTCAGAGCACTGCTGGTACCTCCCAAATGACAAAGCTTTCCTGAAGCATTCTTCCCAGGTTTGGCTTTCTGGCTCCCAGTTCCTTCAAAATTTCCTGATGGTACTCCTAACATCAAGAAAGTTGTTTGCTCCACCACTAGATATGTCTTCCATTTTGTTTTTCACTCCTGAGTCAAGCAAAAATCGCATATCAGTTGGGATCTTGCTTGACATGAAAAGGTGTTATATCTGCAAAAAGCATTAGTTCCTTAAGAAAAAAAAAAGATGCAGAATATACTAAAACTGTTTTCTGTGTGCCCTGACTCAAAGTGCGAAGACTCTGCCAGTCAGATTGCTACAGGGACGTAGAACAGTCTATAGAAGGAGTGGGACACAAGGAGATAAAATACTTTTATCACTTAATCTGGAAAGTTAACAAGACTTTCCATCTACATGGGGAAAAAAAAAAGGAGACACTCTCAAACAATAAAAACTTCAAGCAAATAAGTAGGTGCTCAAAAAAAAAAAAAAGTAAGAACATTTTTTTTTCCACTTCAATGGATTATGTTGAAACGTCATTCACCAGAATATGTTTCAAATAGTTCATACAGTCCATCCAAAACATGGACAAAAATCCCACAGTCTTCATGAACATTTTGTTTTTTCTTTTTCAAGTCTACACTTCTGACTGTTTTGTTGGGGTACCATGAGGCAGGCAGAGGGGTGTAATACTGCAGCGAGTTCAGCAGGAGTGGCAGCTTAAATAAGAGCCATCCCTGTGTAAATAGTTTGACAGTCATTTCAGTTGCATTGCTTCCTGATCAGGATCGTCATCTGATGGCCTTATCTCCATATGAGAGCATCAGATATTTTAATAATCACACCATTTTTCACCAGCAGGCTATGAATATTCAATAAAAAATGTTTCCTAAAGTATTTCTTATGCTGGCCTTTTTTCCTTCCAAATGAAATTTAAAAGAAAATGAGGAAAAAGTCACAGCTGCTTGCTCTACATTCCAGTTTTCTAACTTTCTTGCTGTTGTTTTGCATAATACTACAACTATTCAATAATCACAAGAAATCCTGAGTTGCAACTAGCAGATTTCACATCTTTTGCTCTGCTCTAAATGCTTACCCTTAAAGACTTGAAAGAGGCCCAGAAAGTAGTAACCACCACTGCTCTATCTGTCACATTAACCTCTTCTTTGTGGCTGTTTAACAAGAAAAGATGGTGTAGATTGTACTAGCCTGACACCATAAGAAGAAGCTTCAGTACAAAATTAATCAGAAAAAATTACTTTCATTCCTTTATCCAGCTTGTAATCAGAGAAACCAGAGATTGCAGGAGCACAGGAACTGAGGTCTGTTGATGCCCAACTGCTCTCCCTCAAAATTTATACTTGGGCAATGATGACAGTCTTGTTTTACCTCTACTATGCCACCTGAATATATAAATAGATTAGGGCTGTCAATATAGCATCTGACAGGAGCTACAGATATTTAGGATCTGGAATGACTCCTACAGAAGTCAATGGAAGTCTTACTAAGGATTTTAATGAACGTTGGACCAGGTTCAAGGACAGGGAAAGAAAAGGTTTTGCTCCTGTGAGCACCTTAGGCCTATTCTGACCTCCACTATAATGTTTTTTTTTTTTCCAAGCATTTAACAGGAACAAATATTTGTATAGGTGTTACACAATTGTGCTATGGGGAAATGTTGAATTACAAAATGAACTGCATTCCTGATAAATTGTAATTACTGCCCAGGAGAGTGAACACCAAGAAACTGCTTCCTTTCAGTTGTGGGAACCAGGCGTGTGCTGTGCACCTGATCAGAAAAAAAGAAATAAATCCCCCAAACAAAAAAAATAAAATTCCCACAACCAGAGGACTAGCACAGCTTCACGCCAACATGTTAGGGATTTCAGAGTTCTGTGCAGATGTCAGATAGGCGACTGGGATAAGAGGGACCAGTGCCTGGTAATTATGGTTACATGAGCTGACATAAAGGAAATTTGAGATTAGAAACTCTCCTCCAAATCCAGAGGCCAGAAGTATGCCTCCTGTTTACCAGAAGTAATCCCTTTCACTTCCATGACATGGTTCCAGATACACATAACACATGCGAAGGGCAGGATCTGGCCTCTTCATGTCTTGCTTTTTCCACAGTGCTGTATCAAGAGTTTCAAAGATGTGTCACCATCACCTCAAAATGTTAAAAAAAACCCCAACTATATGTCAAGCCTCAAAATTCCAGAGATATGCTAAGAAGTAGACTTAAAAATAATAAATGCTTAGGTCTTTTAATTTGCCCACCCCCTTTCACAGCATGTAAAGTTCACATATTTCAGAATTTTTTCTAAAGCCACAAGGGCCAAAAATATATTTATTTTCCAACAAAACCTGAGATTCTCAGGTGAAAACCAGATTGCAGTCCGTCTTGTGAAATTCACGAAGCTGGAGGACTCAGCAGTGGCAAGGTGACAGACTCCAGTCAGATGAGAGCAAGAGGTGGCTGGCCAGCCAGAGTTAGCGGGGGCTGATTCCTCTTAAAAGCCAGACAAAACTAAATTGGAGCCAAGGGGTTTGTGGCGTGGTAAGCATGACCAGAGATCACATTCACACCCGGTGCTCCTGCATCCTGCCATACAGGCAGGACTGCTGCTGCCATTGATCCCTCAGCACATGCCTCTGCCTACAGCTACACATACAATTCTCCTCATCCGGGCTCCCGCCAGGCTGACAGGGATTGAAGTGCTCTTCCCTTGGTGTCCGTGGTTGTCCCAGGGCCTGCCCACCCATCTCTTTTCACAGAAGCGGGAGCACAGAGTCACCATGTGGGGCCCCAAAGACCCTGTGATAACTCACTCCCCTTCCCCACCAAGCCCGGGGCTTACACACCCCATTTGCCAGAGCTCAAGCCTCTGCATACCCTGGGGCTCACAAACAACCCTCCAAGGGAAAATGAGAGCTGAGGGGCACAAACTGCTTCTGTGAACAGGTCTTCAACAAAAGACAGACACATGTGAGATATAAGGCTGTGGATCAATAAAATGGGCACATTTGTTTCTGTTTCCTCACCAAAGTGGAGCATCCTTGGGCTTAGGGCAAAGTCCTCAGAGATGTCCTCAATCTTTCTCTTACAGTTTATAATTTTTCTCTGAATCACTGGAGACAGAGAAGAGAGACATTGTCTGTCTCTCCTCTGTCCCAGCCAATTTCCTTTGATCTTGTCTGGACACGCAGTTAAATAGAAAAAAGTTCTTCAGCTCCTCCTTCCTGAGGTACCTTTTTCCTTCAAAACCAGGAGGCTTTGCTTCTCCAGCCACTCCTGATTTTTCATTTCTATTATCTGTGGGGGAAGAAGGATACACTCTGCACCTATCTACCTTTTGGAGAAGCTACAGGAATCGGTTCTCATACCTTCAGCCAATCTCTTGTCCTCTACCCATGTTTCCAGCTAAACATGGGATGAGGAAGGCTCACTGATATACCATTATCCCCAGCTTCTCATCTGGGAAAAGATCAGAACCAAGACTAGAATGCTTTAGCAATAGGAGCCATGCTAAAAAACTACTTGTATTGTATAGATGTCAAAAGCTTCCCAACCGGACAAAGGTTGAGGCAATGGCTTTTCTTTTCTGCCACTACAGCCTCTTCCAACCGACCAGCTCTCGCCTCTCTCTGTAATAGCCCCATTCAGAAAGGCTCAGACGTTACAGAAATTTTTTGTGTATTTGTCCTCACAGTTCTCCCAGAAGCAGGGAAGTGCACCTTTAAAATAAATGGGAAACTGAGGTGTAGAGAGACTGAGTAGCACACCAAAGGTCACACAGGACAGTGTGGGGTAGCAGATCAGGCCACTTCCGAGTGCCTCAGCCACTCAACCACTCCTCCTCCAGTTGGGTTTGGAGCCAGGAGATGACGTCTGAACACCCTTTTAATAAAAAGAAAACCAGGTAAAGCTTTCAGCTATAGATCCAAGACTCAAGACTTAATTCTCCACAGAAGCTCGGTTTGCTCCAGTTTCAGTCCTGGACAGCTAAAGAAAATGTTCTGGGCCGCATTCTCCATTCACTCAACCCTGCACAAAATCACTGAAACCAACACAGCTTCACCAAAGAGTTGCCCACACACCTTATTTACTTCTCATTCCTTGGATGTAGCCCTCACCCAGATGACACTGAATCATGTAAAGCAGAAAAAAAGGTGACACTGATTGTGAAAAAGGGAGGGAGAGTGTAGTGGAGCAATGCCATTTCCCCTCCACATTTTCTGTAAAATCCTGCCTTTGCTAGCATATTACTTTAGCAAATGAAGGGAGTGTGGGTCACATTTAGGATGAAGTTCAGCCTCCACTCAGCCTCCACCTGTAGTTGACAGCTGGACCATTTCTCCAGTGCAGCCAGTTTGTTGACACTCATAACTTGTCCTTCTAAGCAAAAGTACACCAAAGACAATGGGGAACTCAGACTTTGGGCTGGATAACAAGTATTTAAATAGCTTTCCAACTCAATGAGGCATTTTAAGCTTTTCATTAGCAGTAATTACGCAAGAAGTAGAGGTCACCACCAGAAATTTTACAGAGCTTAAAGAGGCAGGAATCAAAATGAATCTAAAGTTAGAAAATTAAATTGTACATTAACACAAGAGAC
The DNA here is from genome assembly GCF_026419915.1 of Harpia harpyja. NCBI lineage: Eukaryota > Metazoa > Chordata > Aves > Accipitriformes > Accipitridae > Harpia > Harpia harpyja. Next base: position 39,444,494 of record NC_068947.1, read on the forward strand.
AGCTAGATGGAAGCTATTGTTACTGTGAATCATTGCCTTGAAAAATTAATTGCCTTTTTTTATATGTTGCTTTTTTTCAACTTTTGACTATTAAAGCACGGAAGTTTTAGGTCCAAGGTGATATTAACAGGACTCAGTGAGGTAAATGAAGAGAAACATCACGTTGAATTAGCCCCCTAAATTATCATGCAACTATTTATTTATGATTTCAGACAGGGAACAACAAAAATCCTGTCTTTTGGCAAACAAAATCTTTCCCTCATTCTTCCTATCTACTACATCAGGCCAAGCCAACCTAGAGAGAGCTAGAGATTTTGGCTACTGATGTAGAAACCAAAGTTCTCTACCCCAAAAGTGCTTCCATGTAAGTGGATTCTGAGCAGCGACATTTGTAGGATCACAGCCCTTGTGTATGATGCTGCTTTTCTCTCCGTTAATATTCCAGGAGTAGCAACAGAAGAGCTGTAACACAGCTGGAGGCACTTGGAAACCATTCTGATTTACTGAAGTAGCTGCATACAGCACTGTGAAGCTGACCCTCGTGCTCCTTCGAGAGTGAGCCCGTACTTAGGAAATTCATCTTTCATTTTCACACCACATGGGTCAGAATCCCCGAGAGAATGCGGACTTTCAAAATGCAGTGCGCCTACTCTTCGAAGGGTCGTGGTGTACAAAGCCAGCCTCAGTGCTCAGTGTGAGTGCTGATGCTGGGCTTTCCACCCAGCATGCTTCCTTGCTCCAGGGCAGCTATAGACTCGTTAAGAACAAATGCTGATTGTGCCCATGCACAAACGTTGAGTAGGAGGATGAAGGCAAGCAAAGACTTCTTGAGCCTTTGCCCTGTGGCTTGCATCTCTGTAGAGACAAGCTACATATTGGCTGCCCAGATCAAATTCTTAAGAGGTATTTGAACCTTTAACTAAGCAAAGTTTCACAGAGAGATGTAATCAAGGACTTCTATCAAGATGGAAGTAGCTTACTGGTGGGAAACAGACTTTCTGAAACATGGGAGCATTATTCCCCACAAGGAGAAGGACAACCTGTTTGATTTGACAAGCATACAGATTCTTTAGAGAGCAACCAAGTTACCTGTAACAGGCCTGTTCTCTAAATGTCACTACTGTCCATCCAGAGGAACTTCAAATATTGGCAATGCGATTATTCTAGGTTGGCGGTGCTGAACAAGTAAGTACAACCTGGCGCATTAGTTTTCTTTATCCATTTTTGATTCAGGAGCTGAGAGTTTCAAATGGACTGAGCAACTCAGGAACACACATTTGAAACCATCAGCAGGACGTGCTCCGAAATCACAGAGCACGTCGAATGTCTTGTTCTGTAGGAATCAGAAGAGGCCAAGTCCTCAGCAAACTCTGCTAACAAGTGAAGCTCATTTGGCTTTGAGAGCGATACGCTGATTTCTAGCAGCTGCCAAACTATCCATAATGGCTTTAAAATACACTGTAATATAACAGGATGAAAGTCACAATATATTCTTACAGAGCTACAGAAGCTGTAATTTCATGTTCAAGCTGCAAGACGCTGGATTCCTTTAGAAATGGTTGTGAGTTCACTTCCCGGTCGTGCTAGTAAAAGACCTCTGTGATTATAGGGCACAGGAGAACCAAGGCTCTATAAATGTGAAGTAATAAACTTTCCTTACCTAAATAATATAAGGGCTGCATGTTCCTGTTTGAACTACAAGCTCTGATGGTACAAGTTAAAGCAGAGTATGAGTTAATTCATTCAGGGGCTGCTACTGGATAAATAATACATAATAACGGCAAATAATAATTCACAAAAGGCATACATTGAGTTAAATAATGTGGACTCTCAAACATGGAGAACTGCCTCCTCGTAAGAAGTCTTTAGCTTTGATTAATCATTTGTAATCTGATCAAATGGAAGAAAGCAAGCTGCCTGGTGCACATGACTATTTTCCCTTTCTTAACAGCTGACCCAACAATTGGGCACCCTTCTGGGTTGAAGAACTAATTAATATTCCTTAACTGTCTTGAAAGCATTTAAAGACTGAAACAGGCTGCATATGGTGATGTAGCTAAAAGTGGGTTAAGTAGTAAGAAATTAGCTGCATATAAACCATGAATCAGTCTGTTTTGATGGTAAGACTGTAATTTCAGCTTTTTGCCTTTTCAGTATGTTTCACAAACACAATAGGCAGGCTTATACTGAAATACGAGCAAAATATAACTCTTCTGTTGAGTGAACACATTTCTTTTCCTTCCTTACTGCTCTCTAGGAACCAGGAGGAAGGTTCAGTGCAGCACTGCAGACACTTTCTGAACTTGTGTTTGTATGATCAAGCCCTTCAAAAAACATGAGGAAAAGATTCACATTAATGTTTGCGTGTCCCATTGGGAAATGAAAGACATCACCAATATGCTCAGCAGATAAGACTTTCTGTGTGAAGTCATGCTTTTAAGTAGTTCAACGTGACTGTCCATAAAAAGTTGATGAGTACTAAACAGATGATTTCTTCCAGCTAAAATTTTCCCCCTTCCTAAACTGAAAGTAAAGCTTGTATTTCATGTTTGTTTGTCAAATTTGGGGTTTTTTTTATTATTATAATATTATAAATACAACTCTACCTGAATTCACAGAGTAAAATTATTACTGTTGTTTGAAAAGGAGACTAGAGGTAACACAGAAGTTCAAGAAACACCAAATGAGGAATGCATTAACTGAGGAATGCAGGAAAAAAAGTAACACTAAAAACCTCTTCAGATTCATCTTAGAGTTTCTGTCCCAAACTATTTTAATTGGAGCCATTTTACGGTTCAATTCACTTGGACTCCTTGATTTGAAAGACAGTGTCAGAGGCCTGGTCTACACCTTGATTAGTAACATAAAATCTGATCAAACACACTGGGTTACACAGGGACCCGTGTAAAAAGCAAGTTAAATGGAAAGAGGGTATAGCCGTGGCTGTTTTAACCACTAACCACAACATCATGCTAACTTGAACAACAATTTTATAAGGATTGATTAATACAGTACAAAATCTATTTCCTTTTTATATGCAAAATCAATGTAACTACAATAAGAATAAAACATGAAAGAGATTATGCTTCTCAGCAACAATAGCAATAGGGTCTAGAGGATAGGAGTGCCTTTTCCTTCTCCTATTCATGCATGTCCTTCTGTTCATAGCATGTTGGGACAGTGACACCAACAATGAAGCACTGCAGGGATTTATTGACAGTTTGGTAGGTAAGGGGTGAACAGCTGGTTAAGGAAGAAAGCATGTCTGGAGCAAAGAATAAATTGAAGACTTCCTGGCTGCAGTTCACATCAAACTACTATAAATTAGTAACACAACTGGGCCACTTAGTCATCTGTTCCAAGAACGGTTTTCTCTACTTGGGTCAACTAAATGATCAGACCATTTAGTGGATGGATGCACTGATTCCTGACCTCCTCTCAGAGTTTTTTCGCTGCATGCTGATGCATGAGTATGGCTGTGGGGCTTGGAACAGGCTCAAGATGGACCATCGATCCTGTCTTCTCTCTAGTCATGACCATACCTGAACCTGTATTGCCCAATATTTGTTTTTAAAATAAATTTTATCATGCCTAATACAACCACATTAAGCCTGAGTGAGTTCTGGAACACACTCTGGTAGTCAGAGCCAGGAGTGTTTGGAGCTGGTCCTTCTCCTTACATTTAACCACAGAGAAGATAGCTAGCAGGAAAGTTAACTAGAAGTTTAGTACCTTAGTTTGGGTTTACCAGTAGAGAAATGATCTTACCCTGATAGCATTTTAAGGAAACATTTACAGGAGAAATAAAATAGATACAACTGCTGTTTGGGCATTTCTCTTGTAGGTAAAACCTTGTGAAGTTTGATAGGAATTTAATACATAAATTTATAGATGTTTACTATAGCTGAATAGAAGTGACTTATAGAGGCTTGCAGCTATTAAAGCACTCCTGCCTCCAGCGGAGAAAGGCCAGCTAAGAGACTGTCGGCATAACACGGAATGAAATAATTTCTCTTTTTAACTATCCTATAGAGTCCTGTGCACGTGATGTAATTCTCTATTCAATTCCAGAGAAGGTATCATTTCCTATTAGAGTCCATTGGGTGTTTGTATGTAGGTTTCCTTTCACAGACTCCTTAGCATAGCCAGAAAATTCATTTTCTCCGTGTCAACTAAATGGTGTAGCTCTTTTTCCTCTGATGTCATGTGATGTCTGTCACCACTAAAACAGCCTACATGCAGCTGAATCTTGTTTTGGAGCCTATACTCTTGCATATGGTTTCTAGACGGAGGCAAATATCACTGCAACAGAGCTATTTAACTAATGTATTTTCACACAATGATTAATTTCTCTTTTATTTTCAGCATGAAAGTCTGTGGCATAGACCCCCATATGGCAAAATAATAGGCTGAAAGATTAGCCACCACCACCATCTGTTACTCGTCCCTCATTTCACTCCCTCTTTCAAGGGCTGATTGCAATTTCAAAATCTTTCTATTGAATGAGTCTATTTTCTTTCAAGTTATTACCTAGATGACTTCAATAATTCTATATAGATGGGGCCTGAAAAAGAAATGCTGAGAGCAGAGAACGCGTGTAATACATTTGCATAATGCAGTGGAAGAGAGGGTGCTGTGAGAAGAAATTCGCAGGACTGGTGTCTCGATTCACCCGTTGGTGTTTACAAGAGTGTAACTCCATTGCCTGCTTTGGAGTCACTCCAGAGAGCCATGCTGCTGCATGGAGAAATGAGGTCTTCAGCGTCCCATTTCTTACCAAAGTCATCCCTTGTGTACAACAGGTGAGAGCCAAACCACTTCTTCTTTTAGTATGCCTATTACATCCTGTTTTCTCTAGATGAGTATTTATGTCTATATAGGTGAACTTATTATGTCCAAAGCATAGGAAGAAAGTAAAAAGGAGAGGTGAGGAAGGAAGGCTAAGGAAAGCCGAAGAAAGAAGAGCAAGCATATCTAGGGAAGCATGAAGGGGAAATCAATAAAAAAAGTATTTTTTTGTGACCTGTGATCAACGTCCCCACTAATTTGTATGACCGACAGGCTCCAAGTCAAATTAATATGCCCTGTACCTTTATCACACAGCCCTTCAAATGCATGCCAATCTTTGCAGAAGAACTTTGCCACTTGAAGGCTCGGCACTGCTGGCACAGCAGACACAGCTTGCGCTGCGCTGCGCAGTGCTTTGTGATAAGCACGAATCATTCTTGTGGATCAAGGTAAGGCAACCAAGCCTGGTAAGCACACACATGTTTAGCCTGTGGCAAATCCTACTGAAAACAGAAAGAATCCACGCTACCACTTATTTTTTGCTATGAGAGGCACTACGAAGGCATAAGCTGCATCTCTCCACATTTTACCAGCAGCAACGCTGGAAACACTATTGCTGTTTCTGAAACAGAAATAGAAACAAATAGCATTTCTGATAGTAACCCTATTTATGTTCCCATTTGAGCAGGAAAAATAGCCCCACCTTTGTGCCTTTGGACAATGTTGTATTTAGAGTGCCCTCTTCCTTCTCTGTCTCTGTGTGCAATTTCTAGCTGGGGACACCCTTTAAGGCTGCAAAGTTTTCCCTGTTTAAACTTTGAAACTATATGTACAACATGGCATCACTGAAGAGTGACATTTTTCTACGATATGGGTAAAAATGTTCAGCTTCTTTAGCAATGAAATGAAATTTCACTATCAAACTTTCAGTTTTGAGCAAACAACGGCTTTATTCCAGACTATCATTAAAAACACTTAGGCTACAGGATCTGCCTGTGTTAATGCCCTTCTTTTTACACAAGCATAGAAAAATATTTAACTTGCAGCTTTTTACTCCATTCTGTCAGCTGAATGAATGCTAAAGTGTCAGGACTGGCCTGCATTTGTTCCACAAGCTGATTCAAATCACACGTGTCTTGAGCTACTGAGGTGTGGGCATATCGCAACTGTGAAATCCGACTCTTCTCCTTAGCCTGGTCTTGAGTCCCATTGCCTGTAACATGCCCTGTCAGCTTTATGTTCTAAATTAGGCTTTGGGCATATGAAAATGACTTCCCTGCTTGTAGAGTGCCTAGCATATCATTAGGAAGCAATAAACAAAAACCTCAAAGAGGTACTTCATGCCACATGGAGTGAACTTTGTTTTCTATATCCATCACTTCAATTGTTCACTATGGGATATCAGGCCAGATTCTCAGTGGAAGTAAATCAGCACAGCTTTGCTATGCCTGACAGAGCTGCCCCAAAACTGAGCTACTAATGTTTATGTGCAGGAACAGCCTAAATGTCACTCTTATGTCTGACTCATGATTCAGAAGACCATAACTGTTTGACATGGCCCATGTATTTGTTATTTTAGGGGGCTGGTTGGAAGGAGATGGCAAAGGTTTAGGAGTCAATGATCTCCATCAGCTCTAAAAACAAGGCAAGACTGCTGGGCTTTGTTTTCTTTTGGGAACTTTCCAAGCATCAGTACTTTGCAAGTTACCCCCATAGGCAATTCAGTGTCTGTTTCAAGTTAATGTGCTTTGTTTTTCAGGCCACAAATAAAATCAGAACAAAGTAAAAGTTCAGAATTGTTTGAAAACAACCCAAATTGTGTACCGTGTGAAAAGAAAGGTAAAAAGAGGGTCAGGGAAGCTGGGAGTAGAAAGGGCATGGGATACGGAAAATCTCTCCAGAGGAGGGAAAGTGATTTTTAACACACAGAAGAGGGATAAACTGAAGAGAGGAGAAAAAGATAATAGTTAGAAAGTCTATGTGAAAATCACTTTGAAATACTGTAGGTCCCTTTCTCCTGGTGAGGTTCTGGTCTCGCTCATAAGAGGGTCAAAGGGACTGAAAATGCTAGCTCTCATGTTACCTTTGTATTAGAGGCATATGAAGAGGATGACAGCAATACAATCAAGATACCAGGCCAAATTCTGCCCTTAATTGCAGTCATTCAACTACTTTAAGAACCTTGTTCAGTACAGTCTTTTAATTCTCTGATTCCTGAAAAAGCTATAGAAACAATGGAGGACTTGCATTAGTCAGATATCAAACACACACATACCTTTGTTAAAACAAGCACAACCGTAGGAGGATTGAGAGGGATTTTTTTTTCCATAACAGCAAAGAGCTGTTAAGGGAGGTACCTTTGTTTCCAAGTCTGTGATCATGATGCTGTGTTAGTTGATTTTCCTCCTACCTTATCATTGCTTTCACCCCACAGCTCTTTTCTCAAGGATGGCAGCAGAGTTAAGCTGCTAACTTGGTGCTTGGAAGACCCAGTTTTACAATTCTCCATCCCTTTACAAACTTTGGATGAATCTGGGGACAGCAGTTCCCATCCGTCAAGTGGGGATTACATTTTCCCTACAACATAAATAGGGCAAAGCAAAGAAAACGTATACTTCAGTGACGGGCTCTGTTAGTACCTTTTCTTGATTAACACCTTTTCTCTCCTGTATTGGATGTATTGCTTTGTGAAATCAGCCTCAAAAATTTCCATTGACTACCATGGAAACTGCATTGGGCCAGTAGAAGCCATAGTGATGCCAGATGGTAAGAAGCTATGCATATGACTGCGATAGAGAATTGCTCACTGAATACTAAATTTGGATGAGTGCATTGGATCCAAAGTAATCAGAGTCGAGCACAAATGCAGACAGGGAATCACCCCCCAGCACAAAACCTAGTTAAAAATGATGCAAATACTTTGTGAGAAATTAAAGCCAGGGTAAACCTGTATTCAGTGATACAACCATTTACCCACTATCAGTGGGGTGGTTTCACCCTTTGATTCACTGGGTGGGTTCATCTTTCCATGAAGATAAGCAAAAGAAAGGAAGAGAAATAAAAGGCAAAAAAAGCTGATTTTACTAATATGAATGCTGAGCAAAGGAACCGGCAGGCTTAAAGAACTGGAAATGCGAGATGAAACCTTTGAAATCCATGTAATCCCTTCAAGACTGGCTCAAATCAGCGGTGATCCATAGCCATTATAATACTTGGTGAGGTTTGGGTAACATCCAGGAACTGGATTTGGATTCTTAATCCAGGTAAGACCAGATGTTCACATCAAGAAATTCAAAACCCAAACCTGCACTTTCAGGCAGTTGGAAGAAATGAAATAACTAAATCTCATTTGTGACACTGAAAGGAATTGTGTCTTTGTCAAAAGCCAGAAATTAACAGGGCCAAGACTTCCTTCCTATACTGCTCTGTTTAATAGTAAACCTCAGTCCCTGGATATTACAATGGGGACAGACAAAGAGAAATTCAAGACAGATGAATGGGTTAACAGTCACCTGGGATAAGAAAGTTGGTAGAACAGAGAAAAATTTTTATCGCTCCTGTAAACTGTGTGACTATGCTTTGCACTATTTATTTATTTATTTTTGTTTTTCCTCTGAAAACTACTCAGAAAACTCTGCTTGTGCAGAAAACCAGCACAAGCAATGTAGGCTTCACCGGGCAGGGGAAAATTTACAATGTCCAGTTATTACCTTGCCCAAGCATTTTATTTCCTTTGCAAGAGATAGGGAAACAGGTCCTTAGCTTTCAAAAGACCTCTTGCTAGCACCAACAAAGAGATGCAATTGAAAAACAAAGCAACATTTTATATTCCTTTCATGATAAATTTTCAAGATTTTCTTATATAAGTAAGCAGCAGTGGTAGACAAGGAGAGAAGTATACAACACTCTCCTCTTGGATGATTAAAAAAAAAAAAAAAAAAACAGAAAAAGAGCCATTTTAGTAAAGCTGCAATAAGAAAAAGAAAAAAGGAAGCTTTGCACGCCATGGACACAGCTAGAGGAGCAGTCAACAAGGCGTGATTAACAACAGCTTGAAAATGTTTCTCCACACACAAATTGAATGCATGAGGGAATTTGTTTTCACTATTGTTCTTAAAATTAGTCTGAGGATGATCTTCCCAGATAAGCTAGGCACCTACCCGATGTCTAAATGTATTTATTTCCACAAGAAGAGACACTGATATAACGGCAATTTTGTGCAACGCAAATCACACTAAACCATTGATTTTTTAAGTTCAGCAGCTGATCTTGCATGGTTGCTTGCAAATGCAGGCAAAGAGACCACACTGATTGCAGCAGTAAACTGAACTCCTGTCTCACATTGGCTTGAAGATGCAGTTTGACAAGTGCTGCTTAAACAAACCTGAGCACGTCGGTTATTTTCAAATTATTTACTCGTTACAGTCGCTCGCAACATAAAAGCCAACAATCAGTCATTAGCACGCAGCACAGGAAATTTTCCCAGGGTATTATGTATCGTGTTTGGACAGTTGGAACTCACAGCTATTATTTATTCACGCCACTATAAATTATTCTTCTCAAAATGAACCCGAGTCACGTAAATGCTGACTTGGAAAGTACCAGAGGCCTCTCTTTTCCTGCAGCATGTATATTTCCTTTCTAATAAACTTCCTGCCTAAAAATGGAAAACCGAAGGCTAGTGGAGCTTAGGTGTTTAAAATCAATTCCCTGGAGGCATGGGGAAAAGCAGTTTGGTTAACATTTGCTGTGTCCCTTTTAAGGCTGTAAATTCATTGAGGGCTTACATTGTTCCAGTGCTGCAAAACAACACCGCTGACACATGTGAATAACTTTCATACTGGCATAAGCATCAGATTATTTGTCACAGGCTTCTTCCTTCCCCTTTTTTGTGGGGTTTTTTGGTTGTTTTTTTTTTTCTTAAAATACATATTTTGTCCTGTCAAACATCACCCAACTAGGCACTCTAGATATGCAGCAGTTTTGAGTAACTATGCACAGTGTCACTTACAGCAAGGAAGCCAGAAGCAGTCAACCAGACCGAGTCAGCCCTCCATGCAGTGAAAAGGCTTTTGGGACACAGATGCTGTTCATATTCCCAGCATGATGCAGTCTACTAGAAACTGTACTGTAACACCAGTTCATTTTATGCAAGCCTCCGTATAGGTAACGATGTCGTCTCATGGACATTGTTAAGAGAGGTTGGATTTAAACCAGGGAAAATGAGGTCTGAAAAGCTCCCTGGGAGTCATTATAACTAGCCAGAATCTGGTACCAAATTATCATTAAATTGAAGCCATTTCAAGGTGTCTCTGTGGTGGTTTGTTCCCAAATACACTTCCACAAATAGTGGTTGAAAAGATTTCCCCTGTTAAAAGTGGACGCCCCCTAAACAACAAAAATGCCCCTCCAAAAACACCTTCTGCCCCATTTTGGAAGCACATGATTTTGAAAGACAACTAGCCACAGGTACCGAGGATGAACTCACAGGAGAGAAACTGAGTTACACTCATAGGTCCAAGGGCTCTTCTTGGGCTCATCCTGCTCCTGCTGAAACAAATGAATAATGCAAGGTCCTCTGAAGTTATCAACATTGTTGCAGAGTTAAAGCCAAACTTTTTCAACAGATGGCCCTTAAGCATAGACCGTGTTATGCCCCTCAGCTTCCACAGCAGGTCTAGTGGTACCCCAGCATGTTGTGGGGACCAAGTATCCCACAGAGGCTGGTCCAAACCATGAATGAGTTGGAAATTTTCAGTAGAAAGTTTTATTTCTCACTGTGTTTAGTACTTCCCCTAAATTACAAGAAATGTAAACATAAGCAAAATTTTGGTCCGTCTTTGATGAACACAGCAGACTGTCTCAGCTCTAACATGCTCTATTTGTGCTACAACTTCTGTATCTGACTTATGCAAACACACAGGTCAGAAGCACTGTGTTCTGGGGGTAACTGCCTGCTCAAATCTGTGACAGCTTTACTGTCATACCATGGGACAAGTAGATACCTCCTTTGAAAAGAACATGAAAATGACTTTGCCGTTATTTTAGGCATCACTGACATTTCTTTGGGATTTTCTGTCTGCAGCTCCACCAGACGCTGCTGAGAGAGAAGCAATTCTATTGACAAGTTGCCCCTGGAGCATGCTGTAAATGGGATGTCTTACCTCACTTAGACATTCTGGAGATACCTTCTTGTTCCATTTATTTGGCAAAATTTATCTCACAGATGCAGGAAACATACACATTGAAGATTATTATTATTGTTACTTAACTCACATAAACACTGCTGAAGGTATTGGCAAATAAAAGAGTTGGCCTCCACTGATTGCAGCTGCCATAAAATGCCTTTGGAGATTTGTTTCTTCAGAGCCTTCAGCGATATGAGACAAGCAGTTTTGATTTAATCTTAAATATGTATATATTTAAATGTTTTGATAATTTCTTCTGTGGTTAGACACATCTCTCTCTTTTTTGTTTCAAGACAGGACCAAAACCAGCCGGCCACTGTCCGAGTCAGGTTATTCTAGCCTTATCTTTATCTGTCGTTAAAGCTTGAAGAGACAGAAGCTCCTACAGACTAAAATCAAACAAGATCAATTTTTGCAAGCTCAAGAAGATCAAATAATGCGAACAAGCATTGAGAGACAGATCTTTGATGGATATAAGTTGTAACCAATGGTGTACACAAATTAAGGGCATGGCCCTTGAGCTTTGATATTTCTTCTGCAGGACCTTAGCTTTGAACTCCTGAGGTCCCTATTTACCCATTTCCTTGCAGAGAATGTTTCCCACTTAAGTAAACTTTCTCAGGGCTCTTCGCATAGGACAGGAAGTCCAGGATTCAGATTCACTCATGATCTTGCTGAAATGACTCATTTATTCTTTCAATTAATTATTCAGCTATACTTATATGTTTGCTATCATTCTATCGGTTTTTTCATGTCTTTTTTTTCCATTCTCAGGACATGATCCTTGCAGGAAAGGGCTGCACAACCAAGACAGCTGCTAAAGAATGATGTCACTCATTAGTTTCACACCGGAAAAGTAAATATGCTAGCAAATGTCTTACACGTCTGTGTTTATTTGTGAGCCATAACTAGTTTGGAGAATGTCTACGGCTGTGACTTAAGTGCAATAAACCAAAACAAGACAAATGTCAACACCTAGGTTGACAAATGCAAAGCAAAGCAAATGGCTTTGCCCTAAATTGAAAGTCCCTTTTTGCATGTAGGAGAATGCTTGCTTTTCCACTTGCTGCAAAGGAAAGCCAGGAGCACGGTAAGTGAGGAGATCTCCAGCCACATCTCACACAGAGTTTGTCCTCCCATCACCAGCCTGGGTGGGATGCAGCTGCCTAGATGTTTGTTTATGAAACTCCCAAGCTTTGCTCATCAGGCTGTGCTGCTTGAGCTAACAGCCAAGTCCTCCCCTGTGACCCATCCGAGTGACTTGTGGAGCCTGTGGGGAGCCAGGATAGGGAAGACTTTTTCCCCCTGTGCTGAACAACAGCTCCATTTTCAGCACTTCATTAACTATTGCAGCTGCAACTGAATCACTTTAAGTGGGGAAAAGAAAAAACACCCCAGCAGACCCCCAAACTGAACTATAGGCTCTGCAAGGTGGTTTAGCCAGTGGCTCTTCTCCCTCCTCTGCTTCCCCTGCTGAAGGGCTCTCAGGGACACGGCAGAGCAGGGCATGCCTGGAGCCACACAGAGCTCAGTCCCCAATACTCGCTTCTGTCACCCAGGAGACCCTTCCTGGCCATGCTGTCAGCAGGGACAGATGTACTGACAGAGGAGTAGAGGCCGCTTGGCAATATCCCTTAAAGAGATGGAAGCAGCGCTCCTAGCTTTCTTCCGAAGTACTAAGAGACACAGAAACTGCCATATAAGCCCAAAGCCATCTGAAATGTATTTGTTTACAGAGCAGATATCATCGACGCATCAGTTGCCGCATCCATCACGAAGGAGAGCACAGTTCTTCACACCATTTTCAAACCTCTTAAAAACACCCTTTTCATCCCAAAGTTTACAGCTAACAGACATACCGGATCCAGCAAGACACCACCTTCCCTCATCTCTCCAAGTTTCAGTATCAAATCAGTCACTATGGTCTGGGTTTCTTAAAAATTTGAATCTCAGAATGGACCACAGCCTTCTGCGCTCTCCCTCCCCCACTGGCACATGGTCCACAATCAAAACCAGCTCTTGACGGACCTGTTAGCATATCTAGTTTGCATCTCGGAAGGTTTTTAATTGTCCTTAATTGCCTTGACCTTAGGCCATAAATAACATTGATTACTATGGACAAAGGCAGTGCCACAGCGCATACTTCTTTCATGCTCTCCCTCAAAGGCAGCCCACCTTCAGCCTGTGAGCCTCATCTTCACAGGATGCAGAAAATCAGGCCGTAGCTTGGTCTATGCAGCCATTCTGGCCATGGCTCCTCCATTATTACCGTCAGTAGAATATTAAATCCAGAGTTTTAATAAGAGGGTTTTGTGATTTCCTGGCTACTATGCAGCTGAGGTAAATTGTAGCTGCACGTACATAATAGCTTAAAAAAACCCAAACAACAACTTCAATCAAGAGATATCAATGAGGTTGGGTGGTCAGAATATGAACCATAAGCAAGTAGCCACTTCTCAGGATAATGAAACTAAGGGGTTTGCCTCAGAGCAGACAATAGGTTGATGTGTATGTAAGAAAAACAAGTACAGAGCTGTGAACTTTCAACCATGTAACTATTCAGCAAAGAACCTGAGTTTTTCTGCATGGGTTTTGTTATTTGGTTGGTTGGGTTTGGTTTTTTTGTTAGGTTTTTTTTTTTTTTAAATGAGCTCTTGCCTGGACCGTTCAATTTGCATTAGTAAATGAATTATGCACGCTAGCCGAGAATCACACTGTGAAGCGATGCTTTGAATAGAATACAGGATGCATTGGATTAGGGAAAATTTAGACTACACAAAATCTCAGTTGTTTCTTTCAGTAAATTTGCTGCAACAGGACTTTTTTCCTAATCCTACCAGCTGAGACTTTCTGAGTCTGCATCCTTAAAGCTGTTTTTATTATTACATACTAAGAATAAAACCACTCATAAAACTTGATTAAATACAGAACTAGGCAATTCAGGGATTTTCCTGTCACTTATGAGCTAACCTTTTTAAACAGTTGTTAAACCATCCAGCCATGTATGGTGCCGGGATAGGAACCTGCAGAGCCAGTATCTTACACACAGCCAGCTACCAGCAGCAGCGGCGATAAGAAGAAAAGGAAACGGGCGAGGTGGCTCTCACAGGAAGTTTTAATTCACTGCTTACCTCAAAGTGGTGCAAGTATGTAATCACAGTTGTATATACATACCTGCCAAATTATGGTTGGATAAATGAACCTCTCTTACAGGGAGCTGCGCAACTCAGTGAATCTACCAGGATGAAAGATGAAGATGGTGATGATAATTATGGAAATAAACAAAGCCAAATAAAATATATACTTAAATTTGAAAGGGACCCAAATGGAAAGACACTTGTTAGCTGTTCTAAGCTGTGGAAGTGCCCCTTTAATGGAAACTAAATATGTTGAAAAAGTCTATTTATTTTTACTCTCTCTCACACAGTCAAGCTGTGTTTATCTCTACGAACTTCTTTTGGATTTTGACAGTCCAATTTTCTTTATTTGATTTTGATATTTACTAAGAGCACCCAACTGGCAACTGCAGAAAGGCAAGTATCCTGATTCCCAAGCAAATGGACTGCAGCACGTTGGCAATGGCTGTCTTTTCCACACTGACCTAGAAGGGAGACCTCTTGGGGGAAGAGGGTTGAACGTAACATCACACAAATGCCTTATTTTTGCAGCTGAACTGCACATCATTCTCTGCACACTGTGTTTTTGCAGCTGGAATACCTAATTTGTCTTATTATCCGCACCATATAGAATCTCATGCAAAATGCTGTTCTGGATGTATCAGAGAAATACAAACGTATATAAACTATTATAGTATATTTTGCCTTCATTTTTTTGTTGTTGTTGCAGGGAAAAATTGCCTCATTCAACCTGATACAGGGCAGAGAATCACCTATTACAGGTATGCATCTGCTGTAGTGACACAAGCAGCCTAACCATCTTACTGAGCTTGATACCCCACTGGGTAGCTTAGGTACCAGTAGGTAGCTGTACTAGTTACGTGAGGATTCAGCACATGCACGGGCTTGGTTTAATGGGGGCCAAAATCTCAATGAGGGGCTCTAAACACACAGTTCGACTCTCAGCTAACCAGCAATAGGGAACAGAATGGTTGGCAGAGAAGACTCAGCCTCAGTGCTCAGACCCTAAAACTTCAGCTTTAACCATGTGGCAGTGTGCAGGAACCCACTGCAGGCAATGCACATCAGTGACTGCAAATTTTGCAGATTGCAAGGCTGTGAGTTTGGAATTTGTTCCTTCCCCTCTCCCTCATTTCAAAATAAAATGCTTTAGAAATGATGAGAAATACTGTTCTTAAAGGCCAGGAAATGTCTATGGCCAGTTCAGAGTTTTACTGTGGCTTAGAAGTGTCCCATTCATCATGAGCTTGTATTCAGCCTCAAGGGCATCAGCTTAAGAAAGGGGAGCACAGTGCCAGGATTTTTTGGGAAATTTCTCCAAGCTCAGGTTTATACCTGTTGTTGATCTTCACAAAACCAATACAGAACATGTGCTTTTTGCATCTCTGATGCTCCATCTGCACAACCAACCAAATGTTAATCATGATTTTCCTATTTCTAAAGGGATACCCATTGATCTGAGCGCTGCACAAACACGTTATAGACTGCAATTTAAATGTCACATTGCATAAAACCATCTGCTTACCTACCAAAACTCAGCACTCCTTGCTGGGCACACTCTCCCAGCCCCTAATTCGGAAAATCCAACAATGAACAAAACATGAAAATGGCTGTATGTACTTATCATTGCCTAAACAAAATTCAGTTTAAAAGCAGAGCTCAAGGAACTTTGTGAAAGAACTTGATTTTGTGCTGGATGTCTTTTCTGTAGTAAACCCAGTGTCTCTTGCTGCGGTGGGCTCATCCCATTGTTGGGACAGTGGCACCACTGTGGGATGGAGGGTGTGTAACTGAGTCCCTTCTGCATTGCAGGGAGCCTCATTCATCATTTCTGAGAAAGGTACAGATCAGAGATGCGCATCTGTTTAAGCTGTGATGCCATAAGGAAAAAAAGCTGGTGAAGCGACATGGGCAGCTGAAAATGAAGAATATCCTTTCCTGGCCATTTACTACTCTGAAGCATTAGCAGAGAACATTGAAGTGCACCCAAACCAGTTTCACACCAGGATCTAGCTGCCCGCTCATTGCCAGAGATCTTTCGAGTCAGGATTACAGTCTGTTCCTCAAAATACACCTCGGGAGAAAAAAACCCAAGCCAACAAAACAACCAACCAACTCTCCCCCCCGAACTCATTTAAAATACCTACATTGCTATGTGCTTATCTTCCCTTACATCAGCGACTCTTCACTCAGATTCTCATCTTGTTTAGGTCACTATGGAAACTGCATAGTTTTTAATTTGCAAAGAGAAGACTGTAGTACTAAATGCTAATTGAATATTGATAGCCTGGGAGCCTCCCAAATGTCTTTTTACAGACTCATAGAAACATTTACTAGGCATGGGAAAAGACTGAAACTTGTGGAAAATGGGGGGAAAAGAAATCACCTTCTCTACTCCCCTGGTTTCTATTGGAGAAGATGAAATACATTTTAATTGACAAATAACTAGTTTAAGAAACATAATCAGGTTTGAGTTTGGTTTTTTTCCCCTATTCATTTCCAGTGTTCCCCATTTAGAAAACAGAAGAGTCTATGGACGCATGCAAAAAGCCTCCTCAAACCTGGAAATGATAGCTCTCTTTTTTTCCTTTGCTCCAATCTGACAATGAATTTCTCTGAGGGCTTCTAGATTCAGCCTCACACACAATTTTCCCCTAGATTCTCTGCTATGCCTCTGCCTGATGTGAATTCAGAGGCTGCATCTAATTTTAGATGCAAGAAGCAGAGACTGTCTGAAAAAAAGATTATATAAAAAAGGGCAAACCCAACTCCTTTAGCCTCTGAAAAAGGATGACAGCTCTTACACAATCACATGGAAGATTGAGGGGTGCAATGCGCAGCCAAACCAGGAGATGTAACAGCAGGTTTTCACTTTCTATACTACAACTATTAATCTTTTTAATAGAGGCAAAGCTCTTTCAGGGCTGACATCGATATGAATTTTGCAGGACTCTCTGCTGTTCCTGGCTTAGCACCACTAATTAATAGGTCTTCAGCTAAGTGGCAGGCTGAGCCCCTGTGGTTATTAGAGCGGCAGCTCTCGCTTAAGGAGGTGATGCCAAGTCATTAGGTACTATGATATTACAGGTTCAGCGTCTCCAGTGCGCTGGCCCGATGTCCAGGAGCTGAAATCCGAGAGTACTAGCATCAGCAAGTCTGGCTCATTAGTCTGATGCCAAAGCCATCGCGTCGTTATTGGCTCAGCACTTCTGCTTGCTGAGATAAGGTCCACACACGCATCTCACCAAGGTCCCTTGCTCAGCACACTCATCCTGCTGAGTTAAGGCAAAGTGCTTGCGGTTTCTTGCTGAACACGTGTAGTTTACTGTTTTGATGCCAAGAGGTTAACAAATCCTGACAGCTCAGCTGGTCCTTCCTGAAACCTGACAAGTCCACGGACACGACTGGCACATGCCCTCTTCGGTGTCTGAGGGCAAGACTTACTGACAACGGATATACTTTCAAGCAAGTTAACCCTCTTTGCTTCTAAGGGGTTTAGCTCTTACAGTGGTCTAGGCAGAAAAACAAACCCTGAGTATGAACTGCAACCTGTACTGTGCTCTCTGCAAGGTGATTACATTACCTGACAGCAGGATTACCTTGAAAGCTACAAGCATCTCCTAAAATAGCTTCTCAAACTGCAATTTTACTCCACTTGAGACTGAGCAGACAGACCTCTATATACCTGAGGCAAGTCTGACCCCATATCCGAATGGCCCAATCCCCATCAACTCTAGACATGTAGAGCCCTCTGTACTCCTTGCCCAGGGTTACTTACAAGTGCCCTTCCAACCCATTCTCCAGGACGGCTAGCCTTGCCAGCAGATTTTTTTTTTCTGTGTATGTATGTGTGCCTTTATGCGTGCTGTAAGGTGTAATATTTAAGATGTAACTTGTATGTTCAAAGCAAAACATAACATTTGCTGCATTTTCAGAAAAAGAAACAAGTGTCATTTCTCTCTTGAACATTTTAACAAATCAACAATTCCAAGCACTTTTCCTGTCACAGCAGGGAGAACAAAAACCTGGAGCACCTTCCTCCTTACTTGCTTGCTTCCTTCTGATGTTTGGTGTGAGGACTAATTATCTACATTCATTTATTCAGTCTGAACTGGGAGAAAAGCTTCCTGCTTGGAGGTGGTGGATGGAGCACGTTAGGCCACGTCCTGCAGGTCTGGAGCCTGCCAGGGGCTGCCCACTGAACTTCTGCCCACTCCTGCTGACCACCACCAGCGCGACCGCTCTGTTCACCTCAGTAAAGAACTCTTACCACCCCCAGCTAGGGGCGGTTTCTCATCTATTGAGAACGGCTGGATGGAAAATTGCCTAGCACATTTTAAGGCCAGGATGGACTGTTACGGTTGTCTGCTCTAACTCTGTGAATACCACCTCAGGCCCTGCTGACCGCACCAGAAAGTCTTGTTTCAAGATGATGATTTCTTATTAGACTATAGAAAATCTGTTAGGAAGTTGTTAAGTCTTGCTTTAAATGTGAATTAACTAAGCATCCAGGGAGGTTGCTCTGGTGGTTACTTATAGTCAGCACTAAAAATCCACACCAAATTTCAAGTTTGAACTTGCATTTCCTAAGCTTCCGAAAGCTGCACCTCTAAAGGCCTCTGCTAAATCAAACAGCTTGTTAGGATCAGAGAGGTCCTCTACCAGGATGGCGTTATCTGCCATCTGCTGTGGAAGATGCAGGTCAGGCATTTTGCGAGCGCTCTCCAGACTCGGGGAATTACGTCTGAAGCTGCTTGCTCATGCACAGCCAGCTATCATCAGGCTAGAGGGTTACTTACATGCAGGAAAGAAGGAAGGCGATGCAGCGAACTGTGACATTTCATGGGGAATTTCAAGACATAAGGAGAGAGAAGGGATGAAAGGCGTTCTAGCAGTCTTTTTTTTTTTTTTTTCAGGGCAGAAAGAAATGCATTAGTTTCATTTCATTTACAAACTTTTCCTGAGCAATAATGTGAGACTTTCCGTCCTCACTCCTGGTCCTCTCTTCATGGCACCTTTCCAAATATTCTAGATCAAATATTCCCCACTAATACCCTGCATAGACCAAGCACGAATCTGGAACAACCCCGAAGCTGTGTAAGGGAGATACATCCCCACCCCCATCCTGTTCAGCTGGAAGTGCAGCGCATTTTGGGGGAGAGGGGGAGAGGAGAAGGGCGTCTGAAAGTGGAAAGTAAAATATAGTAATGGAAAATATTTAATGAATTCCAGATGATTCACCAACAGCTTGGCTAGAAATGCAGAGGGGAACTGACAGACAGAGAAGGAAATGCAAATTAGATAAGCAATAAAGCAGCAGAGCTGCACGGCCACAAATTCTCTTCAGATTTCTCAGAAGTCAGAGTGTTTAGACTTGACTTTGAATTGACATAATGGGCACATTTTACTTGATGTCTTACTAGCAACTGAGCCAAATCACAGTGCACTTTAGCGCTCCAGTGTTCTAATAAGCATTTGCTTCAAAGCAGCAGTTCAGATCTCCCTGTGAATTTTGTCAAGTACACATCATATCAAAGGATAAGCATTTGCCAAAGCCTTTCTTCAGCCACAAAGCAGGGGGAAGGTTTGTTTAAAGAATGTTAAGTTGCACCTGCTGGCTCACACTGGGAGGATGAAAGGAGCGACTGGAATTTCTGTCACTGTTGAATTTTATTTTTCGTTTCTTAAATTATTTTTATCAGTGTGAAAAGACTTGTATTACAAAAGCAGAATGTTGCTGTAAGCCTATTCAGAGCCCTTCAAATGGGCAGATAATAGATTTGTGGCTAATAAAGTGGTACTTGTCTGTGAAGCAAAAGAGTGGAATTAGGTTGGTGTGTTAACAAAATGTGGATGCCATGCACGCTAAAGCAGCACGCAGTATTGCACGGCCTTTGCTACATCTAAGCTCAGACCTTCAATACATTATCCCATAAGCTTACGGTAAACATGAGATTGTCCTTTTGCCCACATGGGCAGAACAATCGAGGCCCACAGCCCTCGTAGGGTAGTTAACTTCCTGCTAGATATGATGGGGGAGAGAAAATTTTGTTTCTACCCTTTAGCTTCACCCAGAGCAATTTTACCAGCATAGAAGAGGAGACGGCAGGGAGCGGCTGCAGACAGCACCCTGCTCTCAGGGTGGGCGTGGAAGTACGGCTCTGCGATAGAGCGTGGCTGAGACCCGCCCTTTGCACAAAGTAAATTCAAAGGCATGTAGTGTAAGTCAATATACAACTTCAGATGTCCATGTTCCCCGAGCTCAGTGTCCATTTGCGGTATAAATTTTGAGCATGTGCACAGAATAAAACAGTTGTTTCTATAAAATGATAGTTTGGGGGGGAAAGGGACCTACATAATGGTAGATTTGTGTGAGCACAAGTGTGCTGGATGGGGGTTAGTCCTTCCGTGCCTGTTTCCATTTTGCTAGCCAGGGAGAACATCACCTCTGTTCCTAGTGTGGGGGATTGGCAGCGCGAACTGTAAAAAGAATGAGGTACTGAGATCCTTTTGCAGCTGAGCCTAGCTCCACAGCAGAGAGTCACATTAAGTAGGATAGTCTACAGTGAGATGCAGACACTAAACCTATTTAATAAACCTAAGCTGTTATCACAAGAGCACATGGAATGTCAGGGAGGAGAAAACAGGGCTGCCTTTCCTGCAGTCCCACAACACTTTCCCCTTCACTGTGTAGCAAGGGATTACGAAGAGTGGAAAGTAACATTGGGCAGCACAACTCTAATCAGCCAGTGTGAAAACGAGGGACTCAGAAAACCAATTAGAGAGGCTTCTCTGGTTTTTGTCATCTATGTTAACAATTGTTTTCAAAATTGTTTCCCAGGTTTTGTTCTTTTGCTGTTGTGAGGTCCATTTTCAAGTTATTGCCCCTTTTCATCTATGAACTACATTGCGAAAGAACAAGTTGCTCCTGATTTGCAAACAACTACTCAAAAACTGATTACTTCAGAGGTTAGCTTGCTTTCACTTGTCAGGAGATTGTTCACAGCAAGTGTCTCTTAAATCCAGCTGGTTATAAGGAAATGAAAGAGAGTTACCAAATCAAATAGCATTTTTTTCCTTCTCAGGTGTTAAAGTGGAGGGCTATAAGCATCCCTCAAAGACCAGCTGTGCCCTGTAGACAGTTTATCTTTTCTAAAATATCAGCAGAGGAGATAGGTAACACAGAGCTACTGACAGCAACACAGAGAGCATTTCTCTGTTAAGTTACTAGCCCTAATTAGAACTTGGCCCAAGCCAAGCCCTTGGATCAGGTACAGCAAAACTCCACTGCGTTTTGAATCCAGACACAATGTTTAGGCATGATCCAATTCCCAGTTCAGCCTAGCATTGTGCTCACTTGGAAGGGGATGGGACTCATCCCTAATTCAAGCCAGCCAGATCGGAAGCTATCCAAAGTTGCCATCTGCTGCCTGATCTGTGGCCTGATGAAAAGAGTTTGCTGTTCTGTCTTGCTCTTCCAGAAGGAGGATGAAGTACCAGCAATTTCTGCCGCTGGTAAAAAAAAAAAAAGTGAAACCTCCAAACTGAACAGTTATACCTATATCTAGTTTATCCAGTGTTGTTTTTCACTATTTCAGATTTATAAACAGGCTAAAACATTTCCCTCACACCTCCACATCTTGGTCTCTTGAACCCATTCCCAACATGTTCACATTTCTAACCATACATGGAAAGAATTAGAGAATTCCCTCAGGAATTACTCATCCATTCATCCACATCCCTTCAGCTTTTAAAAAATAAACATTACTGCAAATGCCTAAACTGAGCACTACTGTCATGAACAGCGTTATAGGCTGTCTACCACATGGTGGGCGGCTCTTGCCATGTCTCCTAGCCCATTGCCTTAAACTCAGCACAGTGTCCTGCACCACAGGAAGCTTCTACAAGGCATTATCTTCCCCAGGCTTCCTTTGGGACAAAAAAAGCCCCTCTTTTCGCTCCACCTCCCAACTCATATCACCTTGCTGTTTGTTATGCACTACACTACAGCATAATTTACACCTTATATATTAGTTTGCTACACTTTACCTTATGGGTCTGCCGAGAGGTGCAGCCCTGTCCCAAACAGTAAGCTTCTGCCAATTTTCCAGTCTTAGGTTATGGAGACCCAGAAAACCCTGTGTCCCTCATAACCCTGGCAATCTGCACCCAGAGGTACCAGGCTAGTGGGAACAGGATAAGGGGCTTCTAAAAAATACTTGTAACAGAAAGTAAGGATAATAGAGGTGGAGGGGGGAAGGAAGGAATTTGAAAACAGCAAAATACACCAGAAACCAGGTAACTCTTCTTGCCCTGCTGTTCCCAAATGTGCTGAAGAGCAAGAAGTAGAGAAATAAACTCCCCTGCAGCTGATGGGTTTTTTGTTTGTTTGTTTTTTGTTTTTTTAAGTGCAACCATGTATTTTTTCTGTTTCTGATGAACTCAGATGTTTTTAGTAACTCCCTTTGATGGTGAAAGACATTCATTAAAACTTTTCTGCTTGTAACCTAAATTCATCTGGTTATAAGGCATATGTGACTCAGTGTCTCCAGCTTGCTTTTAGCATCCACCAGACAGTTTTGACTAGCCGTGCCACAGATGCAGGGAAACTAAGGGCAATGCCAAAGGTGCGTATTATAGTAATGAGCTTCATCAAATAGCGAGATAGAAGAGAAGCTTTATTAGCATCCTCATTAAGAGAAAGGATGCAATGTTAGCCCACAGCTTAAAACATACCATACAGCAGAGGAACATTAACATGACTCAGTCATGGGATAAGCTTTGGCTGAAGCTTATAATGTATTTGGTAACCAGTTCAATCAGCCAGAGGGTCCCAGACAAATTTGAAAGTATTTTAATTAACCTTAATCTGCATTGAGGGGCGTGGGAAGAGACCAAAAACTTAATGGGAAAGTACAAGCTGGTTCTGGTTTGCTCACATGTCTGTGCTATCTTCAAGGTTGACATCATGGTAACTGAATGCATGACTTGATGCCTCTTTTTTTTTTTTTTTTTTTTTTTGTGCTTCCCCCCCACCCCCCTTTATTTTTCTTCAGTGACAACAGTTTAAGCAATTGTGTCCCCCATCCCAGCTCCACCTTTTAAATTAAATGTACAGTTTTGGAGGGTTTTTCTAAAGAGGGACGAGGGGTAACAGTTTTAAACTCTTTCAGTTTAAAGGGTAGATTTAGATTAGCTATTAGGAAGAAGTTCTTCACTGTGAGAGTGGTGAGGCACTGGAACAGGTTGCCCAGAGAGGTTGTGAATGCCCCATCCCTGGAAGTGTTCAAGGCCAAGTTAGATGGGGCTTTGAGCAACCTGGTCTGGTGGAAGGTGTCCCTATGCCCATGGCAGGGGGCTTGGACTTTAAGGTCCCTTCCAACCCAAACCATTCTATGATTCTATGATATTTCCAGCATTCTAGCTTGTAGCATCACAGAACAGCACATCTTGAGTCCTGACACAGTTTAAAAGTTGGCAAACTGCACCATGGGATCCGAAATCCACAAGTCAGCTTCTTTAACAAAGAAAATTCCCATGGAAGCACATCCTGCGACAAGTCCACCTTCCTAAGGCATTCCCAAGTTGTACGAATTACTCCACCTTTAATTCCTTTTAAAACTACTATATCTTCTTTCTTATACATTTCTGGGCTTGGGACCTTCAAGGCACAACTAGGTTTTTTGATAAGTTAGGGAAGTAGATAAAATGCTGTAATGTTCTAGCATTTTCTTTTAACAGCCTCCAAGCAGTTATGGGAAAATTTCTTCTCATGGTAC
Organism: Harpia harpyja; assembly: GCF_026419915.1. Classification (NCBI taxonomy): domain Eukaryota; kingdom Metazoa; phylum Chordata; class Aves; order Accipitriformes; family Accipitridae; genus Harpia; species Harpia harpyja. The sequence goes on from NC_068947.1 coordinate 39,468,386, forward strand.
CCTTTTAATCCTGTTTGGTTTTCCTTACAAGTCTCTAAATAAAAAATATTTAGCTCAGTCATGCACTCATCCAAGAACCTTTTTCTAAAATACAATAGAGTAATTCTATTTCAATTGCAACTCTTTCAAGGACCTTATTTTCAGGTTCTTTACACTGGGCTCCTAGATAGCCGTTTGCACATTCTTGACCCTTGCTCATGGCAAAGTCAACCTGTATATTCAGAGAGACCACCCATCCACCATTTCTGGGTGTCTGGCAAATGGGCCATGGCAAACAACAAAATACCTCAGCTTAGACAAAATTTCTATGTAGGGACTTAAGAAAGGAAGCCCTGAAAAAAGGATTGCCATGTTTGCACACTTTTGATGGTCTGTACTGGAATGTGCCTACATATACAAGAATGCCTGATTGTGCACATAAATTAGATATCTATACACCCACACAACCAGCAAGACTGCCGTATGTCCAATTGGTAGATACACAGAGGGTACTTGCTTACATATGTTAAGAGCATGCAAGGTGAAAATGAAAATTAAAGGGCCTGTCCCAGAAAATGTGGCTTGTACTGCTTATCCCATACAATTTCAGTAGATGGAACAAGGCATTTTCCATTTTATCTTTAGGAACATCACTCTGATAGGAACCATTTGTTTTCTTTTGGTTTGGGATAAGGGACCCATGTTGGGATTAAAACTGAAAAATCAAGGGATGCACTTTTTTTTTCCTTTTTTAAACATTTTAATTAGAAGTGTTGCCAAGCTCACGATGCAATAAAAAAGTAATTTGTGGCAAAACAGAGGAGACATTGCTAAATTAATTTTTATGATCTAAAAACCCTAGGGACACCAGGGGGACAAATCAAGGGGCACGAAACTGTTTTTTTGTCACTATTCTACAGATTTTAACACAAAATTATGTCCCTCAGAGAGTTACTGAGAAGCTGATGATTTTGTCACTGCATCAAATAAAGAACATTTCTCTGTTTCAGTAGTACCCATAGTCTGATTTCAGTTGTTTCCAACACGTGAAGAGCTCCCTTCAGAGATTTGTTTGTTTTCCTGGCTTTTCAACAAGAAAATAACATAAATTCAAGCTTTTTAACTGAAAAGTGCAATTTTCTTCTGTTTTCAATTACAACAGATCTTCCAGGGAGTTACTACGGAGGAGATTATGAGCAACTTCTAAAGACGAAGTGAAAGTAGGGTGGTTAAGTGACAACTTGGAAATCAGATAGGACAACTCGTGGCTATAATCTCCAAATACTTTCAGTGTTTGTAGGAATTTTATGAAAGCAGAATTGAAAAAAACCCAACCAATCCCATAATAAGTGTTACCATACATATGAGAAAACATGATAGATGTGTTGTGTTTATAATTTCTGAAGATCATATTTCCTCTAATTTATTTTTGATGACTTAATGAGGGACAAGTACTTACTGATTATTTATCCTATTTGACATTTACTGAAGATGACTGTGCTGCAACATAGTTTCTGCCAGCGACTAGCTCCATAACCATAATTATCTATACTAGGCTAAGTTACAGAAATTAATGTTAATCTTTTCTTTGCAAAGCATTTCTTGCCTAGTTGTTCTTCAGCTTCTATACCACAAAAGCATGCATTGTTTGCTTCATATAGAATTGGATATTTTCTACATCCTTCTTAAGGATTTAAAAGCTTTTACTGCCAGTTTGGCCTTTAAAGGGAGCTATAACTTTTACACTGATGGCATATTTGCTGGTGACAGCTTATGGACCAAGACCCTTCTGTGCTACTCAAAGAGATTGCAACATTTTCAAAGTGCTACTAACAGCTGTATTAGCCTTTCTGTTTCTTGGAACTCGATAAATGTGAACAGATTGGGAGATACTTGCAAACTTGCTTGGTGAGTTTTGATTCAGAAAGCTAGTATTTGCCAGGTTGGGAAAAGGAGAAGAAGAAAAAAAAACCCCAACGGTGAAAGTTATATCACTTCTACTGCTTTGGCTGGATAATCCTAGAATTAATACTTTCAACCTGTAGTAATTATTTAGTGTTTGATCAAAACGCATGCTTGGTGTTCTGTCTTAATGCAAATAGGAATTATACACACACACATAAACCACCACCACCCCCCAAATGTACTACTACAGCATTAAAAGTGAAGTATCTGAGTTATAGTTGCCCTTTGCAATGTTAACTCAGCCCCACTGACAATTTTTGCATTATGATACAGTCCGTAATTACATACTTGATTTTCTCCCCTAATAGGATACCACCCATATTCATTATGCAGGACAGAGGTGTCATTGAGGATTGACTATTTGACATTTTCCTGTATCCTTGCTATTTGGAACATGGCCCTGTGTTGCCTTCATTGCATACAGTTTAAATTCACCTTTCAGTCTGTTTATATTTAAAAAAAAAAAAAAAAATCTTTGTACTTCATTAAAACACATTACTAGATGAAGATTAAAAGATCATCAAAGCTAGTCTGCTATTGATGCAGGCATTTATTTATTTTAGTGGTAATAAGTCTCTGTTTTGGTCTCATTACTTCTACTGGAGGGTATTGCATAATTTCACTGCTCTTCTAGTTTTCAGTCAAAATATAATTATGGACAGTTTATGTCCATTCCTTTTTATGCATTGATCTTTCACCCTAAAGAGTTTTTTCCCCTCCTGGATTTAAAGCAAATAAAGTTACAGACAGCAAGAATAGCTCTTGTCAAAACAGCAAACAAGATTAATCCCAAAATTAATCCAGAGAGCTTCACCTCTAATCAGAACTGTAATCTACCTTTCAACAATGCCTGTCTTTATATCATCTGTCTGCGATTTATTTACATTATAATTTATCTTACAATTCTCCTATTAAACATGCCTTTTCCAATTTTTTTACTAGTTTCCATGACTGAGATTTATGAATGTCAGGCTGATGCACTATGCTAGACAAAGGATATATAGTATCTATATGAATTTATCAGCGATTAATCTGGTTTGATCTACACCTTAAAGCCTGTACTATAGTGAAAGACATTTTCTAAGTATTTCTATGTGTTTAATTGTTCCTTCAATATTTTAATTTTTTTTTTTTAATCCCTCAATACTACAGATGCATGTAGATACACAGATCATGTTTCTCTCCCCATTTTAAATATAGGTATTATATTCACTATTTTCCAGATATATCTGGCTGCGTGTCTCAAGATAGCCCTTGCTACAGGGCTTACCTCTTCTAATTGTTTCACACTCCTGGGACAGAAGTTGTTCAGTTTACCTAAGCTGATTATCTGCTCTAGTTTTGGGGAGTGGGGGAAGTTAGGGCAAGATTTTTACCTTTTTTTTCAACACCACATCCAAAGCAACACCTGTGCTGCCACTGCAACATGAAAGTAGCTCTATTTATTTCTTTATTTATATAGCTGAAAAGCCTTTTCTTACCTGTTTTAATATACAAATTCTAGCTGCGTTAGACTTTGGCAACACTTAATTTATCTTTACATATATCACCAACAAAGATTTTGGAGATAAGAGTCTCCTCATATCCCCACAACCTCATGTATATCACAACACTGGGGTAATTACAGACATTCTGGGTCCACCCAATATTAGAATGCCAAATATTAATTTAAACTTTGGATCATTTAGCCTACTAAAGTTTGCCTTTCTCAAAAGGGTGCTCTGCTATTTATTAATTTTTCAATTTGAATTAAGCAAAAGTCAACCATCAATCATTTAATCCAAAGTAATTTTCTACATCCAACTCTTTTAATGCCCTAATTACTGTATGGCAAAGGACTATGAAGTTTACGGACAGAAGAGCTTTCTCTAGACATCAGTGATGTAGAGATTATCCCCATTTTTAAACCTAAGATAGTATTTGTTCCTAAGAGTACTTCATATCCTGTGCTTAATACAAGAGAAACAATGCTCTTACAGCTTAATTCCACCTACAGACAAGGAATGGAGTGCGAGTAGCTGAGCAAATTTTCTTTGAGAGGAAGAGTTTTGAATGTTACAGATAGGATCCTCAAAGGACTAACACACATCTTTACACACAGGTCATAGCAGAGACTTAGTCTTTGACAAGCTCTGAAGAATACAAGAAAATTGCAAAAGACCAATATAAATTGTGTACAACACATACTCTTCCCTCAAAGTACAAAGAAGATTATTTATGTAATCTTTATGTACAACCCACAGGTCGTAATTTAAATAAGCATTTTGTTGTGATGAACTTCATGTAAACATACAGTGAGACACAGTTTTTCCCTCAGTGAGATTTCACCTCGAATGATGTGAAAGACAAAGAGCTGGAGGTCAGGCAAGTCATAAAGGCAACAGGCAGCCGGGCAACATCAAGGTGGCAGAACCCAGCTCAGCCCACCACTTTGGTGCCCTACTCTACATGCATCTTCAAACCATGCAAGACACTGTCGGTATTACAGCAAGCAGAATGCACATGAAGCACATGTGGTTTCTCGCTGGAAAATTTATAGATTCTGCTGCCAGGTAATTTAAATTTTTTACATGTTGTCAATAGCATTGCTTATAAACATTTGTAAAAGCAGTTGACATACAGTACCTACTCAATGTGTTTCTCCCCTCCTCAGTGAAGTTTATTTACTTGAGGGAAAATTAAGTCAATTAAAGAAAACCATTTTCTTCTCCAGCAGAACTGATGGTATCCCTAATACATTCCAGGAGTAAACACCACTGCTCAAAGCATCTGCAAGAAAGCTCTGTTCCTGCTGCCTGTTAGTTTCCATTTTACAGCTGGTATTTGTATTATTCCATAGCTGTCATGGTCAGGCATGGTCCTGTAGAGGGAAGCAGCTCCTCAGGTATCTAGAAACAGTCTCCAGAAGGGTTTGGGACAGGACCCCATTCTTAAATTTAATTTTTCACTCAGATTTTGTCTGGTGCTGAATAAGACGTCTGTTGTGATTTTTGGATTCTAAATCTCTCATTATTTGATATACTGCTGTGACTTGACTGTCTCCCTTTTCAGGATATAGATACAGGCAGAACAACCTTTTATAAAAAGACTATAGTTTGACTCTCTGGCAGGATTTTTTTCCTACCTTAAAATCTGTGTATCATTCAGATTCAGTGATTAATGTCATAAAATAAATGTGTGGAGTATTAACTAGCTCAACAGATGATAACTTGATGGGACAAGTGGAATACTATTTTCCCTCTCCAGGAGGGAGCATTACTTCCTCTGCTGTGAGAAATGGCATAAGAAAACAAGTATATCTCTATGTGTATGCGTGGGAAGGCAGGGTAGATTTGCTGTCAGAGAACTGTATAATGCCAGAGTACATGGAAAAAAATGCTATTCACACACTAGAGCGTAACTTGGGCCAATAGTCATCGGCAGCATAAAGATAAAGAAGTCATACATGAAAAAGTATGAGAAACTCCAGTGGACCAATTGTCTTCTGGCCTAGTACCTAGCAAAGGAGTTTGGCTCCATCTGTATGATCCTTGCTATGTTCAGTAGTCGCTGGATGGGACAACAGGAGGGATCTAGAATCACCTTCAGGACTAACGTACACAATTTCCATGTATGCTTCAGTTCACAATGAGCATTTTGTGCAAGGGGCTAGATAGAACACTAAGCATATGATAAACATTTGCAGAATTGACTACTGTGTGCACTACCCTGTCACAACTTATCATTATTACAAACCATGCTCAGTGGACGGTTAAAAAGAGTTAATGATTGCTCCTATCTCAGACTTCTAACTCAAATTTAGTTACAGCTGACAAAATCGAGTGTTTGCACCTGTGAACTTCAGACCGCTGTGTATGTTGAGACAGCACAAGAACTCAAGTCACAGCTACTGCATCTTGTTCATATACCAGTGTTTCTGACAGCTGGATTAAGAATAACAAAAGCTAATAATAATAAATAAATAAAAACTATATGAAAAAAAACCCCAAACCAAACAAACCCTAAGACATCCCAATAAACCTTGTACAACAAAGAGAAGAATGACTGATCAGAGTTCACCTTCAGAAAGAAAACTGAAAAGTTGGTTACTAAAGCCTGAGTACAAAAAGAATCTCTTCAGTTCATTTCATTTACCCTTCTGTTAAACTCCCAAGGTAATTTTTCCCAATGAGGTCTAGGAAGCAAAAAAGCTCAATGATGAGCTCAATGCTGACTCTAAGAGCAAAAGAAACTACTTAGCTTCACACACACACACATACATATACATATTTTCATATGTACATATTTTATGTCATTCTTTTTCTCCACCACCTTTGCTTTTCCTGACATTTAATTAACAGCACGTCTCTGATGTCAAAACAAACATAAAATATAGCTGCGTGTAGGGAATGCAAACCCTAATTAAGATGAAATTTTGGACATAACGTAAGACTAGCTTTACATTTTCATTGGGAAAATACTCCAGTTTTTAAAATATTCCCAGATGTGCTTTTGACTCTCTAAATCTCTCTCCGTCTTGAAAAACTACAGCTTAAATTAAAAACTGCAATAGTCATCTTCTGTGAAGGAAGTTTCCTTCTTGGAATTTTAAGCAATATTTACCACTGGCCTGATTCCACTGACTTTGGTGAAGCTCAGGTTGAGATGGAGCACAACATCTTGAAAGCATTAAAGTTGTGGGAAATAAATTCAGACAGAATTAATTTTTCTTTTAATTTACACTAAGGAGCAATGATCTTAATTTTGGATATCTTGAATCTACCCCAGGAAGCTTCAGAGATAAGAAATTTGAAACAATAAAAAAGTCAACGTTTATTTATGGTCAGATTCCAAAACCCGATATTGAATCTACTTCCTCCCTCCCAGTTCAGTAGGACTATTTGTCAAATAAAATGTTACTTAGCATAGATACATCAGAAGTTAGCCTGTGTTATTTTACCATTAAAAAAACCCTAAAAAGATCTGCTAGTTACTTGTATATAACTGGTTGCAAACACTAGGTAAAAAGCAAACCTGATGCCTCTATCCCCAGTGAAACCCTGCAAATGGACTTCCAAATTTTCCTCAGGACTCCAGAATAAATCCCTTCTTTTTCAGAAATGTGACAAAAGCTTTTATTTAGATTCCTTGTACTTCTTGTCATAATGCTGTAGCAAATCTGAAGGTCTGCAGGCTTCTGTGCGAAGATCCCTTATATGCTATTAAAAAGCACCTGTGTGGGTACTCCTGGTGAAATGCCTTGTAATGGAAAACACTTGTGGTAAGCATACTGTGCATCCCAAAGAAGGAACAATTAAAACCAGTTACTTACCAAACATAAATAGAAAATTTTAAGGCAGAGCATCCTGAAGACAGTGTGCAGCCTTTGTTTTAATTCATTCACACGGGTATGAAGCAGCGATCTTGTGCCTCCTTTAATATGCCAAGACCACCATCCTAACCCTAAGAAAGTCCTGAGCCCAGAGAAGATACAAAAAGGCCACCACACAAACTGCTTTTGCTTCCTCTATATGAACTAAGTGAAGTTCGAAAATTTTGCTAAGACAAAAGTAGTAATATCACTGCATTTCTGTTTAAATTTTTGTGCTAAAATGTCAAGTAGAAAATATACTGAGATTTATTAACGTGTTCTCCCCTTCACTTGCCCTTCGGATGGAAAAGTCAAAAACTCCATGGGGACAAGACAGTGCCATCAGCAAACAGTGTGAGCTCTCCACATACCCTTCAGGACACCCAGTCAATCCAGCAATGCAATTGTCTGAGCATCCCCAAGGGACCCTAATAATTTGACTTGTGCCCTATACTCTTCTTGTGAAAATAACTCGTGGAAAGCTCTGTTTTTCATCAAACCTAACAGGAAATTTTCCAAGTCTTCAAAGAGATCTTGGTTCTGATGGGAGCCCTTGTTGAGAACAAGGGTTTAAGAACAAGGCATGTGATATTAAGCTGTGTGTCCTAGCCAGGCTTTATATGTGCTTGCTCTTTTACCTAGTATTTTATAATTGGAAATGGAAATCTGTTTTTCCCCATTGCTGTACACCATGGCATGGCAACTACATAACATTAAGAACAGTTGAACTAAAGGGACCTTTTGGTCCCAGCTCATACATATAGACTTCATCTAAACTGGAAAACCAGAGACAAATACACTTGTCATATTATCCTGAGCTGTTGCTGCTCCTCTTGGTCAGAGTAAAGCATACAATTGTTTCAGCCTTGTTTTAGCAAATTGTCCACCTTGCCTTGCATGCAAACTGTGGAAGAGTGATTCCCAATATACTGATAATTTAATAATTTCATGGGATTTTTAAGTGTCTGTAAATCACATATACTATCTCTGAACAATGAAAAAGAGCTTAGAGAAATTAAAATACAAATCTACTGGGCATTTTCAATATTGAACATTTGGCTTTGTGTAATTGATAACTTAGGGAATTCTAGAAATTAATGGAGGAAATATCATTTGCAGTTAGAAAAGATTTAATGTTCACCATCCAAGATTGCCTAAGGATATAGTTTAGTTTTGGGTCAGATTTGTAGGCGCTAGATCTGAATGCTATTGTCACAGAGACAGTAACCTAAAATAGGATAATTCTGATGAGATCAGGCCACACAGAATTTGATGATCTTGAACTGAATAAACTAGTTGTAAACGCAGCTTCTTTCATAAGGCTTTGAGCACACACAGATGGGATTTAAGATTCTCAGGCTTTTAAATTCAAAAAATGTTATAAACAGACTCAACTCTTAGTTTCACTGTATTAAAAACAAAATAAGGTTTTTATTTCAGATTCTGGTTTTGATCCATCAACCAACGGATGTTAATCAAACTTAGCAGAATAGTTCTTTTTCCAAGATCAGCTTTTTCAGCCCACTCTGTCCCTTTTAGAAACATACTGGAATACTGCAGGAGAAAAATATTTACCGATCCAAACTGACTCTTGACAGCAATATTTTATGCCAGCTATACAGAACAGAAATATTAACTCTGTGCTGAATAACCTACTGTTCAAAACTGTTCTGAATTGAACTGGGAAAATAAACCAGTAGGGAATTTTCTAACAATTGCTCTTCTACAAATTCAAAGATTAATGTCAGGCTTCAAATTATTTTTTCACTCATTCCTCTCTGAATTAATACCAAAGGCACTTGACAACATCTCTTACAGCTACTTCTGTAATCTTCACATAATTGAACTTCTCAAAGGAACAGTGAAAACTCTGCCCACAAACTAGAGATGATTATAAGAGTTGATTTAGAGAGACCTACCTTATCCCTCTCTGTCCCTCAAAGCACTGAGGATAACTTTTGCAATAGAAAGACAGTCCTTAATAGGGGGCCAACAGTAGCCCAATCAAATTTAAGTTGTTTAAAGAGGTATTTTTTCAATTAGGTTCCTAAGTGCCCAAACTCCCAACATAGAGTGCCTAACCCCTCAAATCACTATTACTCTTCATGCTCATCACCTGCCTGGTGGCTGGGTTTTGCCGAGAATGCTGAAAAAGCACTAAGAACAAAATGTACCTTGCGGTGCAGCACTGGTTACTGTACCTCACTCCAAGGCAAGATATCATCACGTGCTGAAATATGGTAGCCACCATTTCTATCAGAAACCACTCAGTAGCTGAACTACAAAATACATACTCCAGAGAGAGAGAGACAGGTAATCCAGAGCTTCTCAGAAGGATTTATTAGCAAAACTTCAGTATGTCACTGGTGTGCCTAGCTGCCTATTGTTTGGAGTTATGGCTTATGGGTCAAATGAAGGCAATTATTACAAAGATTCCTGTCTTGTATTTTTAGGATATTTTAAAATCTGGGTGTCTCAATTTTTAAATAATTTCTATGACCACTACACCAGCTGTCTTTTTAGTCATGAAATTGCAAGACGACATCTTGTAATACTGCAGAACAATTTTAGTTAGGTGTTGATCTGAGATTTAAATTCATTGTACAGCCAATAATTATACACTCAACCATTGGTTTATTGAAATTTGCCTCTTATAGGTGTGTTCTCTATTTCTTAGAAGCATCAGTATCTTGCTACTGATCTCAGTTGTGTCCTGTCCTGTCACAATCTGAGCTCAGAAAAATAAATAAATCTGTATGGATTATCAATCAATTTGAGGCATAGAGATCCACTTTATGTGCATCAAATGATGAGGGCAGTAGTCAAACTACTTGTTTAATTAGTTTACTGTTTGGAAGAGAGAGATGAAATACTGATGACATCACTCATTCAGCTACTTCCTCCCCCTTTGCTTCTGGGCAAAAAGAAAGACCTAAGTCTTCAAGAACAGAACAGGTGCCTAGAACAACTTATTTAGTTACTCCTAGGACACAGACTAAATTAAAAAAAGTTATGTTCATTATTGAACCTTAGTGGCTGAAGTTCCTTTTTCTAAAAATTCTGATTTTTGAACTATGAATTAATTTCAACTTCAAACAAAAACGTCCCATCTCTAATTACAGAGAAAGGATTTAAACTAAGTCTTTATTAAAATGACAAAATGGTCAATGAGACAAAATTAGTGGGAAGACATAGTACCTTTTACTGTATCAACTAATTGGTCAAAAAAAGTTGAGGCTAGCAAATCATTCTTCAGATCTTCTAATTGTATCAGTAGGTCTAGTAAAAAACATAAGCTTCACTTGAAATTTTGTGGATCTTCTATCTATCTCAGATATAACAACTCAGCTAACACAGCATGGGAAATAATTGCCAGAGAAATTACTGACTAGCAATTGTAATTACTGTCTGTGTAAGGGTCAGTCAGCACATGCAACCTGAATCAATTTACAGACTCCCATGATCCATATTGTAACTGAAAAATTGTAAGTTTTCAGATATAATTTAGCTACTATGAAATAGACTTAGAGGAAAAAAAAAGTCATTTTTTCGATGATCAAAATAAGAGATTAATGTATCATATGAATATCTATCATTTGGCTGATGGTAGTGACAAAATCATCCCAGGTGGAATAAATGATTGCATTGTCTGGCTATGTCTGTAGAAGAAGGACCACATGCATTTTCCTTTTTGTTAGAAGGAAAATTAGTACAAGTTATTTTCCAAAGTGAAATTCACCATCATCAATAATGGTTCTTAAGACTTGTCTCTGGCCTTATTTGCCCCAAGATCATATATAGATTAGACCTTTGGCTACAGAGAAGAAACATCTAAATCAGACTTTCTTATTTATTCCTGGGTCTTTATTTTGTTTAATTGTTTGGGAAATCATCAATTAAAACAAGGATTATATTTGCTTATAAGCAAGTACAGGGCACTTTCCTTCTGTGGAAAAAATGAGTTGACATACACATTACCCCTTTCAGGTATGCTCTGTGGAGGTATAACTCTATTAGAGCAGTGATCCAGTTGGGGCAACTGGCACTGCTGAGAAAGTCAAAAGTAGGAGACGTAAATGTTTCAGTAAAATTCTCTGGATTAGACAAACAGGAACAAAGTACCATGTCCTAAACCATGGCTCCTTGCAGTGTGTCTTCTGCGGCTTCTTCTAGAAGACTTTTCAATCATCTTACCACTAGCAAATTATTTCTCAACAATCACATGTGGGATGACAATAAATTGCTTTTCCATCGGTGAGATCTACCAAGTTTGACTGTGAAGACATCAGCTATAGAGTCAGGGCAAGAGATCCAACACAGAACCCAGTATCTTGTCTCTCAGGATGACCATCAGTGGATACTTAAGGGAAATATTGAAGAATCAAAGCAGATGTACAGTGTTCCTTATCATTGCAGAGCAGATTAGGGACTCCACTCGATGAACTGGTGAACCATTGTGTTTAACAGTTCATAACTCCTTTGTAAGTTTGCCTAATCCTTTTTTGATCCCATTTATGCTTTTGGTCTCTAAAACATCCTGATGTGAAGAAGTTAATTTGCATTCAGCAAACTTAGTTTTGTTTAGTGACAGTAAAATTTGGAGGTACCCACTGTTATCAAAAGCACTCTATTCAAGTAATTTAGTGGATGTCCCTATACTCAACCCAATCTCCTCATCAGAAAACCAGACAATATACCAAAAACATTCACACTTGAAAAAGTTAAATGTAAGAACTGAGGAAACTGGAAACTTTAAAAGAACACCATGTTTCCCTTTTGTCCTGTGGCTTGATCATCCTCCACACAGGTATATACACGGCAGTATTAAGATGAAATCTACAAACTGCACAGCTGATCTCATGTCACTCTGAATATGGGGGTTTTACCCAGTTTAGCTGTTGCCTCAAGTACTGATTCATTGCATCAGTTCAAATTTTACCTGAGAGGAAAACTTAATCTCTTCTGCTGCTATTCCCCATTCAGTTGTGATTCTTTGTGATTGTTTAACAACTTAGTTTAGGGCAAAGTTTGCAATTAATACAGAAGCAAATCCGTCTCCTGATGCCAAGGAAAGAGTAAATTTATGCATGAGTGGACTGGGACAAATGAGACTAAGCTTATTCAGTAAAAATCTGTAATAGATTTAGCAACAGGGTTCAGGTGATGCCAGGAGTGTACCATCTTACTTTGCACATTCTTGAGTGTTTTACTGGATCAAGCAAGATTGCTCAACAGCTTGTTGAATTAATTTTTAAGTAGTACTATTGGGAGAACTCAAGTAGATACCTCAATGCTTTGCTAACCAGATTGTAAGATGTAGCAAGTGTCCAAGTGGTTTGTTGTATCAAAAATAAAAATTATATTTTTGTTTTGGTTTTCATATTATACCTTCTCTCTGTAAGATTAGTTATTAGGAGTTGCCTGCTTTCTAAATACATCAAGGACTTGAATAGTTTGTGGAAGTATATCCAGAAATAAAAAAGTTTGCCACTGAGTGCTCCTTCTTATTTTGACTTCAGCATCTATCTATTTATATAACGCAAATTCTGATCTTTTTTTCCTCACTGTCTTTGGACAGCTTCATTCACAGCTTTGGGTTATAATAACCTGATCGCATTGGGAACAAAATGATCTGGAAGATGGTGACAGAACTGGTTGCCATCTTTCGTTATCTACTGCATTTGCCTTTTCTGCTAACTTGCTAAATTATATGTTCAATGATTTTTATATCATATAAAACTGTACAGTTTATTATTTATTACACAGATTTGATTTGGATCTGGTTCTAGAAGTGTCATAAACTGATAGAAAAATCTTCTGGTTTGAGACTGCATATCGGTTCAGTTAGAACTTTGGGGGTTCTCAGATTGCAAAAGTAAATTGCGAGAAAGTGTTTAAGGTTGCTATTTACATTTAAATAAGCTTTGACGTATGGAGTCTAGAAGCAGAGATTTCCCCCTCCCCCCATCCAATTGTCAATTCCTGTGGAAAAAATAGGATATGGGATAGACAGCATCGAAATTTCAGTAAATAACACTTATAAACAGTTAACACTTACATAACAGTTAAGTTAGCTTTCTTTGCTTTACTCATCACTGTCCTGGAAAACCCTGTATTTTGAAATCTAACTAGCAAGTTTGAGAGTAATCACGTTTGAGCGTGCTGTGACTGTATGGCTGGTGGCTATCAGCACTGCCGATGCGCAAGTGGGGAACTGAGCCGAAGACAGAAAGGCTGTTCCTATCTCTATGTCCTTTCCCTCCCCCTTTGCTGAATAATGAAGCTGTTGTTTTGATCTTGATGGTATTTTCCTTTGAAAATTTTAGAGTGTTTTCAAGAAATGGAGGGGTTGGCTTTCTTTATATCTGATCTCAATTGCCTGATCCTGTTTTATTGGCTGTAAAACACTAATTGCCTAATAAAAAATATTGTCTTTTCCTTTTATATGTTTGAATAAAGGTTTCTCAGCACAGTACGCCATGGTCTTTCTGGTCCCTTATCTAGGTTCTCCCTTCTCCATAAAATCCTTAGCATTTCAACTTGTTATTCAAGACTGTTTTCTTCATTATTTTCCCTTTCTTGCCTACTTTACCTATCAGGAGGCAAGAGTGGATCTGTCAGATGGTCTTTGTCAAGCAAAAGGCAGGGATGATGTTCCTTTTGCTTTCCATTTCAGTCTCTCTTGTATTTATTGTTTAGTGAGAAACTACACTAGTTGGCTCCCATCTTTAAACAACACAAACAGATCTATTCTCCACAAAAACACTGTCGTTGCTGAAATCCAGTATCTTTGGCTACTTTGGATCAAAGGCAATCAGTTTCTATTGTATATGTTGGCTCCAAGATAAAGACTTTCAAAAACTGTAAAAATAACAAGCAAAAAGCCCCAAACAAATGAACAGACCCCCGCCCGAGCAAACATACAACTTTTTAGGAGAAGCAGTTTCTTAATCCAGTACTTTGGTGTTACAGGGAATTTGAATAACCGTGTTAATATGTATGCTCTTTGGCAGTACTGCTACCCATGAATATGACAACTGTCAGAGCCTGGAAAGTCACTCACTCACTACTGTCACAAATCTGCCTAAAAACAAAGCCACCATATGTTTATGCAAAGAGATGAGTTACTCTCTTGGCTCAACTGCATAAAGATGAAATATAGAGCATTCATCAAAAAACTATAACATAATGCTTGGCTCTCTCCCTTCTTCCTCTATTAAATTAACTTTTTTTTTTTTAAAAGATTAATATTTTAATCCATTTGCAGCATGTCATAAAATATGGAGTAGTGCGTACTTCTAGGAAAACAAAGATCATGGGTCATGGCATGCAACAATTATTCAAAAGACAACAAGAAAATCCAGACAGCACACGATTTGGAGTGCTCTGTAACATCTGGAATTCACTTCTGCAAACACAATGCCTGAGCTCCCTTTTACATGGAATTTAGGTGCCCTATTGACTTTTTATTTAAACAAACATTTGAGCCACTTCAACTCAGAAACTCCAAGCTTACCAAGAAGAAGAACGAAAGTAATGTAGCTGGAGAAAAACCTCATCTAACTTTTATTATTATTATTATTTATGAAAAAATTATTTTCTATTACTTTCTTTGCTTTAATGATCATAAACATCTATGTATGTTCAGAATAGGCTTGCATTGCTTTGTTGCAGCTACTTGTTTCCATCAATCCGCAGGAACTAACACAATAATAATACACTGTCCAAAATGATTTATGATCTCACTCTGCTTATGCAAATGCCTAACTTTCAAATGTGAATCAAACTACTGTGGTAATGTGTCAAACAACTTGTGAAGTATTTAAACAGCTGACTACACCTGTTTCCACTTTATGAATGCTTTCAAGTTTGGGCTGCTTTGATTCAAAGCAATACGTTTAGTTTAGAGCATTACTTTTCAATATGAAAATTAAAATTGCCTTCTCCTGGGTATAACAATGTGATGAGGTCTAACAGCACACAGACCTATTAAAATGCTGAGGCTCAACTGTCTCAGACTAACTGGGTGGTTCTCATCAGAGTAAGTGAAAGCTGCGCAGTTTGCAGAGAGTGCACAGCTTCCAGAAGCACCCTCCTGCATACGTGCAAAATAAGCACCAGACTAAGATATATCTATGGGCCCGATTTGGCAGGCAGCGGGCAGTTAGCTTGAAATCTTACAGCGTTAAAATGGGAGTGAAGACTAAGTCCCAGTTCACGCTTTATCTCTAGCTGAATTGCATTACTTTGATAATTGAGGCTAATGCCCAACATAGGTAGCAACAATTTATTATTACTATATACAAGAGAGAGAAGGAGGTGGAAGCGGATGGCAGGCTATACAAATCACTACCCTGGCCTTGGCTACTGCAGCATCCCTCTTCTCAGTAAATCGGCGTGGGCCTCCAAGAGCACACAGTCACGACTGTCTGGGTAACCACTTGCACGACAGCCCCTGGAGCACTTCTCTCTTGTGTGCGGAAGGGGCATCACCCACGTGGAAAGCACCATTCAGGTAAGTGCCTGCTGCCTTAGCTAACACTATCAGTCACCCATGTAAAGGCTAGAGCTTGAAAAATGAGCATGCAAATGTCCACAACTGTATATATGTGGAAGAGGGAACTCGAGGTAAATTGCATTGCGCATGTAACCTTAGGCTCAGATTTAATGGTGAGAAATACATAGGAGGGATTTAGCACTGACTGTGACATACTACTTATGCATGCTGCTGCTGCATTCAGCTCTGCAAGGTCCTGTGTTCCTCTCCATTTTTCATGCATGTAGGGACAGATTTTCAAAGTTTGGTCACACTAAATCCTGAAGATCTAAGCAGAGCAGACTGGCCACAAAATATACAAGGAGGCAAGATGCCTGCTAATTAGACAAGTCATGGCAACTGCTATGTCACCCATCACCTTGGGTAACAATGCTGCTATGTCCAATATCTGTTATTTGAAAGCTACCCTTTCTGGAGTGCAAAGATAAAAATAAGGCTTTTTGAAAATAGTATGCTTTCAACTTTCATGTTTAGGGACATTGCCTAAATGCAGTCCAAAAGGCTTGGATAGCAGAAGGCAAGAAAATAAGTATCAGCATTTTCTGGGACATCAAGTAATCTAGTGTTTAAGTCTCATGCACGATGTTGAAATACTTCACTAGCCAACACTGGAGTCAGCTGGGTCACTTATGGAAGCTACCTGAGTTATTTTCCAGTTAGGCTGGGCTAAATGAATATATTTCTCTTGCAGAACAACCAGAAATCTGTAACTGAATTCTATACTCTACATAAGCCTTTTTAATTAGACAATACCTTCCTCAAGGCAGTTAGGCACAGCAAGAGCCTCGAAGAGAGTGGAGAACACCACAAGAAAATCAGATGTGAGTGAAAAAAAAAAAATATACCATATAATATACAGGATAGATAAAGACTCCATTTTGATTCATATTTAATAATGTCAAGTTTTCCTGGATTATTATATCATTGCTTCTTGTTCGGTAACAACTGCATTATTGTTGGGCTAAAACTGGTACTCTGCCTTTGGTGGAAAACCTTACTGTATTACACTACAATAGCTAGTAAAAAAAAAAAAAGTAAGATAAAACTCTGTTAGGCCACTCTACTTCCCACCAAAGTTTAAAATTAAATTAATAATTTTTTTTCCTGTTAGGCTTGGTCTGCAAAGTTATTGAGTATTTAGTCATTAAACTTCAGTATCTTCTCGCTTGTGGGAATCTGGAGATATTATCCATTTTTCTTTCAGCTGTGACTTGGGTCCAAACTCATTCACTGAACAGCCACTAGACAGTTCAAGCCTCCTGTACTTACCCCAAGCAGTTTACAACATTGAACACAACAGCTACAACACAGGCCAAAGCATCAGATCTCCCGCAGAACAGACAAGGCAGGAAACGTTGCTTAGAACAACCAGTCTCCTCGGTCTGGCTAGCAAACCCTCCTGAGCAGCTGAGCCCAGACTTTATATAAGAAAGGGGAGTGACAAATCCAAACATCTGACTCAACTAGCTTTAGTGGGCCAAATGTATATATTTCTTCCAAACTTATTTCTTGAAGACTGCCTCTGGGGGTCAAGTGGTTCCAAGAGAAACATTCAAACTAAGGCAAAGGATTTCCACATAAACACAGTTGTTGCAAACATGTGCTTATTTTCCATAATAATTTGGAATTTCGTCTCGTGGCCTATTTGTAAACCCCATGACTCTGAATGACCTCATTCCTCTCTCTCTCGTGCTCTGGTAAAATGCTCCCTCATTACAGAGGGTCTCCAACTTCCATAGATTTTTAAGAGCCTAAAGGACTGAAAATGAACCCTCTGTAATCCCCCCCCTTCTGAATACAAGGCATACCATTTCATACAGCAGTTTCTGCTCACAGTCCATAAACTTATGATTGAATTAGAAGTTGTTCTCCTTCCCCTGTTCTCCCACAGGACACCCAGACTTGGTCTAGATACTCCAAACAGTATACATTTCACCACTGCTTATTCATTACAAGGGTGATTTTTTCACTGATGTAAGGGAACTCCTTTCAAAGTGTGTCCTTTGTTTCCAGCCCTGCTTCAGACAACTGAGGTAAGCACTGGTGAGGGCACAGCACTGACTCTATGGTTGTAATCCAGAAGTGGGCTTTCTAGCTGTTACAGTCGTATAAGTAGACAGAGCTTCTACCAGTCCTGTATGTGAAGAAAAAGTTCATTTCTCTGCTACCGTATGAAACAAGTATAGCAGAACTGGTCCTTATTTAATTGATGTAACAGAGAAATTTATGATCTATAACCTACCCTTTTCCATCTATGATTTAACAACTATTATAACCATATGTATGATGTATGTAAAACTTAGTGAAATAAACAGTGGGAGTTCTTATTTTATCATAATTTAGTCACAAAGCTGAAAGAGTTGAAAAAGGAAAAAAAAAAGGTCACAGGTTTGATGTAGGATTAGGCTGACAAACACATCCAGAGCTAGTCCCCAAGTCCTCTATTAACATAGATTTTCTAAGGAGGAAAAGTTAATGTTCCCCTAAACCTGGAATTTAAATGGCTTTAGCTTTTAACACAAGACCCTTTAAATTGTAAACTAGGTGATTCTTTTCATTACATTACAAATATCTGTCTATCATCCTTTCTTTTTTCTTCACAGTGAGACCTGAGCAGCTGTGATTAGTAGGAGGAATAGTGTACTTCAATATGAAATTAATTGCTTCTACCTACATTTTTCTCCCCAAGTTTATAGCTCATTTGCTGCTGTGTCCTGCACTACCTGCTCCCTCTTTTACCTAATTTTCCCTCCTGTATGGTCTCGAAGGCAGAACACAAAAGGGAATCAGAGCCTGGGACTTTGCTTAAGAGACATTAAGCAGGTTCTAACAGATCTAGGAGGGTATGGAAACGTGTTATTGCAGAGGTCTTCTCAAAGGTAACAGGAAATATCTATCATAAAGTGAAAGTACTTCAGTGCCTAGCTTCGCTGTAAATCAAACTCTAACAATCCTTTCTCATAAATCACCATATTACAGACAGCTGGAAGAAGTGCAGAGTGGTAAATAAATTTCTTGTTAAATAAAAAAAAAAGCGCTTTGAAAATTCCCTCCATCTTACCAATGCCTATACGTGTGGGTTCATATTTTAGGTATAAATCATACATTCACACACAAACACACCCACTTTTTCCTTTCAGAAATTTCCTTTCAGATATTTCCTTTCAGAATTCAAAAGATTGGTTGTCTGTTCTTTAAAATTCTCCCCTTCGTACTTCTGTGGAAGAGAACAGGCTTATAAAAACTTGTCAAAACTGATTAGAACCAAGTGGGAACATTTTAATACTTTGAGTAAGATAGGAACCTCCCTTTATACGTAGGAGTTAATGTTGTATTCAGAGAAGTATATCCACCCACCTGCAGTCAATGCTTCATTTGCTCTGTTGCATCCTCATTTTAATACGGAGAACTGACTGAACACAGAAGCAAGTTATTCACCAATCGCTCACTATTCATTGAATTAAGCTTGCTATTCGTGAAGTTATTAAACATCCCACATAACCAGCAATTTAATACCACACTGAAAACCATTAAAGTTAAGCTTCAAAAGTAAAACATACCCTGGTATTTTCAAATAATAATATCCTATTTATTTACCATTTTATGAAGACTTCCCCATTTGCATTATGTAGCTCTTGCTGAACATGAAGAACATAAAACTCAGTGACAACTAATTTATTCTCAATATATGCAGTACAAGAATACTATATTTGACTCAAGTAGCTGTCAAACTATCCCACCTGGCAGCATGCAGCATCCCTCTTATTTGACATATCCAGACAAATAAACTATTTAAAGGACAAAGAAAAATTAACATTTGAAATGAAAGAAAAGAAAGTGCAAAGTAAAGATAATTTTTAGTTAAAATATGAGCTTGCAAACAAGTTCACTGCATTTCGTCTTCAAACTGATTTTTCTGGTATTTTGCTTGGTTTTTCCTTTTTTTTTGTTTGTTTAAGAGTACTTCTTTAAAACATCAACACAAAAGATGCCTGCAGCATAGGACTTCACACCCATCTAACACCTGATCAAATGTCAGTTAAATCCTTGGCAATGGTCAAATCTATTTCAACTTGTTTCTAATAAAGGCACAACTATAGCCTTTGCAATTCAATATTTTTAGACGTTACTGGGAAGTATTCCAACATCCTACTGTGTGAAACAATACCTGCAATGCCTTAAGAAAGAGAAGAAAACCATCCTCCAAGTAGGGCTAAGCAGGTGTGTTGCTCTTGCAGAAGAATATTTCTTGTCATAACACCAAGATGTTGGTTGGCTGTATGGCACTAACTCCCTTGGGAGAGTGGGGTGATACATAATGGAAGTGACACAAGGGCTGATAATGGCAGCATTACTTTCAGTTTCAGACCCCAAATTTCAATTGCTGGGGAGGATCACTAAGCATAGTGGAAAGTGGAAGTGAAATGGACTTACTGGAGCGAGTCCAGCAAAGGGATGTGAAGATAATTAAGGGTCTGGAGCATCTGACATACAAGGAGAGGTTGAAACAGCTGGGACCATTACACTCCAAAAAGAATCAGGGGATCTTATCAGTGTGCATAAATGTCTGACAGGATGGTGCAAATAAAATGGAGCTAGGCCCTTTTCAGTGGTCCCCAGTGAAACTTCAAGAGGCAATGGACACAAGTTGAAATACAAGAAATCGTTTAAGAAAAAACTGTAGGATTTTTTCTTTGGCTGTTTTTTGTTTGTTTTTTTGTTTGGTTGGTTGTTTGGGTTTTGGTATTTTGGTGGTGGTGTTTGATAGTAACTAGAAACTGTCACAGGTTGCCCAGAAAGGCTGTGAAATCTCTATCTGTGGAAATACTTAAAACCTGATTAAGCATGGCCCTGAGCAACCTGCTCCAGCTGACTCTGCTTTGAGTAGAGAGTTGAGCTCGAGCATCTCCAGTGGTCCTTTCCTGCCTCCACAATTTTGTGATTCTGTGAACTACCCTCTAACACAAATGTGTTTGAGATTTTCTCCCATTACTAATCCTGCTGTACCTGTTCCACATATAAATGAAAGCTTCATGCACTGAATCAACCAACCTGGCATCTTTTCTCAGTGCTGCGCTCAAAACCAACCCTAACAAACACCTATTTATGGAGGTATATTTATGTCATCCCAGTATCTAAGAGGGATGTGTGGGAGGATAAAGCTGAGAAACTTCCTTTTATGGTAAGTAATACCATGAAGTGGTAAGAAAACCTAGCAAAAAGGGAAAGCGTGAAAAGGAATGATTATTGTAGAAAAGGTCTGCCTAAAAGCTCAAAACCCCCTCTTTTAATAGACAGAAATGAAAGCACAATCATTACAGGTACCTATTTTTTGACCTGTTTCAATAGGAAAATGCTCTCGCACTGGCTTCTGTTGAACAGAGCTTTGTCCTCTTTAAATCAGTCCCACTCCACTGCAGTTACCTTATCTATTTATACAGAGGCCTGGGTCAGCTCCCACTGTACATTAATGACAACACCAAGTTAGATGCCCTGACTTCTTACGTGGTCCAGTGAAAAAAAACCAAACAAAAAACCTTCCTGAAAAATGCAAAACAGTACTTCCATAAATGGTTTCACTTATGTTTTAAAAAGTGGTGGCTTTGCATATCTCCATGCTTTCTTCTTCTCCTTTTCTTTCTTCTTCTAAACTCTTCCTCCTTTTCCCCATCCTCTCTTCCAGCCAATTTTTACTTATGTTCTTGTATTAAAAAAATTAAGGGGAAAAGTAAAGATTACCTGCGGAGAAAAAATTAGAGAAAAGAATACACTATATAAAAAGCAGGAAAAAACCTCTCTCAACAATCTAAACAGTTTCAAAAATAACTGCTTCCACTCTGGAAGTAAACACGTTGCATCGTGCAATTCTGCCCACTCCAGGCACATCCATGCCCTGTTAGGGGCTAGCAGATTTCTTCATTAAGAACCACAATCCTGCTTACACTTACTGAAACTCTGTGAAAGCTGCAGTTCAGCTGAAGAAGAGAAGCAGGAGAAAAGCAAAGTTATCAAAATAAAAAAATCCTTGTAGCTACATAAGCTGACATGTTTTTTCCATTTATTTAATCTTAAACCCCATCCTGTAAAAACTTAGGGTCAGACGAGGAATTCTGAAGTAAAGCTTAATAACCATGAAAGCACTTGCAGCTCTTACCTCATTATTTTTCCAAGACAGACTACGAATACAAATTATACCTTCACATAGCTCAGAAGCCCTAAGATTTTTTGATTAGGTTTCTCCTTTTTTTCATAATGGTCTGCCCACCCTCCCAAACCCATGCTTCCTCTGTGGCTGTCCCAGACCGCTAGTTTCCTCTTTCCCATCAGGTCTCCTCAGATGTCCTTTTCCTGTAAGTACTATTAGGGCCATCTCCTCATTATCACTGATGACTTAACTTCCCACCCACACAAAGGGCAATTCCCAGCAGCCTGGCCCCATGGTCCAACACCCAGAGAAGAAGGAGAAAAAAGCTCGACAATAGAACTAATACACTGACGACAAAATATCCTTTGGTTTGGGTCAGCTCACCATTTATACAAGAGGGGAGGGAGGCCTTGCCCAGCTAGGCACCTATTGAGTGTAGCACACTATGCCATGTCGCATCCTCTGGTGGCCCTAAAAAGCTCCCAAATCTTCATGTGGCTTCTGGAAAGACAGCACTTCTGGTCAGGGGGATGCAAAGGCCAGACTGAGCTTTCCTGTGATTTCTTGTGAACCCTCACCTCCCAGAAGACAGCGTCACAGTCTCCTTTTTAAAAATACCTTGCAGGGCCTCAAAACTTCATTTACTACAAGTATCGTAAACAAAGGCTTCCCATTAAATAAGAACTGAGCTAAACCTCTTAAACAGTAAAAGGTACCTCTTGAGTGGGTGACTTGGGTAAGACAGATATCTTCGCAGCAAAGCACTGCTGCTGAACAGCAGCAATCAGCTGATAGGGGCAACGCTGGACCAACAAGAGTGGCTGGGGCACTGTCTACTTGCTTTCTGCAGCAAGCAGAGACAGGGCAAGGGACTGTGCGGTCAGAACTCGGCTTTTCAAGAGTGCAATGCTGCAGCTATGCCATGTCTTTGCCCAGGGGCATTCTGCCTCCACCCACTCCTTGAATTTTTCTCTTACCTTTGGCAGAAGGTTTGATTACTTTGCTGCCAGGCACATGCAGCTATGCCGCTTTGCATGATGTTCCTGTTGTATCAAAGGCAATACTTTGGGTTCCCTTTGAAGTCATACGTGCTTGACTTTACAGTACTCAAGATGCAATAAACCACAACGAGCGTTCCTTACTGGGATTATGCTCAAATACCCAAGCACATCTCCTGTTGCTTCTTTCTGCTGTTCCTTTCCAATTCTGTACTTATCGAAATAAAAGATAAATAAATAGAGTTCTGGATATCCTTTTAAGACCACACAATTTATGTATGGCCTGTTTATCTTCATGGTAAAACAAACCAAGATTTTCTTAGTATTGTCAAAATTAGGAAAAGTATTTTTAGAGATGTTATAAATAACTCATTCTGGCAGACTACAAAATTGCTTCCTCAGCATTTATTTGAGCAAAAATCTGTTTTCAATGGAGCCACAGCTCCACATGTCTAATTCACGTAGCCTGAGCAATATCATAGAAGATAGGCATTTTTTATCTTTTATGTTTTTATTAATAATAATAATAAAAAAGCTTTGTTTTAAGACTTGGCCATGAACCAAACCGTATCATGTTCAAAGTTTGTGGAAAAAATCACGAATACACAATATCCAGACACAGAATATCTTTCATTGATTTAAGCTTTAAATTTTGTCTTGTACATTTAGGAAATGTAGAAAGGACCTCAGATAGTAAGCATAAGAAAGAACAGCAATTTTCTAAGCTTTTAGCCAGCAGTTTGAGCCTTTCTTAATTAGGATCATCCCTTTGCACATCATTTAGGGACTCCATAAGGGATAAAATTAAGTTGAATATGCTGCATGATTTTTCCCTAAGTTTAGCCTTTCTCATGGATCCGTAAAGCATTCCTTTTAGCTAGAGCTGTATATGTAGCACTAAAGCTCTTCCACACGTTGTTCTTCATTTCTAGAGGTGTCAGTTGCCCCAAGTCCCTGACTTTTCCTCTCTGCTTCACATAGCTGAGCTATGAACACATTTACTTTCTCCCATTGCCAAAACTGTCAGGAGTAAAGTTTTAAACCATGAACTAGCAGCCGTACATAAGCAAATGTTTGATTTTAAGCACTTGAGGAGTCACAGTGAATCAATGGGT
Organism: Harpia harpyja; assembly: GCF_026419915.1. Classification (NCBI taxonomy): domain Eukaryota; kingdom Metazoa; phylum Chordata; class Aves; order Accipitriformes; family Accipitridae; genus Harpia; species Harpia harpyja. The sequence goes on from NC_068947.1 coordinate 39,492,495, forward strand.
CTTGGCACACACTTAAGCACCAGTTGCACCTTTATATGACCATAGGCCTTTTTGCTTGGGATTTCCTATTTGGTGTACCTGTGCATTCAGAGGTGTTCAGATACTAAACAACATTAGTCCCATGGACTTCAGCAGGCTTTAGTTTATAGAGTTGTGAGCCTTAAGAGCCATATACCAAATCATGATGTTTGAAATATTCCATCCCATTAAAAGATATGTATCCTTTCCTCCAAAGTTGTTCTTTGCTGGGATGGAGATGTAGCTGTAAACAGAAAATCTACTCCTGATATAGGATCCCAGGCAACAACTAACTCTGGCCAAACAATGTGTATTTATGCATTTTACTATGTTAGAAATAGAGTCAATTTTCACTTAGAGATAATGTCTGTAAAAAAAATAATCTTAACCATCACCAAAGAAACATATGTCCATCAGTCTGGACGTGTGTACATCATCTAAGCCATTGATACATGGCAAACAAAAATAGCTTCAGTAATGTACAAGAAATTTTGACTCAAAGGCCAAACGCTTTCCTTTTTGGGGACAGTCAGAGGCATATTGCTGTCCTTCCTGCAAGGAAATACAGTGCTTGGGTGGTGCATGCCATGCATCCAATTTTGGCTAAAAACTTCAGCAGTGCCCCGAAGAGGCTTGGCTTACTTCTTACCTAAAGGGATACCCCTGCTAAAAACTGATGTACTAAAAGAGTGTCCTTTGACAGAGATGTCCTCGTTCTTTGACTTACTTATTTGTACTTGCTCATACCTGCTCCTCTTCTCTACTATGATTTCTTGCCTTTAAGGCCCTGCACCTTTGTTCTTGACAAACACTGGGAAGGAATTTCCTCCCTGGTGTAAGGCAGGCCACCAGAAGAAGCAGGTGGCAGTTGTGAGCAGAGGATGAGAGAAACCCAGAAGAGAAAGCTGTTTGTGAAGTAATGAGTACAAGAGCCAATTTATATTTTAATGATTAAAGAGAGATTAAAGCCAACGGCATCGTGATTTTAACTCTGCAGCTGGTGGATTTCTTTGTCTTCTGGTCAATGAAGCTGAATTATGAGACTGAGGGAACTTCAAAAGAGTTAAAAGATGTTATAATAATAATAAAGGGAGGTCTATAATTATAGAGAGATTATTGCATATAATATGTAAGTGGATTGCACTTAAACAGCCTCATCAAACCAATTTCCACTGCAACTTATTGATGCCACAGATGAGGACTTCAGGTGGGAGGATAAGCTAGAGGAATGGATGAACACTTAAGAAACAAAGTCCTCGTTTTCATGCTAATGTCCTTGTGCAGTTCAGAAGAAGGGGAGAGAAACAGTCTTTGTAGAACATTGTGATAGCAATGCAGCATTGCAGGGGAGGAGGAACCTCCTCTGGTGTAGCAATGAACTGCTTCAAATGAACACTTAAAGTTGTTCATGAGACAGAAGCAGCTGTAAGCCTTCTGCAATCCCAGCACATTTTATTATGATTGCAAAATAAAAAAGTCAGTATCTGTCTGGTATAACCAGAATGACAGAGATTCATCAGGGATTGGGATATTTTGATCTTACTGTCTTTTCACCCTTCTCTTGTTGGACAGCAAGAGCAAGCAATATTCTCACGGGACTGTTCAAAAAGACTTGTCTTTCCTTGTGGGGAATGGCTAGTTGAACTCCTTAAAACATCAAAAAGTATTACTTAAGTTTACATTTTATGTAAGAATATGAAAGAAGTCCTCTCCCAAACAGCCCTCTAGTTCTGCTTTGGACATTCTTCACCATTGTGACTCCTCTTGGCTCATCTTCTTCCTCTGCATTCTGTCTCAGTGAAACTGCTCTGCCTAGCAAAGGCAGAAAGGCAGGCACAGTCTTCCGGTCCAAATGGCTGGACAGACTTAATAGCCATTGTATAAAAGACTAAATTTCTGCAACAAAATGCTATTCCTTCCATCCTCTGTTGTACCATGTACAGAAACAGAAGGAGAACAGAGGGCTTAAATATCTTGGCCTCCCCACTTTTCAGGGCATATTAGCCTTGTTTTCTGCTCCTTGATGACAGTAATACACCTGGGGCAAATGTTTCAGCTTTCCTATGGATAGAAGACAGTGCTGTAGCTCATGACACTCCTTTTTCGCTGCAGTGTGGGGGATTGTTCTGAGGACAGAGGTACACAAGCCCTAAAGGTAACCCCAAAGCAAGAGTGGTGCTCATCCACCCCATCACATGACCCTCATTCATTTTGAGGCTGCATGCAAAGAACAACACTTCTGTTTAAAACCTGGATTCAATCTAAGTAAGCAAGCTTCTGTTGACTTCAGATAATTTCTGGTAAAAGAAGCTGGTATCTAACTTCTAAGCTCCTCTGAAATGCATGGGGGGAACAGGTACCATAAACTATAATCTAAAGCAACCATATTAAGAAAAAAGTTGTCTCTTACTGTACTGTACCAGTTCTCGATGCATCAACCCCATTCAGCAATTAAGCTAGACAACGTCCATCACCACCACTTAGGGTTCCTCTGACTCAGGTGGTATTTGACCTGGAGTTATGTGCATTCTTGTAAAAAATTTAAACCACGGGGATTAATTCTGCTATTAGCCTTTGTCAAAAGATTGGTTAAATAAGTATTCTGTAATATGTAAAATAAAAGAGTGGGAATGTGACTCTTCTTTTGTACCTGAAGCAGCACATGTTCCTTCCCATCATGGCACATTAATTTACCCTTATGTTCTGTACACAAGAGATTTAGTTCACCTTCCTGCCTAGATTTCAGATTTTTCTTCAGTCTGTTACATAGAGTAATGCTGGTTGTTCTCTTGAGAAAGATTATATAACTTCAACAAGGGGCCAAATTCTCAACTGCCATAAACTGATGTTACACCAAGGTCAGTAGAACAGCACAGATTTACAGCATCATAATCAAACATAGGACTCAATCCCATCCATCAGTGTTTCATATCTTACATCATCATTTGACGCTCACTTCTAAAGACAAAATACAAAGATGAATTGACCCCTCTGGATTTTTTAGCTACTAGAAGTTGCACTACTTAACAATGTAATTACTCTTTTCTATGGGTTGTTCTTTCAAACTAAAAGAGGAGTTGTCATAGCATCAATTTCTGCTGATTTTTTTTCTTCCTGTTCTGTCCTTTGTGCATATTTACTAGTTTACACTTAATGTCAATTCCTCTCATTAATTTCTTTCATGGTTTTGTTGGTTTGCTGCCTAAAGTCAAGCTTCAAATAGATAGCTGTACTGAGACAGTCAGTTTAGTGGGGCAAGAAATGCATTTATTAGTTTTTTAGTGAGGAATTGACAATCACACAGCAAAGTAACCATATGGTGTCTAGCGCGATGGATCTGACTTTTAGCAAGTTGTTGTTAAAGACCACAAAGATAGTCTGAACACTGAAAAATCCAAATATAATTACATTAATTCAAATACCTGCAGACCTTGCTTTTCATCAAAGGTCGTAAGAAATTGCTAGCTATAAAAAGTATTTCAGCCATTTCACTTTGGGGGGGTGGGGGGTGGGGCAATACATATGACTTACAGTCCCAAACAATTCTTTCAACCACTCCCTCCAATGGTAACTCATCAGGCCACAGCACAGGTGAAATAAGAAATGAACACAAGAGAGATCAGTTTGAATTTATTTTTGGCACCTTTTGATCTTTAGACTGCTTTTGCAGCCTCGTTTCCCCCTCTCCTTTTGCAGTTTCTCCTATTCAAAGACTGATTCCAGATTCCACTCAAAAGTAGAAAACAGTCCAAACCCAACTCCATCATCTAACAATCTTGAGGGTCACATCCTTTCGTATATTACCAAGTTTATCCAATTTACACTGAGGTTCACACATAAACCTCTCAGCAAGATTTACTCATACTTTCACTTCTTCATATGCTAACACATTTATTAAACTCACAGTAATGCTGATCACACATAGAGAATTAAGCCCATACTTAAGTATTTGTAACAGCTGGGCCTTAGAGCCAAATTTTTCCCCCAAGGTATTTAGGCATCTCTGTTCCTTAATCATTCTTGGCAGCATACAAATAGATGTAGATTTGCATTTATTTACCAAAAGCATACTGCAGCCTGCAGCTACTGTAACTTTACTTGTAGAAAAGGTATATGATCTTTTCAGAATTACAAAGCATCTCAGCTACCAGGTGCCTTTGTGTATTTAAGAAAAGCTAAGCTTAACTGAAGTATAGAGAAAAAGATCTGCAGTGTCTCACTTGACACATGTACTGATGTATCTCCAATCAAAGCTATCTGTAACACCAGCTTCATCAGTTAGTCTCCAGCCTTGGAGAATAACTCATTAAAGAGAAGCACAAAAGAGAAGGCAGCTCAATAGCTTTTTCAATGATACATAAATAAAGCTGCCTGGTCATGGTAAATTCTGTGTAACAGGGAAAATGGTATAAAACCTGACATTGATCTAGAAGCTTGGAATCTCAGGGCATAGAAAGGGGAAAAGCCGTTTAATCACTGACACTGACTGTCTCCATGATCTGGTAAGAAGCTCATGCTGGTAGCTGTGACCCATTGGGTGACCCTAAGTCAAAATGAATGAGCTCTGTACTCTGAGGGAGCATGGCTGAGTGATGATAAATCTGGTTTGATGGGAAATGGGAAAGAAAAACCCACAAGATTTAATCTGCATTCAAATGCAAAAATATTCATTCTCTACCTATTCTATCCTACCCTGCGGTTACAAACATTTCTGAAAAAAAAAAAAAAAAAAAAAAAGTTGTTGAGTTTCTGTTTGGAATAACAGCCTTCCAAGGAAAGTTCTTTGCAGACCACCTATGTTGGAAGATGACTTTATGCTAACAGTAAATTCATTATCACATTTACTGAACATTTGCATGCACAATATCTTCACTTTTCAAATACTATTGATTTCCCAAGCACCTTCAAAACTTGGACTAAAGATAGGCTTTGAAATATTACCCATCCTGATTGATTTCTCTCCTGTCCTAGAAACTTCCTGACTAGTTGCTAAGGACTTAGTTTCTACTGTTTGCAAACAGTAGAAAAGTGAAAAATTACTTTTTACTCTGAAATTTTAAAATCAGTCCAGGTTAATAATGCTCAGTTGGCTTCATTTTTTTCATTTATTATTTTTATATTTATGTACTTCTGACCATTACCATATTGCTTGGTTAGTATTTTGCTTCCTTTACCTCAAGTGCTTTATAAAGCACAAAGCAATTATGTCATCAAATTCTGGTGACTAGCCACAGAAAGGATAACAACTGGGAAACTTGGACATAACTAGACATGGGGGGACTTCTTGTTCAAAGAGAAAGAATCAATGAAGAAATCCTCTATTCAATATGAAGACCTATCAATCCTAAAATGACTGTATTGAGCTTGAGTTTGGGGGGTGTGTGGTTTGGTGGTTTTGGTTTTTTTTTTTTAAATCTCCTAAGTAACCCTGTTCACCAAAAATCACGTTGTTCAGAACAGTTGTGAGCTTACTCTAAAGGACTCGTCAAACAAAGACTGGATAACACAGGCTAATGCAACTTTTATATGTCTAGAAAAGCACAGAGAAGCAAGGACACAATCTTGCCTCTGCACACAGTATCAGGTCTTTACAAAAGCACTGCATAGTGTTGACAGCTGCAGGTCAAGAACAATATAGGTATACAAGAACATCAAAATGAGATCCTAGAAAATAAGCCTTATAATGTAAGGCTCAAGGAACTCAATCCATGCAGTTTATTGAAGAGAAGGCTAAAAAGGTGACTCAATCAGCATATGTTGTTACCAATACACAGAAGAGGAACAATAGCAAGGCGCAAGGGTTCAATCTCACAAAGAGGTATATAGCAAGACCAATGACAGAGATTGAAGATAGACAAATCTAATCTCAACATGAAACACAAAGGTTACTTTTTGCAGGGAATACAAGTAAACTGCTTTCCCTTTATCAGATTAGTAAAACTTTTACCCTCACTTAGAAAGGAAAAAGATATACTTTAGTTTAGCTTCCCAGGAAAGCCTAGATGATGGGATAAGCAAAGACAAACATAGCTATCTGCTGCAACTTTGGAGCATAAGCTGTGCTAGTGGGCAGCTGTGATATCTCAAAACCAGGCCTTAAGCCATCAAGTAGCTCAGTTGTCCTCAAATTCCAAACCATAAATTCAAGTGAACAGATGTCACAGAGGTTTGCACACAAGAAGCAAAATCTTTTTCTCATTGCTGTGAACAAGGAAAGCCTTAATTACGGGAGAGCCACTGTAGTCCTGTTTGAGTGAAGATCAGACTGGAAACCACACAAGGTATTAATAAAGTCAAGGCACTCAATTCAGCAACGGGAACTTTTAGCTCTGGACATTCATTATTGCCTTAGAAGTTGATTGTATTGCGGAATATTACTGCCCATAGGAAAAATTGAAGGCTTTAGAAATACCAGTGGCTTCCTCAGCCAAAGAAGAGGAAGAGGATCCTTCCTTCTCCCCACCCCCTAGTAAAAAAAATCTCCTTATTCAAACATGGCACCAAAGACAGGATTTACCCTCAGATTGCTAACATAGTATGAAACAAGTCATGGGGTGCAGTTCACTGAGGTAAAGCCTGGAGGACAGATACCATCTTAGTGTTTAAAATAGAATTCCAAGTGTTCTCTGTTGTTAGCCCATGTTTCATTATATGTGATTGGACATCATGCCATAAATAAGACTAGGCACCCCTTATGGTGAGTCCAGGTATTGTAGAAAAAATAATCATAGAAAAGTGTCTCATTTATTTTGCTCACAACAGAGCTGATTAATTAAATTTAGTCTTTTAAACAGCTAGCTTTATTGGCTGCATGTACGTTCCGTAGTATTTTAGTTGACTTAGAAGTACACTTTTAAACCAAATCTCTCAGTCTTCTGCACTTACTGAATTTTGATTCACATATTGCAGCTAACTCACAGCACACAAACAGGATACATTTTGGATCAAGTTAACCAGAAGGTCTACTTCAGTACCACATCTAATACAATCCAACTGCAAATGGACAATTAGGCCACAGGACCAGACTGCAGCCAGTCTGAAGTAGCCCTGTAAAATAAGCAAAGATTGACATCAGGTCCCCAGCACCAAGTGTTTTCCTCTCCGGTGCTGCTCTTACTGAGCTGCACTGCCTACTAAAGTACTTATAGGCATGGAGATCTGTGCATTTCTGGGGAGGAAGCACAATGTAAGTCAAAGTTTAAGCAGGGTAAAGTGCCTCGTACATGTGCTTTGCTGAGGCAAAAGCTTCATTTAAGGGCTCCAGCCCACCAAACTCTTGCGTGCGCTCTCTGTCTATATGCAGAATATCACACTCAGCCAGACCACTGAATTGCTTCAGGGTGAACACACACCCTGAAGACTACAGGATTCTGTGCTTAAGGTTTATTTTAAATTGTGAGAGAGTATGGCTATGGAGAAGGTCTACCATGAATTTTTTTTTAAAAAAAGTTTGTGACAAAGTTATCTTGCAAGAAAAGACAAATTATGGAACTTCAGAGTGCTGTAATTGACTGAGGGCTTTAACTGTGAGACTTAAGTGTCCTGTTCCAAACCCCATCTTGACTTAAGGAGCTGAGGGAGAAGCTATTTTTTCCATATTAATCTTTTGATAGTGCCATGAACATTGAACAGAAGTCCCAGATAGCTGCCCTGTCAGAGGATGCATAAAAACAAATAAATTACCTAATCACCATCATCTAAATTTCTCATTACCTATTTTGAAATTTATAGCAATTCAGCTCTCCTTTCAAATATATCTTCACGTTGGCTCTTCCACTTCAAGAAGAGCACAATAGAATGCCAGGTCTTTTTGAAAAGTCATTTCAGTGGATTATTTTCATTATACATCACGCTGGATTGCTTAAATGTCTATTCAGATATCAATCTCACCTGAGCCTCACACAATACTGATTTGCTCTCTGACTTTACCTAGATCCCCAAGGTTTCTAGCAACAAAACATGGGATGCTGTATATACAGGAGAAAGTGACAGCCTAAGGATTAACCTGCTTGTTGATATTCATGTTCCAGCACATCCCCTGACAAACAGAATACTCCAGGGGTCAGGCTTCATCCTAATCAGAAAAGAGAGAATGCAGATTGTTTTGATCAGAACTACAAGTGTCTGGAAGGCTAATCCAAAATTAATTAGATCTGGGCTGCATAATATTAATTTGGATTTGTAAACATGGTGATGGGGGTATGAGGATTATGCAGATAGAGAACAGATAAGGTAACTAATTTGTAGGTTGATGATGCTTTAATAATGTCACAAATGTACTCCTTTGTCTTAATAATTGCTAAAAATAAGGAATAGTTTGCTGTAAATTAGTGTGTGTAGACAGCATTTCATTAAAAAAATGAAGATGTTTTAACAGTGAGAATGAGATACAGATAGAAATGGTTTTAGCAACAATTATTTAAACAGTATTCAAATGAATGTTTCCATTCTGTATCACAGTAGTCAGTTCAGAGCAGTACAACCTTTTTAAAAAAGACAACTACCTTTGTTAACTGGAAACAGATACTGAATTACTTTGAAGTAATTATTACTCATTACCTTTTTTTAAACCACAAGGCAGACTTTCATGTGCTGCAAGCTGACATAGTACTACTGATTTCAGCAGTGATACACTAGTCATTTAATTTTTAAGCAGCTTCCCCCCCAAATCAACTGAGCTTCAACCTTCACATGCCAGTAAGAGAAAAACTGGTAGTGTTTAATAATGGGAAAAAACCCACAACCCCAAAACCCACCAAAAACCCCCAACCAAACACTTTAAGTTACAAGAACACCAGGACAGATGATAATACTGTCCAGAGAAACAGACAGATTATCTACCTAATTTCATGTGGCCTGAGAAGGGTGTTGGGGGGGAAAAAGGTCCTCTGCAGGATACTCCTGAGGGGATGAGACACATGCTGCAGACACATTCGCAGTCTGCCTGACACAAAGCATCGATCAATTTAGAGAGACAGAATAAGAATGAGAAAGCATGAAAATGGAAACTGTGAGCACTTACAAATTTGTTAACAAAAGTGTCTTTTCACAGGCCAAGGTCATCCTTATTCAGCTGCTAGATTACACATCCTCCCCGCCTCCATCAGCGTGAGCCGAGCAGGATAACAATCTTCACTTGTGTTATGAGAATGTCACAAACAGACCATTTCTCATTTTCGTTTTACAAATGGATTAGTGCTGTGCCAATTCATGACCCCATTTCAATCTGTGTTCTTAGTGAAGACTTATCTTATTAAAATTATACTGAGATGTTATCCTGTACATATATATTAAAGCTCAGTTGTTCTACATATAGAGTTTTCAGATGAAACTACAATATAAATATTTCAAAGAGAACTGGCTGGAAACAACTTCAGAGAACTGAATGTTTGACAAAATGTCAGACAACGGCCCCAAAAGCTAAGAGAGAAGATGAGAAAGATAAAAATGGTTGCTTAATGAATAAACTCTTTGGGACAGTTTTTATGCTGTATCTGCACAATCCTAGTGCCTCTGCAACCCGACTCATGACTGGTTTTCATCAGTACCATTGTAATAAACGAGTATGTCACATTAGGGCAATTGTATCAGAAGAATAAGCAAGAGAGAAAAAGTTAAGATGTGGAGGCGCTCCCTCCTCACCCCCCTCAAGAGAGTAAAACTGTAATTTGGTAAATATTTTTGACACCTGACCACAGTGCCCCCACAGAATTTGGTTTTGAGAAAATGTATTCATCAGCATTGTTATACGCATTGTCAAGAGGCCATTTCCTTCCTCACCTGTTTACTGGAGCTTACTTCAGACCTCACTACCTTTGTAACCAAGCAGTTGACAGCTGACCTCTGAAATACCTACTTCTGTTCCTGGCAGGCTCCAGGCAGAAACCGTATGAGGTATGCTTAAAGAAGAATACTCACAGAAATAAATAGAAAAAAACCTAAACCAAACATTTTCTTTTTTAATATCAGCAAAGTCAAGGTAGTATGCTGCTCTGATATTTAATACCATGGAACAGAATCCAAAGGGGATTGTGCAGCATCTGAACAGACTGCTAACAATAAAAAGGGTATTTGCAAAGGAGAAGAAATAGAGCAGTGATGTTGTAAGGCTTACTATATTATACACAAGCTAAAAAGAACTAAAAGAAGTGCTAGTCATCTCTTCTTCCAGAAAGAACTTTGGAATATTTTTACACTAACATATTTTACTCTCAAGAAGCCAGCAGATATCAACTCCTAATTTGCTTGCAGCTCGCCATCCATCTACATAAGGTGTTTTCCACCAAAGATGCTTACCTCAGTGTGAAACTGAAAACAGATACCGGTACAAAGCCATTCTGACAACGACATATGATGTCAAGCACTGAAGCCTGTATTTGTGCAGTTATTCCCTATTGCTATGGTAGAGTAAAATTAATCCAGCAAGTATCCCCAAATATCCATACAGTTAGGAATAAAACTTAAAGATTCAGACAAGAACCTCAAAGCTCATCAGAAAAATCAAAACCTTGGGGAGCAAAATATGCTCAAAGTAATTAAAAATATTTTGCCTCCTTGGCCTAGAAAAATGCCGAATCAGTGTCAAGCAAGTCAAAAGCTGGAAGTAATATGATAGAAATTCAATATCACACATCTTCACTTAAAAGAATAGCACCAAATGGAGTGATAGAGTTCTGCTCTGAAAGTGTGAACTTGTTCTGGGAAATATAAAATTTATTGTTGCGAAGACTCTTACACTAGTCTAATTTGAAAGTTATGACCTTCCTGTGAAAATGACAAGCGGTAGGGAATAAGTTCTTTAAAAGGGTAAGCCCTAATAGTAGGTAGCACAAGCAGTTTAGAAGGGGAGGGAATCAGGATTTACTTGATACCTGGTGTTAGGGGAGATGTACCTTACTGGGTCCTTTACCATGCCTTTGGAGCAATAAGATTAAAAAACAAAACCAAAAATCCCACCACTGCAGGCTTTGGACTCTGCTTTGGATCCTGGCAAATACTCACAAAAAGGAGAAGCTGGGATAGTACATACTTCTGGTCCTCTTTGAGGAAGTTGCTGCTGGGTCAGCAGCTGTCACACCTGCCTGCACCAAACCAGACACCAAAAGCCATCCAAAGCATCACTGATGCAGGTCAAGCACTGCTTAGGCTTAGCTGAAGTACTTGTTCTAAACACCTTCACTTCCAAAATACTATGTGCCTCTGGCCTGACAGCATCCACAGATTTACAAATTATCTACTTCAGGGTATAAACTGGGAACACAGAGCATTTGCCCAGACTACCCATGAAGTTACTACCTTCTTGGCTGCACTTGCTTCCCAAGCCAAGTTGTTCGTCTCCATGTGCATTCTGTGAATCCAGCCCCTCTCACAGTGAAACAGTATTTCTGGGACCGCACTGTGAATTATGTAAACAAAAATAGTCTGAACAAAGGAGATAAGTTTTTTGTTTTGTTTTTTTGTTTTTTTTTTAAACCTGAATTCAGTTCGGAGCAGTCCCATGGAGAGCTGTGTCAGCACTCTCTAACACAAGGGATGAACAAGAGATGCCAGAGCTGGACATATTTTATCCTAAAAGCATGGCGTTATTCTAATTTAAGGAACACTCACATTTTCCTTCAGACTCTCTGGACTGCAGTGGTTATTCCTCTGTGTCTGCTCCTCTCTGCGTGCACACACACAGAGCCAACTAGCTAGCTGTTACAATGCAAACATTTCTGAGCTAGCTTCAATCTAGCCAGTTGGGAAAACACACACCATATAAGCTTAGTGCAGTTATACAGACTGCCTGACTAAGCGGAATAAATCCCTCACTTTCCAGTTTCATCAAAAACTTGTGTTTCCAAGCGTCACTGTCCTAAACATGCTAGGCTTACACCAATCAATGGGAGCACAGACATACTTTGGAGAGACAAATCACTTGCCGTCAACAAAACATGATTTTCAGTAAGCACGATCAATAATATGCCAACATCAGTTGTTACTAGAACTTACACAAATGGTGCCAAACATCATTGGTTGCCACAGTACCATAGTGTTCATCCATTTAGGAAGAACATATAAACAAACTGACTGAGCAAAGTTCAAGATTTTATTTTGGAAAGTCAGGTAAACATAATGAAGGACAAATAAAGTGATCTACGACAGCATTTTGCCTTATGGCAAAACACAAGGATTAGACAGAAAAAAAAGCATGTGGATTAGAAAGTGATCAAGTAACAGAAACTATCCAGCTGAAAACATATAAGTTTAAAAAGGTTACAGAATATCTAGTCCATAGGGAAGACATCAGTGGTTAGAATTGAAGTTTTAACACTAGAAATCAATTCACAAGCAACTGTGTTAATATAAAATTTGCATTAAGTGTAGAGTAACAGTCCTAAGGTGGGTATAGAGACATTTAGCATAATTGTTCTTTTACAAGCATAGCCTTTTGTGGTGAACATATGGGACCAGACTGTACAGTATAAGTATCTTGATACCGTATAACTACATCTGCCAAAAGAGAACACAGTACTTTTGCTTTATCATTTTCTAAACCAATGTAATTATAACAGCTAAAATTGCTAATGGATTATTTTGGATAGGTAAACAAGCCCAGAGGGTTGTTTATCCAGTACTGTCCTTTCTCCTCAACCACAAATTTTGATATAGTAATTTTAACTTACCTGTTATAGCACTGATTTTTTCTGTCTGTATGGGGAAACTGAACAATATGAAAATAAAATCATTAATGTTTGGGAAGCACTGGGATCCTAGATTAACAAACCTCACCGAACATATAATAGATACAGAACATTCATCTTTCAAGATGAATAGCATGAATGTGGAAGAAAGAAAGGAGAGATAAACTGCTCAAAATCCAAAGATATTCAAATATTAAAAAGCTTCTGACTGAGCACTATCCACAGCAAGGAAGGCATTAATATGAAAACACGGAATAGAACACCCTCATTGCATATATGCACATTATGCACAACAGAGCATATTATTAACCTTTACCTTTTCTTGTGCAAACCCAAAGTTTTGCATGCAAGAGGCATAGTGGCAGCGTAACAGCTGCAAGCACATATTGCTTTTCCTTTAGCACGCTTTAAAGAGAGCAATAAGGACATACTGCAAAAGAATTTTGAGAAGTTGTTTGGTGTCACGTCCTGTAAATACACAATGCATTTTTTTCTTTTACTGAAAACAGAAAAGCCAGATCACCTTAAGAAGTAGGTTGAAGAGAAGGTTATTTATAACAGAACATCAAATCTTAGCAGGTTAATACAATTACATTTTAGTCCTGAAATACATTACAGGGTCCTCTGTCAACCATTTATGGAAAAGAAACCCAAAACAACAAAACCCAACCAACAAAAAAAAAACCCCACAACAAGAAATAAAAACAAAAGGACACACCCAACTATATCTAAGAAACAAAACTGTTCTCAGGGCAGATCTTCCTGGTATTACTTTTAAGACCATCTTAATCACCTTAGAAACTTGCTGCATTTTCCTGTGATATTTGCATAATCTCATTTGATGACTATTCCAAGAGAAAAAGATACAATATATTTTATAAGTAAGCCTCAGTCCATCATCCTTCTTTTATAAAAGTTTGCATGTACATATATATGTATATATAATTACATGGAAGGAAAAAACACAAAAGAGCCTGAACAGATGAAGTTATTTCATAGTGAAAATTTTTCTTGTCCTAAGAATATTTATGACATTTCAGAATTTACTTATTTTACACTATTGCAGGGAGACAAATTAGGTATCTTTTGCAGATAATGAATTTGAGACATCCAATTACTTTGTTGCTACCAAAAAATCCCAAAAGGAGAAAGGTAAGGACATTTTCTTGCTTCAAATCATCTTTCCTCCACATGATTTGGAGTGCAGATAGTCAGCCATTTCCCCCACAGCTAGGCTAAATAAAGCAAACAAGCCTCAGTGAAGAGGAGAAACACATGAGAGATCGCTTACAGTCCTTGCAGGAACAACCACCCTACCAATGAAGGAAAAAAGGAAAAGCCAGGATCTTGGAGAAACTGCTACTTGCACAACATTGAGTTCAACAACTTTTGGTGAAGTTGCCCTTATTAAAAAATTTCTCTCGGCATTTGTGGTGGTGCCTCTGAAACCAGCTTGCTCAGGAGCCTGGGTAAGTCCTGCTGAGTCCTCCAAGGGGCACAGATTAAGGCACTCAGATGAGATGCAGAAAACTTGAGTTCAGTTGCCCTGCTACAGCTAGGGCAGGGCAGGTGTAGCTCAGTCCTAGCTGTCCTACACTTAGGTGGGTATTCATAGTCACCTTTTGTGTCATCATTGAAAAGCATACTGGCTTCTCTCATTTTGATCAGAAATACCTGTGAAAAAATAGTCTTGAGAAAAGATCTCACATTTCTGTGGATACTTCCAGTTTTCAAAAGTCATCTTACTCCTCTCAGCAAAAAAACTCGAATGTTTTGCTGAAATTGCTTCAGCCACTGAGTTATTTGCCTAGAGATTCCTCTCAAACTAAGCAACCCTGCAGCAATACCCTATAAAAGGTACAAGATAGTCATAGCTCTGAAGGACTTAGGCAGCTTGGGACTGCAGGATGGGGGCACTTGAGGTCTGGGAAGGTGGTCCTGGGGCAGCGCACATTGCTCAGATTGAAGGAAGCCACCACGAGAAAACCATCCAGAAGTCCCTGTCAGTCACACTGCAGTGATAAATATAGCATCTCCAGCTATAATGGTTAATATGAAAAGGCTAGGTGAGTCTCAGCAAAGGTTAGACCACAGTTTTCTAATTTCAACAGAGAGGAATAGTGTATTAGCAGATCAGGCTGTTTTCTTCCTGTAAGCTAATTAACAGATGCTAAAGAGCTTGCTGCTCTTTGTTTGGTAATTAATAAATTATAAATTTATAGATGGCATATGATACTATTAATCCAGACAAGTAATGCCTATATGTTTGTTATTTTATAGTATACCAACATAAAACTTCCAATGCCACATAAAGCAACTTATTTCACTTCCACTGGTTATTTTTCACTTCTACTACAGACATAAAACAGAGACTGCGAGGAAAGCTCTTTTTGATTAATTTCTATCCTTACCATTATAAATAAACTTGATAACTACTCTCAATCCATACTGGCAAATTAAATGTAGTTCTGCATCAGTGAAAATGAAGGTTTGTCTTCAAAGAGTTCATTTGTACTTTCTATCCCTCTGCCCCCACCCTGGCCTATCCCCTAGTCATAGCTGGTGTAAATCAGTGCTGCTGCTACTTTGACATCAGCTTAGCAGTAATGATTTCTACCAGCTGAAGATCTCTGGGCCCTCATGTGTTATTATACTAGTCTTATCTTTCCAGAAACAGAGTAGGGATTCCTTGCGTTGGCTTTCCCCATCTGAGGCTGTAACCCCAAAACTGCATGGGGAAATCCACCACTGCTCTCAAAAGCAAGCAGGTCCTCTGCTTCTCCCAGCCTCATTCCTCTCCCCCAGTGACGATATTGGGAGGCACTTAATTTCTGTGAGGGAGGTTCAGTGCAGTGGCACCCATGGTGGGAGAATTGCCTGAAGTTTTCAGCTGGAGAGAAGGTGTTTTGCACCTAGGCTAACATCCAAACACAGCACTGCAACTGGGTTGCACTGCAAGTCTCAAGGAGGGAAGGGTGTATGGCTGTTTGCTTCTACATGCTGAATGATGCCCCAAGTCAGGCTTCTATGTAGAGTCTGGTCCAGCCCGCACACCCCCAGAGCGAATATGGGTCTCTTTAGGAGCTTCTCTTGGTGAGGAAGCTCTAGTGTGCTGGTGGGTAGAGGAGCTGTGTGTCAAGCTGGAAGGCAGCAGGGACCTGCTTCCATAAGAGGCAATTGTTGTTTCTGTCTTATTCACTTTTCAAATCATGCAGCAATTGATCACAGAAAGAACAGTACATAAAATTGACTTTTAAATGAACTAGGTACAACAGCTTCAGGCTCAATTCCTTTTATAAACCATGCCCATGATTAAATTAAGTACTGCTCATGAATCAAAGGATAGTTAACAGGACATGAATTAATATTTTCTAATTAATATTTGATTTGTTTATATATTTCACAGTATCTGTATGCTACAATTAACTGTTCTAAAATGTTTCATATTTTTATCATGTGATTTCACATAAAATAGAGGAAGAGAAGAAGAAAAACAAAACAAAAGGTAGAAAACATAACTAGCTGTTTTTACTTTATATGATCTGCAGTCTGATCATCACAGAAGCCCAGGTTTCATAACTACTGCTTTGCTACATGATACCTGAGTCACAGGAGTGAAATCAAAACCTTTCTCTGTTCATATCCAACCATTCATCAAAATGGCTTTATTCTACTTAATAACAACTGAAACAGTCAAATATTGTCTAGCAGGATATATTTCTGAGAAAATGCTAATCTGGTTAAAATCACAACTTCCTGTGGCAGCTGTTAATTTCAAATAAAATATTTTTTGTTTATAGCTAAGTGGTTTGTTTTTCAACTCTATTGAAATGTTTGATATAGACTACATCTCATAATCAAAAATGAAAAATAAATGTTTGCTTTGTTTGAGTACAGTAATTCAAGTTACCCCAAAATATTTTTTTCAAACATTTTACTTTATGACAAATTTGAGTTTTAGTTTAAATTCAGAATAAAAACCCATGCTGAAATTGTTCATTTCCTGCAAAGTGAAAATTTCTAATTTTGATCTGTCTTCAATAACCAGACTGTGGGCTCTAATAGCAAGATGAAAGAGCAATAAGGTCATATTAAAAAAAAAAAAAGAATCTTCCTTGTTAAAAGAATGCTGATGCTCTAAACACACTCTAAGTGCCTGGTACTCACTTGTAGAATAATGAATTGTTTTTATGCTGGACTCTTTGCCTCATCTTTGTACTCAAGACAAGTCCATCACAAAATCCAGAATAACATGTCTTTTCTCAATTGTTTAACTATATCCATTGCCATTCCTTCCATTGGCCACACAGTGTGATCTCCAGAGCACTTCAAGCACTCAGTTTTTCTTCAAGATTCTTCTAATTGCAACACAATAATAAGAAGTGAACAGTTTCAAAAATGGCAGAACAATCTCTCTTCCCCACTTTTCACACCTAGGAAGCACAAAGAATTTCATCTGATTGACCAGAGGTTCACACTCAAGGTCAGAGGAGTGGTTGAAGATTGTATGTCAAATCCAAGATGTTCGAGTCTTACCTACTTAAAGGACATTGAGAAAACCATCTTGACTTTGCTAATTAGATCCAGCATTCAGTGACGGATGACTCACTGCCAGGTTAAGGATCTTCCACAGTCACTAGATACCCTCTACACATATCTCAGCAAAATTAGCAAGAGCATTCAGTTTACAAAGTAAAGTTATTTTTTTCCAGGTAGCTGAAAAAATCCATTCATCTCCATTATGGCTCTGCCTTTTAAATATTAGCTATAAGGCCACAGAACTGGAAGTGGTCTCCTGGGTCACTGCAACTAGATCCTGATTATGCAGAGCTGTGTTACTGAATCCCTTTCACAGAATACTACAATCCTAAAAACAATAACAGTTTTTTTCTCTCACTAACACTGTGCAGAATTTTAATTAGCAGTCAGTCTGCTATAAATAAAATCAAGACAGGTGATTTAAGCTGCTTCTCCTTTTCCTAGTACTTTGACTCTTCTATCTTCTTAATCGTCTGTTAGCAACTTAAAACATATGGTCTTCTCTCAGTTGTATATATTCATGCTGTTATATTCATCAATTTAAAATATTTCTAAAATTCTTCTAAACTTGATACTTATTAACAAATTCCATTAACCAAGCTAAAATAGGTTTTCTCTCTGTTTATTATCATGGAAAGGGAATGAAAAAATACAGATGCACATTGTTGCCAGGTTTCTATGTCAAATACTCATTTATGGACAATAGTCAGTTGTAACCTTCAAAATGAATTTAACTTTTTTTCAGTCTACCTGTAGTCCTTCTACCTGGCAGTGGCTTTACAACAAAGATTACTCCACATGGATTAACTGTAGATTTGATTTGACTCCACAGTGAGAACTCAGGCAGGTGGATTACACTTACAGACCCTGTAATCCTTCACCCTGAAGTCACTGCAGGGCTGGAAGGCTTATTCTAGTAGGCAGCTGTTCTCTCCTCCTGCCTCCTCTTGCAACAAGGAGTTGTCAAGCAGCTTCACAAGCACAGCAATGTCAGAGTCCACGCTTGAGTAACGTATGGCTGGAATAATCTTCCCATTTTCTTAGGGTGTGTGGAAATGTTCCTGCCAGGGAATGTTCTGTCAGCTTCCTGAACAACACCTAATCGAGGTGAAGGAAAACTTGAAAAGTATGCCTGCAATGCAAAATTTTCAAAAAAAACTGCTAGCTGTCACATGATAGACACCCAAAATAGACCTTCTCAACCTGGGCATAAAAAACCTGAGTTATTCAAAATGAGCATCCACTTTGGGAAGCATAGCAGCAAACAAACACCATCTGCCAGTTCATTTTCATTCGTCTCTATTGGAGAATGTGAAAAAAAAACCAAACCCAAAACAAAACTGGTTGGGGTCACATTCTTTCAGTTTAACTGAAAGAATAAAAAGAATAAAAAGGCAAAACAAAGTCCTGGATGGCTTACTGTATTAAAAGTCAGAAAATGAGAGAGAGAAAGCTCACCACATTTTAGTGGTTTTGGACATGGCACATTCTCATTCCTTGCAATTAAAGATGGGTATCAAGAATTCTAAAGCCAACCTCTAGGTATCACTCAGAAGAAGAATGTGTCTGGTTACTCAGGTCAGAAGCTCGAAGAGAACCTTCCACATAATTTTTGGGAAGTTTCCTTTCTGCTCCCAGACAATCCAACATGTGAACTTCAGAATGAAGTGCGAGGCAATATTTATGGCATGAGACCACACACTCTTCAGGCGGTCGTGTACAGATGCACCGCATTCCACAGGGGCAGAGCAGAGAACGGAGGACGCGTATAGAGGGTGTGTGTTTACATAAAACAGAAGAGCTAAGCAATTAATTTGCACCATTTTGAGTGTTCAGTTAATTACATCCTTTTTGATATGTAACTTCCATTGCTATGATCTTGACAATTTTTTTCCTCACTTCATAACTAAAGAGTTCCAGCAACTATTCCCATATTATTTCCTTCAACTCCCCCAAACCTCCAGGGATTTCTTCTCCCATGCTACACAAGAACACTATATATGCAGGCAGACCCTCCAGTACCTCTAAATTGCAACCGGAGTTGCAAGTGTAGTTCTTATAGAAGTAGCGATTCCCTAATTTCCCAAGTTCTGTTTGGCCTGGTTCACAGCTGACCTGGTAGCTCCTTTTAGAAGACAGACCTTTGCTAAGCAGTTCAGCAGTTTAACACCTGAAGCACCATATCTGCAGCTAGACAAAACTTTTTCTAAATCTGATGATTTAGAGAAATAATATATGCCGAGACCACTGTAGTTAGTTGCATAAGTTAATTCTTGAAAACAGAAATTTAAATAAAAAATACACATAAAACCATAGAATATCTCAAGTTGGAAGGGACCCATAAGGATCATCGAGTCCAACTGGAACATTCTTCCTGGCCCCTGGGAAGACTTAGATCATCAAGTTTGGAAAAGACCTCTAAGATCATCAAGTCCAACCATCAACCCAACACTACTGTGCCCACTAAACCATGTCCTGAAGTGCCACGTCTACGGATTTTTTGAATGCCTCCAGGGATGGTGACTCCGCCACTTCCCTGGGTAGCCTGTTCCAATGCCTGACAGCCCTTTCAATAAAGAAATTTTTCCTAATATCCAATCTAAACCTCCCCTGGTGCAGCTTGAGGCCATTTCCTTTCATCCTATCACTAGTTACTTGATAGAAGAGACCAACACCTGCCTCACTACAACCTCCTTTCAGGTAGTTGTAGAGAGCGATAAGGTCTCCCCTCAGCCTCCTTTTCTCCAGGCTAAACAAACCCATTCCCTCAGCTGCTCCTCGGAAGACTTGTTCTTTAGACCCTTCACCAGCTTGGTTGCCCTTCTCTGGACACGCTCCAGCACCTCAATGTCTTTCCTGTAGTGAGGGGCCCAAAACTGAACACAGTACTCGAGGTGTGGCTTCACCGGTGCCGAGTACAGGGGAACAATCACCTCCCTGCTCCTGCTGGCCACGCTATTTCTGATACAGGCCAGGATGCCGTTGGCCTTCTTGGCCACCTGAGCACACTGCTGGCTTATGTTCAGCCGGCTGTCAACCAACACCCCCAGGTCTTTCTCTGCCAGGCAGCTTTCCAGCCACTCTTCCCGAAGCCCGTAGCGCTGCATGGGGTTGTTGTGACCCAAGTGCAGGACCCGGCACTTGGCCTTGTTGAACTTCATACAATTGGCCTCGGCCCATCGATCCAGCCTGTCCAAATCCCTCTGTAGAGCCTTCCTTCCCTCAAGCAGACCAACCCTCCCTCTGAACTTGGTGTCATCTACGTTCCTGGTAGAGACACTTAGATTATGAGGTTAGAAACTTGTTTTTGTTCTATACGAATCCAAAATGTTCTAAAAATTTTCTTGAGGTAGAATTTTTTCAAAATAACTTCTATCACATTAAAAATCTTGTGCTTTTTTATCAGCTCCTTTCTGCCTATTTAGTGTGCTTAAGTCTCTCCTGTAAAAATCAGATAGAATACTTCACTTCAAAAATTACAAAGCTGACAACAGCTTTGATCAAACAACCCGAGAAAGATTTTGAATATAATTAAATACATAGTGTGTGTATAGTTTATCTATTTGATGGTGTTCCAAATCTGCCTAAAATTTTGTAACATCAGTAGCTTCAAAATGACTGAAATTGCTTCTGCTTGAGAAATCTCCTCATGTTAATGGTGGCTGCCTACTTTCCCAGCTATTTCAGCTGTCCACCCCAAGATATTTAGGTTGCCTTTTTTCAGATTCAAAAACACTTTAATGAATCACACGTATAAAGCTAAATGAATCAATATGCAGTATTATATTGAATAATAAAAAGAGATGGCTTTTCTGTTTTAATATACAGCTACACCATTGTTTGGTAAATGAAGGGCAAGCAATACTCCAAAAACTAATTAAACATCAACTTTTCATCATAGGATATCCTCAGGAAAGGAGTATATACACTATATACATACACAAAGCAGAGCAGGTCTCTGATATTTCAGGAGCACCTAGCAGAAACTAGGTATAACACAGGAAACTGAAAGATGACATTTCTCCTTACTTCTAAATTCCATTTCCTTTTTATTTTAACCCTTATTATTTACATATTCAGTATTAAAGTAGTTTCACTGGTAAAGAGAAAATTGGCCCCAGATTTATGAACTAATATTTAACAGAGTTTCTCCAGAATCCTCCAATCACAACTTAAATCGAGGGTGGTTTCACTGCCTGTGTCTGCTATATCTCTGGGTCTTCAATTAAATTCGTCTGCAGAGCTCAATGCTGAGACTTCTACCCCTCACTCTTGCAGCTCCCCAGGACTTGGTTTGATGTAGGAGGCCATTAGAGGCATCAGCATCTGATGCTCAATGTGTTTCCTGTCTCATCTTTTAAGTGCCATCTTTTTTAAAATAGTCACATTTTCTCCTTACACTTCTTATGGTTTTATGTGGTTAAATACATGTCCTTTTAGAAATGAAACTAAAGCTTCAGGCAAAGTAGAATGGACCAGTCCTATTCAGTGTTAATACAGAAAAGGTTTTTTACTTCCTGCACCTGAAGTTAGGGAGAGATAAAAAGATTTATTCCCTTGGTATTCAAATGGTAAAAGAACTGTCTTATCTTGTTCTTGATTATCCTTAAAGCTGGGTTTCTAACATCACTAAAGAACAGGAAAGAAAAAATGAAACCAGGATTACAGCCAGCTCATGGGACTACGGCAATGCGATGTTAGGGTGGAAAAAAGTACATTTCCATTCTCCCTTTTGTCCTGGTGAATCAAAGGCCCTCTGATTGCTGGTGTCACGTAATACCGATCAGAAAGGAATTAAGTGACCAGTGAGAATGTGTTTTCCATCAAAGAGCTGGCAAATTGCAAGATGTAAAAGCCCAGAGGTCAGTGTAAATCTCCATATCAGAGGCAGCAGAATGGAAAGGGGGGAAACGGGGGTGGGAGGAATCCATTACAGTCAACCCTATCCCTCACATCCCGATTTCTGTGAAAACAGACATTCATGATCCCCTCTCACTTTTCAATCACGCTGTGTTCTCCATTTACTTTTTTTTATAAAGACTTCAATTGGATTCTTTTTTTGTTTTGTTTTTCATAATTCAGTGTTTTGTTTTTATCTCATAATGATACACAGTCCAGCCTGAAGATGAACTGAATCCAGTAGAATAGCTACCTCAGCTGCTGCCACCTCTTATAAAAAGATAATTTACAAAACCCACCTAAAGCAAGATGTCTGCCATGCCCCGAGTTCACCAGCAATCCACTCTGCTTCAGATCAAAGACTTGCTGGGTGGGGTAGGGAAAGAGTGGGTGAGGGTATGACCATGAGAGTGCTAGATCTAGGAGACTGTTAGTCTTGTGTTGCTCTTCCAGAGCTATGAAGACAGTTGGAGTCAGAAGAGTTACAGTGCAGGTTGCCTGTGACAACCAAAGGCACATATGTATCTGACTACCTCCATCCTTTTTCCACATGCAAGCCTATAGAAAATTTTATTTTGGTTCACCTGGAATTCTACCTGTTTCAACCAGGAAGTTCCACACACCATCTAGACACACACACCATCCACACACCAAGTATTTTAAGTACTCAAAATTCAGGGGAAGAACCAGCTAAGTGTAGCTCAGGTCTTAGAATTTTCTCCAGCGGAACTAAGTGCTAATACCAGATGAAAAATAAGCACTCCCATCCTAAATCCCTTCTCAGTTACAGACTGTGTTTAATGCTCTTTGAAGAAACAGCAAAACAATTCCTCCTCTTATTGCAGAGCATAGAAGAACTCCCTTATGAGTCAAACATTTGGATGTTGGTTTGTGGCTTGGGTAACCAGGGCTGTTTGGTTCAATGAACCTTCCTTTTCCAAAGAAAGATTAATTTTCTTCATTAAACTGAAGTCCAGAGATCCCTTATGCTGAAATTTGCATAGCAGTGCACTGTCAATGGCAAAAGGATTGGACTTTGAATATGGACATCTAAAATTACATACTGTCTGCCCAGATTGCCTAGGGGAAGACAACGTGAAGTTTTCTGCCAAAAAAAAAAAAAAAGCATAAAAAAAGAAAAGAAAAAAAAAAAGAAAGTATTGGCTAAGACTGGATCACAAATATGCTGAATTTGGCAAATGTATGTATCAATGCTCCTCTCAATAAGAGGCAACAATTCTGTCCCGGGATGATTGTTGCCCCCAGTTTTCTGTTTGGTCAGTGAAGGTGGAAGGGACACTGCAAACATTTGCAGTTCCTCCCACAAAGCCTGCCAAAGTATCTTTAGATTCTGCATGTTGGTATCTATTTTGCACGTGTTACTAACAAATACAGGCAGCCAAGCTAGATCATACCCATACATATGGAGCTTTGTTAAATGCAGATGGTGTAGT
The DNA here is from genome assembly GCF_026419915.1 of Harpia harpyja. Classification (NCBI taxonomy): domain Eukaryota; kingdom Metazoa; phylum Chordata; class Aves; order Accipitriformes; family Accipitridae; genus Harpia; species Harpia harpyja. Next base: position 39,516,088 of record NC_068947.1, read on the forward strand.
TTAAGTTGTTCATAATTAGGACCCATGTCACTATAACTTGCATGCCGTTCATAATGGGATATAAAGCTCTCCATCTGCTTTGAAGCACACTAACATAAATAACTTACTGGAGCATCCATTTTGTTTGTTCTACTTTTGGTAATAGTAAGAAATTAGCATGGCTACTTTGAAAGGGTCTCTTCATACATTAACTACACTGCACTTCCCTAATGACATGGTCATCATTACTGAGCTACAGCTTTGCACTTGTCTGTTGCCTAGTCCTGGCTCCAGCCTCTGTTCCACTTCAGTTGGTCAGTGAGGACAGAGCTCATTCTCAGGAGGGAAACCTCATTTATAATAGGGAGCACACAGTAATAACAGCGCACTGGGAGCAGTGCTAAACCAGTGGAGACTGTAGGCATTTTTCAGAACTGCAGCAAGCACTACAAGAAAAAGGCTCCCACTGTAAATTAAAGAAGCATCTGATATCCTCTTTGGAGATGACATCACTCCCTCTATGAGGGTGACTGCTTGACTGGATTGTGTTTCTGCATTGTGTTTATACTCACGTCATTCCATTAACTTCAGTGGAGGCAATTATTATACTCATTTAATTGCATATAACATCCTGTTGTAGAACCAGCCACTTGTGAAATGACTAAAACGTTCAGATTTCTTTTACACTGTTGAGGTGTTTCACTTCATTGCTCTGTGTCTTCCCAAGAGTTTCAAACTTCTGCCAAACAGGTGGCATTACTGCTATGGCCACAATGTGAAAACTGAGAGTTCAGGCACTTTACTGTGTTAAGTCTTGTGAACACGGCAATGGGGGATGCAGGGTGGAGAAGAGTAGAGAGTTAGGGGGAAGCACCTTACCAATCAATATAATCTGTATCTACATTTCCAGATCAGCTGTTCACAAAGACAGTTACCTTCTTTCTACTCTTCAGAGTTTCACCCAGTGAATCAAGGACAAGGAAAGTTCTGCACAGCTCACAGCTCAAGCCTTCCCCTCCTCTTTTTATTTTTTTTTAAATAAAGGTGGCCTTTCCAATATTAAAATGTCCTAGGAGAAATCCACATTCTTATATTTTTTTTTTTTTGTTAGTAAAAGTATCCTTGTGGACCAGTCCATACATCCTGCATGACCCTGAAATTAGCTTCTACCTCAGCGAAATCACCTTGCCAATGTTCTTCACAAACCCTTGTGTCTTCAGACCCCAGGCGCTATTTTAAACACTGCATGTCAAAAACACCCTGTATTTTTGCTTACACAAGGCAAAGCTATTTGGATGGTTTCCTCGTCTCCCGGTGCCATTAACTGAATAATCAATAGTCCCAGGCGCCTCACCAGAGACCCTGAACAGACCTTAACCTGCCAGGAGAATCTGATATAGGACCAAGGCTACTGAGCATCATCTGTAATTAAGGTGGACTCTGTGGATGCCTAAGCATCCTCTATCACAAATCTGAAGAATGTCTTGATTTTGAACATCTGTAACCATATAAATTCTTTTCCAACTATCACGTCACCATAGAGGTGTTTAGGTGTATTAGGTAATCCTACAGTTTTGCTTTTCTGGTCATTCTTCAAGTCATATGCTTCACATTCACCGTTATCATTTCTTTCCTCTACTTTGAAATCTGTGTGTGAGAATGTATTTCCGCATCTGAGAGAAAAATGGAATACACAGAGTCCTGTACAGGACTTCTGCATGGAGCAGTAAGTGAAAGTGGATAAGTACATTCCTGTGGGAATACCTAACAAAAAAAGTGTCCAAAATCTAGTTGTTGTAATATTAATTCCCCACTGTATGAATATGCAAATTTACAATAGATGTCCATAAAGAAGAGACTGTTACTGGAAATACTGCTATTTCTGTGTGGCTGCAGATAAAAACAGAAAATAGACTATTGCATAACTTTTTCAAAACCAGCTATCTGAAAATTTAATATAATGCCAACCTATTATCCCTGGTTTTGTTAGTCATTTCACAAATGTTTGGTTTCACAAGATGAGAAAAACCTTGTACACCATCACAAATGAAGATTTGGCCTTAAGGGTAAAGTTCTCACTTTATACGAGAACATATTCTGCAGTTTTTTGAAGATTTGGCCTTAAGGGTAAAGCTCTCACTTTATATGAGAACATATTCTGCAGTTTTTTGTCAAAATTTACTCCTTTTCAATTGATTCAAAAGAATAACATTCATTATGTAAATAGATATTCAGAGAGATAAGATCTGCTTTTTAAATTGTTTTTCTGCTTCTTTTTACAGATAAATATTGCTTTTCCAGTAAAAAAAAAAAATCATGTACCCTATGCTAACTTAATTTCAGAAGAATATGATAATCATTCATCTGTCAAAGTAACTTAAAACTTAAATTATCATCTTCCAAAATGGCTAAAATTACTTGAAGTCAATACCAGAAAGCACATGCATATGTAACATTAGGTCATCTCAAGAACTGGTCCATTTATATTTATGGCTACTTTCACTAGTTGTGATTGATGCAGTGTTTCCATGTACTTCTGGACTGTAACTCTTTTCAAAACTTAATTACATTAATCTGCTATACAAACTTTTAATATCCTGTCACGTTAACAAGTGGTTGGATTGTTCGAACACCGAAGTAATTGCGTGTTGATCTACATGTGGGAAACTGAGTAGGCAGTAGGAAGACACCATTCAAGCAAATAAGGAGTTGTTAAAAAAAATGTCCTCCAAACCTAAAAGAAGCTAGAAGGCAATGAAAGAGTTTGTCCATGTGCGTAGAAAGTCTGTCAGATGCCTCTCTCTATTTGCAGCAGGTACTCTCTAATTAAGAGCTCTTGCAGAACAGAAAGAACAAGTTACATTAATTAGGAAGATAGTTAGATGCTTTTTCCACACTGAAAACAAATGAGCAGCTGAGATCAAATGGCAGTCATGACATTATTTCTTTTCAAGGGTTTCCTTTTTAAGTAAATGACTGTAGTTAAGATTAGCAAGTTCCTATTCTTTATCGGCAATATCAAGTTCAGGGCAGAAGCACTCCCAGGCCCAAACAAATTACGCCTCAGTTGTAAAAGTTTAAAATCAGCAACAGGGGACTGGAAGAAGCTAAAACCTCTTCCAGGCTAACACCAAGTCTGGTGTCAGGTGTGGGTTTTGTACCCTAAAGCTGCACTACAGAAAGACACCAAATTTCAGCCATGGCTTGCCAACCATCGCAGGCTTTGTCAGAAAAAAATCTGCCCTTGTTTGCCAGAAAGCCAAACTTTCAGCCTCTCGTCTGCATCCAAACGCAGGCTGCAAATGGCGACCATCTGAATACTCCACTGCTAACTCTTTTATTTCTAATTTTTTCAGCACAACTCTGCCTTTGTGACTACGGTGACAAACGACTGGAAATAAGCCAAAACACACCACAGATTTTAAAAAAAGCCCACCAATATTTCACTGGGTTCAGCCTTCCTGAAGAAAAGAAAATCCTCCCGGAGCTCGAAACAGGCCAACAGACACACAGCCTCCTGGGAGAGCACCGCCTGCACTGCGATGCCGGTGGGGAGGGCAAGCGGGGAGCAGGGGCCCCAGCTGCGTGGCCACTAGAAACACGTTTGTGACAGAACTGAAGAAAATCCCACTGCTCCTTTTGCAGCCTAAGGTGTATTTCCCCAGCCTGGCCCCAGCTGCAAGGCCCTGCCTGACACCCCTCTACCAGGCAGGGGAGCAGGCTGGGGGCACTGGCAGCAGCCCCAGCCCCCGGCACTGGGCACCTCCCGGGCGACAGGCCGAGGCCAGGCTGGGATATGGGCCCACGGGTGGGCTCACCTCAGCAGGGCCCGTGGCCGGGCAGGGCTGTGGAGTGCTGGAGACCGGCCCTGCTGTGGCATCGCTGGGGTAGGGGCTGTCAGCCCTGGGGAGCTGACATGGGGTCCTGGGCCCTAGGCAGGGTGGAGGGAGCCTGGGGAAGGGGGTCAGGGCCTGCTAGTGCCCTCGAGGCCCCGACGGTTTTGCCTGGTATACCGATTTAAGAAGGGAGATAACTCAGCTGGCAGGAGGCAATTTTAAATGAGTGGTTGTGCTGACAGGATGTCCCTAGCTGGTATAATATTTTTAAAGAGAAAACAAAACTCAGACTGCACTGGAGCACTCGGCAGCCCTGCTACAGGCCAGTAAGAGTCCTTTTGGCTTGTATCGGGGTAAGGGCAGGACAGAAAAATACATGAAAAAACCTTCATCACCTCCTCTCAGACCTTGCTGCTAGAAACTCCTGCCACAGTCACACCTTTACAGGCACCCAAGCTTTAAAAGAGTACTGCATGGGGTCTATTGTAGTTAATGTGTTGTATGAGAACCATTTTGGAATATATGCTCTCCGCATCATCAGATATGGGCAAATATATCAATGCAATGTTTACTTTTTTTTTTTTTTAAGTGTATCAAACCACTTTTAGATAAGGTTAAAGATTATGGCCTGCGTCTACGTTTTTAAAGCAATACATGCCTTTAAAAGAATATGGTCCAGATGCATAATACCTGTTCTGAGCCTCAGGAAAATCTTTTAGAAGTCAGTTTCACACTGAGTAATGCTGCTGTAGGAATTCATTTTTGGAGGGCTTGATCTGTCACTTTGAGAGAAACTGCTAATGGCACTAAAGCAATCACGAGATTCCCCGGGTTTCTGAAGTGATAAGCATGCTCCAAAAGAGGTTGGGTTTTTAGGTTTGACCAATAACAAGACAAACCCCAGGGAAGATGGCTCTTTAGGAATCATTAGAATAACCCGGTCAAGACACCACGTTGACCCCATTTTGCCTCCTCTTTTCCAATTCTTCTCTTACATGATGCAGCCTTACCACTGATTTACTGGACTCTGTTTTACCAATCTGCTAGCCCCACCTAGGGAGGCACTTGTTTCTAAACATGAACTATCTCTGTAAGCTGAATTAACTCGATACTGAAATGGGCTGCAGTCTAATAATGTGTGCTAAATGTGCATCCTGGTGTTTTCTTCTTATTGCACCTCTGCTCATCTCTCCAACTTCTGTTTACAAACTGATCACAACATTTAGAGACAGTAGCACAGCTACTATGACGTGAAATAAAATATACTTCCATTGCCTGGAAACTGGTTTTCAAGAATGAAAATCCTATTTCTCTTTTTCAAAAAGAGACAGAGATTGAGGCAAATGAAATGCCTATGATAACTTTACCAAAATAAATCACTGAGAACTGCAATCCAGTATCATCAGTAAGATGAAAGATGTAAGAAATCACTTACACTGGTCAGATCAGAATAGCTACCCTCCAAAGAATTCCTAATTCACAGGACAAGAAGATACTGCATAATCTCTGCCAGAAACTGGGGAAATCCAAATTGCCCCGATGCATCTCTTTTACAAGATGATGAAACTGAATTCTGCGAGACATCCAGTACACACTTGAGTTAACCATTTCTATAAATATGGTCAGGATCAGTACCAATGAACTCTATAAACTTGCAGATTTGGGAGTAAAAGAGAAGAAAAATACAATATATCTACACAGTTATGTTTAAAGTCTTATTTGAACTCAACTTTCCGTGTTAGATCTGTCCCTGTGAAATATCCATTGTGCTTTAACTCTTACTCAGGCCTACTGAACTGTTAAAACTAATGTAACTGTAAAAGTGGAGATGATATTAGTTATATTATAGAAGTGTAAAGAAGGTCACATTTTTCTTACAATGATTAGTAAGAGACTTCCAATCTTTCTGCAAAATCTGACACTGGCTAGATATTTTTCTGTTTGAAACAGGAGCCTGTATCACAGACTTCCCTTTGTTTATGCTTTTAATAAATCAAATTACTTGACCAAACGTTACCTGCAATGACTAAACCTCCTGTCCTATACTTATTGTTTATGAGGCCAAGTATAAAGTAACATTACCTCAAACTGATTCAGGGATTATTTGGTGAAATAGTTGGTCAGCTATCATGTCTAGGAATAACTAGATCTTATCAATCTAGGAATATTTTTACTACACTTCTGAAACACAAACTTACACCTCCTGTGGTGACAATCCCTGCTAGTACTCCTATCTCAATAATGAGATTACAGTGACGCTGCTTATGATTTTAGCTAAAATCAAACACGCTTTCTCAACAGACCTGAGTTTTATTACAATAGAACATTTTTGTTATCCTCAAGAAAGCAACTTCAATCCAAAGTTTTCCACTTGATTCTTAGTTCTGCTTTCTTTTAGGAGAACTTTCTTTTAGGGTTTTCCTATCAGTATTGTAGAATGTTGCTCCCTGCCTGGCTCTTGTAATGCCAAATCTGCTTTTGTTCATATAATTATAGCAGTACACACCCTAGTAACAGTTGTCCATCAGTCATCACTGAGATTCTGTTGCATTTCTGTTATCCCTAGTAAGCCATATCCCGCACTAGTAATTAAAGTTTCTGCATTTTGTGCCTGTGCTCTTTCCATTAGGCTATAAACATTTCTCTGGTGTGGCTTTCTTGCTCATTTGTATTTAAGCTCATTGCTTCAAAGAGAGTTGTCTTTTCTATACACAATGCCTGTGTTTTACAAACGCATATACAACTTTGAGACAGAAACTTCTCTCAGCCTGGAAGAAAATATTTCACTTGAATACAGTGGATTAAATTATGAAGGTATGATTTAATCACACTCTAGATGGGGAAGATAATAAACTGCTGCCTGAGACAGACACAGACTAATTTACTTCCTTTGCTAGTGCTTTCAGTAAAAATTTTTTCTAAAAATATGAATTAAAAAAGAAAAATCCCATGGCTGAGTATTGTTGCTGGCTGTAACTCTCAGACATGGATTCTGGTACTAAAAATTGCATTCCCACAATACTTCTCGTTCATTCCAACAGATGCCCAAAGCAATAGTAAGTCTGCATTAGCATAAGCACTGTAAAAAGCCTGCAGCAGTTACTATTTCTCTCTGAAGGGTTTTGCCTTGGCTACTGGTCATCAGGCATCTTTAATCCTTTACTCTTTCCCTTTTGCTTTATGGGTCTTCTTGACCTGTACTGTTACTTTACATAAAAGCTCTCTGTTCTGTAAGATTTTTACATTTCTCCTAGCCTTCTGCCTGCCATGCCTATTTTAGCTGGAAGTTAGGTATATGAAGTCTGGTTCAAAACCTGTTTATCCCTTCCAGAAGGGAGTGATTTCTCCAAGTAGTTAGAAAACACAATTGGTTCTGACAGTGTCATTTTGGCAGGACTGGGGCAAAACCCAAGCAGCACAGTAAATGTTTCTCAAACAAGTTTAAAAAAAAAATCAAAACCAACAGCCCAAATGGATCATATATTCAAATGAAAGATTCAGTATAAAAAAATTACAACTTTCTGCATACCAAAAGGCTGAATGAGTGCCTGGAAGGTTCATCAACCCATTGATTTTTCAGAACATTGAAACAGAAGGACTTGACTTTCTTTATGACTCAGCTTTTCAACTTTTAATATCACCTTCTAGAGATGGCAAAAACAGGAAGAGCTGAAAACTTCTCAAACATCAAAATTTTAATATATGAAGAATTTTTTGCAAAGTGTCAGCTTGCTCTATTACTTCATACTTCACTGCTCTTGATTTCACATGTTTGCGATTCTGTTTAGCATATACAGGGTATGTTGTTCTGATAAAAGTACTGAGCTGAGGAATTGCTCAGGTAGAAGTATTCTAACAGAGTAGGCACCAGTCATTATGACAGGAAGAAAATTTAAGTCCTAATGTCCTGGAAAGAACCTATATAGAGATGGAAAAGTAATGCATGCAACAGTGCTGAGCTGTAAGCAGTTATTGTACACATGGGAGAAAACTTACAGTGAGCGCATCCACAAGCTTCTGGAAACTATTCCCAGGATCAACACAACCATGGCTGCAAAGAACGATGTGCACCTGCAGAAACAGGATATTGTGGTTAAACGTAGAACAGGAAAAATGTATGAGGCATGGAAAGCTTAAACTAATCGTATCTGATATGGGGAGCGGGAAAGCAAGATAGGTGACAATAAGGAAGTTGCTTGTAGCACTGGATCATTTAGTTGTGCTTAGCTGACATGTTAGGCAGGAAACCTGTTATGCTATGACAACTGTTTCACATAAGCTGTAATATAAGACGACGCTACATCTTTACCCTTTCACTGCTCTCTACCATCACGCTGGCACATGCATTTTTGCAATCACATAGTCAAACTAATCAGGGAACTGATGATTCAGGTTAAATTGAACCTTTTTAATTACCTGACAGGATGGATAAAGAGAGAAGAAAGGAGGGTTAGATGGCAGAAGGAAAAAGTGACTATCTCTTTTGACAATTTAACCACAATTTCGATTTAGACCAGCTTATAGTGTGCAAAGAATTGATCCTTGAACACCGAAGGGGAGAATGATGCCCAGTAACCCTAATTGCTGATAGATAAAGAAAGATTATCTTTTCTGTCCCTGGAGAAAGTAAAGGAGTACTGGAGGTTGTGGTTGTTCAGCTGGTCTAGGCCCACTGGTGCACAGATGAAATGGGAGGGCTAAGGACTATTTTTCTCACATTTATTTTTACTGGAGTACCAGCTGATCACTATTTCCCTAACTTTCCTATAAGCTGTGATACAATTTAAAAATTTCATTAAATGCCACCTCTTTCTCTCATGTTCTAGAAAATTGATTTATTATAACTGGTTGAGAAAAATCCACCTTGACTGTTATATATTTCTCCTTGTTGTCTTCCAGGTGCCTAAAATTATAACTTTCTTAATTTTTCCAGGGTTTGAAATAAAGCTGGTCAACTTATGATTACTAGACTCCTTCACTTTTTCCTTTTTTCATAGGTGATCCCAATGCTTGTCCATTTTTAGCATTTCAGAGCTTCCTTTACCTTTCACAAAGATTACTACTAATGTTTCTGTGATTGCTTCAGTCCATGGATTATTTTAGTCAGGCCTAGGCAACTTGAAAGCATCCAGATTTCCTGAGTACTTTCTAACCATTTTTTTTTCCCTGGTGGCTTCAATTCCTATCTTCTTGTCACTGTGTTAGCCACTTTAACTATCTGATCCTGTTCAGTCCTTTCATGAGGACTGGAGTACTTCACATACTTATGTAACACTATATATTATTCCTTTTCTTGGTAATAGAGCCTAATGTATGTGTGCTACACGCTCACAGAAAATGAGATTGATTAAAGAGAAATACCTTTTCTAAAGCCCTTGCCTTGACAGTGTTATTCAAAGATTTAGGTTAAAAGAAGCTTCAACTTCCCAAAAGAAAAACATGCGTCAGTGGTGCTCCAAGAGCTTTCAGCAAGCTACCTAACCTACAGTTAAAATGCCAGGGCACAGTGAGGGCCAGCTGGTCAGACAGGGAAGGGAGACGAGCAGTGGCCTCACCAGCCAGGGCCCTGTCCCTTAGCAGCCCAGCAAGGCGACCAGGGCAGCTTTGACGACAGCACCCAGAGTTGGCCAGCAGTGGTCACCATGTTTGTGTCAAGCCAGGATATCGAGTCAGCAAGGCAAGGTCCACCTTAGCAAGATATATGGCTGCATGTAGGCAGATACTAACTCTGTCAGAGATGGCCTCAACCACAGGTAGCCCAGCTCCTAGGGGAGCAGAAGAAGGGGTGGGAGAGCCTCCTGGTAACTTTTGGGGCCCTGGCTGGAACCAAGAAGGATCTGGCTCCAACAGGAATTGGTCAGATATAGCAAAGCATTAGAGGTGCAAACCATACATGACAGCAGGGCAGCAGAAGCTGCTTCACAATCATAAAGTTATTAGAGGACTTTGCCACTATCATATTTTCAAGTATCAGCTCCTGTGAAGTTGGTCAAATCCAAGTTAATTTCTAATATAATTTGTTTTTATTTAACTCATTTAATTTCCTTTCATTATCAAGGACAAAATTCTGTCCCAAGCTGTACTTCAGGCACAATATGCATCTATAATGACCTTTCCTTATTTCTCTCTCCAGAAGACATTTGCTTGGACCTGAAAAGAGAAGTATTTCTCCTCTTGCACTTAGGAAGAAAGATCAGCCTGGGCTAATGTAGTCCGTTCCCTGGGACAAACAGCTGCAAATGGAGCAGAGAAAGCCAAGAGAGTTCCGGTTTGTACGTCCTGTATGAGTAATTCAAGCTGAAAGACCTTTGTATGGAAATTCAAGTACTGCCTGGACTATATCACCATTTTCATCCTGGCTGCCGGAAAAGAACATGTGTCAATACTTGAGAAAATAGTAAGGCCCTGCAAGAGAAGAGGGACTCTCACCATAGAAATCACACACTTTTCTTGGATAACATGCCAAAGACAACTGTCTCTGAGCACACTGTATTACAGCAAACTTTCTGTTAGGCTGTTCTTGTGTCAGTGTAACTTATTTTCTTGAGAGAGTCCCATTTCCTTCCCTTTTATAGGCACCTCAGATGACACCCCTTACCTGTAACGCATTCTTCTCTAATGTCAAGTAATACTAAGCCTAACTAGATCGTACAGAGGATACTGGTCCTGGATATTATTTTAATAGCAGTTCCATATTCATTAACATTATATTATATGCCAGAGACCAAGTTATTCCACAGGGCAAATAAACTTGGCTTGACTTAATCAAAATGTATCTAACGGCTGGCAAGGACAAAGCATTTGAAATAATTTGCTGGGACACAGGCTCTGTGCTTAGGTACACTTGAAGAAAGTTCAACTTTTGCAGTTCACAAAACATGAAAGCTATCTGGCTGTTCATCGGAGAAAGCTCACAGTCTCCGGTGGAAGGCTTCCAAGGAGGGACCGCCAAGGAGGCTATAGAGGCAGCTGTCATCAAAGAATAGTCAGTCAGCTATCACCTTTGCTGAGTTTTTAGAGTCTAGAGACCTGGAGTTTGCTATCCTCCCACTGGGCTTCATCTACAGTAAGGAAACTTTTAGAAAGAAATGTCATGAAACACACAGCTATCAAACACACTTCCTCTATTCCCCCCCATTTCAACCCCACTCCTTTTTCTCCAGAGTCATTCACCCTTAAAATAAAGAAGCTCTCTCCTCCTTCCCATGTTTTTGTTCTACCACTTTGGATCTGGAAAATGGTAAGTCTGTAAGTATTTTTTCTTAGGCTGAAAATGAGTCCCCATTCTTGCAGCTGTCACAGATGTTATAAGCAGCATTTTATTATAAGCAAAATTCAATATGGCAGTATTACAACATTTCTATCAGTGAAACAAATAGAATTAGGTTAAATGACAATCTCGTTACTGCTATAGAAGCTTCAATAAATGGGAACCTTTCTTGCTAAAATATAAAACAGCCAAAATAAGACAAAACAAAAAACCAAATTGCCCAATTAAGAACACTGCGTCCATAATACAACTGAAAGATCAATACCCCTTCAAATGTACAGAGAGGCAATTGCTCCCATCTGCCTACATAAAGAATTTATTCATGAAAATGCTATCTCATAGCAGGATTTTCAGGTACAATTAACCTATCATGGTACTTTAATGTTAAAACTACACTCCTCAGTGCTGGACCTGTTTACGAAAAACACTCTGTGGGCCTAAATGAGATACCATTTTTCTTTATGCATTAATATGGCCAATCTTATTCTCTCTCGACAAGAAAAAATCTTCAGAAGTAATGAAATAAAACCCACAATAATACTATTTTTATGTTAAGTCACCATTTGAAAGACAACATGATGTTGTGAAACAACACAATATTAATAAAGGTCAGTATGATAATAGCTATTTAGTTTTCCTCTCAGTTATTTCTCCATGGCTTTCTATTATACTGAGGATTTTTATTATATTAAGTGTTCATCCACATTTTTTCTTATTGCAAGATATTCATGATTAACACTGCTGAGGGCTGAATCCAAGAATTAAAAAGTGAGGAGATGCGGATTTTCTGAAGGCAGATACTAAACCCCTGGAAGTGTCATGGATTGTACTTAGCTTTGCAAGTCACTCTGGAAAATCTTCGTTTAAAGACCTTTAAAGCCTACAGGGCTCTAGTACAGGGGAAAAGACTTCAAGACTCTCTATATATTATCTGTAGCCAACATACACGGAGAAAAAAGAACAGTTCAATATTCATAACAATATAAGCCTCTCCACCATATGTATCACAGAAGGTATTACTAACTGTGATATACTCTGTCAAGATCACATCTCCAGATAATTTCAGAAATCACAGGGACATGAAATTTGAGACTAAGCCTGAGCTCAACATCCCCCTTCCCTCCCGAGCATCCTAATTCCTTAAGAATTTCTTTCAACCACTTGCAGTAACACATCTCATTTTTTGTATTAGCTGTTCCCAGATGGACACACCTATTCCTTATGAGGGGACACATGATCAAAGTCGGGTACTTTTTTAAACAGATTGGAGAAGTCAGAGGAAAACAGAACTGTGCCAAAGCCAAAATTGTTGAGAAAATGAAGGCAGATTCAGCAAATAGTATCGGTTGAAAGAAATGGGTGGGGAACATTCCGAAAATGCTAAAATATTTCCTTTTAACTTTTGGGGGAGAGGGGCAGTATTAAAAGCATTTTGAAGTGTCATTTGTCATTTAGAAACTGACCTTAATAGGAAAGACAGAATGAAAAAGCAAATTTCTTTCGAGTTAAGGGAAAAGTTTTAGGCTAAACCAAAATAAAATTATGGATTTTGTTTCATAAACCTTTCTCTTTCCCTCATCACCCTGAATAATTTCTGTTTAGGTTCTACAAGAACTAATAAATTTTCCGTTATTTTTTCATTTTGAGCAACAACCAAAAAACCTCCCCAAAACCTGTCCAGCTATACTTGTTTTACCACAAACGGGCCTCAAGATTTTTTTGTGTGTGATCAAGGGGACTGCACCCACCAATTATTTTTAAAACCCATCCCAGTAACTTCTCTGGATCAGTCAAATACTCTTGTGACTCACTACCAGCATCCAGAAGGGAAGTGGAGCTGGAAAACATGCACCTTTCAGTTTTCCAAACCAGTACTCTCCATGAATTTAATGACTTTTTATTACTCTTAAATTGATTAATATATTTTTGCTGGCAATATGTCATACTCATTTTTCACCATTAAAATACTTTTAAAGGTTCAGTATGCAAAGAAATACAAGAATCTTGCCTAAACTGGCAACCTGGAGTGGGGCGTGTAAGGAGGAAATATATGGAAAGCCCACCCTTGCACAAGACGAGAGTGTGGCTGCAATTCGCAGGAGCACAGCCTGTTCAGCTCTTTCTCCCATGGGAAGAAAATCATCCAGCTGAGCTAGGCGAGTGCAAGGTTGGTTCTCCCTCCCTCATTGCAGTGGTCATCAGGGCAGGCCTGGCAGACCAAATCATGGCCCTATTTGTGTTCACAGTGACTCCCAAGTGGCAGCCTTTCCTGAGGGCTGTGTTCCCGGGTGCATGGCCCACCTCTCACTGAGAGAGCTGAGCCGTCTCTAAGTGGTACATATCAAACACACAGCACCAGCAAACACCTTCTGCAGCTTAACTGTGAATGTAATTTCTTTTTTTACCATGCCTGGTAAAAGTTCAAGTGTTGTCTTTCTCTTCCAACAGTTAATAACACTGTGAGCACCTGCAGCTCGATGAGCAAAGCCTCTCCTAGCTCTGCTTTTAGTGTTAGTGCTGGTGTGGTCAAATTTTTCAGGAGAAACACAAAACTCTCAGCTCAATTTATGACCCCTAAAATCCTTTTGGTTCACCAGCTAGTATAACCATTGCAGTGTGTCAGTCTTGTGAGGTGAAACAAACACGCAAATATATTTAAAGATTCCTAAAAGGTAAGATAGATGAACTATTGACTTTGCAGTCCTACTGTGATAGAAATACATTTTGCTTTGAATGTATATTTTTCACCACAAAAGGATGTGGGATAAATAAGGCACTTGTGATCTGCTCATGATGAATCCTCAACCAGGGCTGTGTAAGACTTGAGTCTTTTACCTGACGGAATACAAAAGGACAGATAGGTGGTCTTCTTATTTTCTAAGAAGGATCTTATTCCACTGATATTTTCCTGGTGCTGTCTGGCTATTAGCTGTAGAAATGAAAACAGTCATTATCTTGTTACACAGCAATTCAACAGATACCATATGTAAAAAAGAACACAAGGAACAAGCAGCAAAAAAAATGTAAAGAATTGTTGGGCAATTTGGGTTCCCTATTGTTTGGCCTGCTATATAAATGGATTAAGGTTTGACTAAACTTTTGGGGGTTTTTTGTTTTTACTGGTATTGGGTATGTTTAAACTGAGTTTCATGGGCATTGGTTATTATCAGGAATGATACAGAAATTCAACAACACAGAAGCTAACTGCCTCTCGGAAACTGGAAGACATTCTTCTCTCTGTCCTAAATGCCAACATAAACTCTGCATGTGACCTATATCCCCCCAAATAGAATTTTTCTTGCTAAGTTCCAAAGGCTAATGCTAGAAACCACACATACTTAGATTGTGTACGTAAAGACAAGGTCTTGAGTTCTAAAATGGGCAGATCCTTTAGCTGCACTTCTATTCCCCTTCTTCACTTTTTTATTCTTACTTGATTTTGTTTTAAAAGGAAGAGACTACATTCAGAACCCTGCACCCCTTTTGAACTGAAAACATGGCCTATGTGTAAAAATATAACATAAAAGTTAAAAACAGAAACAGAGAGTCAGACTTTCAGAAGTGTGAATTCCAAATAGCCAAAATTAGTATGTCCGTTCCCCAAAATATGAAATATTGATTAAAGAAATTGATTTCTGAACCTATAAAGGGACCATTTTCTCCTCAGTCTTAATATTAGAAAGTGGGGTAAAAGGAGAATAAAGAAACAAAAATAAAGAAATCTAAGTTATTTCTTGTTTCCAGAAATAAAGGAATGAAGAAATGTGTTTACTATCTTAAGGTTTACAGTCAGGTCAGAAGATCTGGCATACAAGTGTTCTCATAGTAGGATAACCCTTTGACTCCACACATATTGTAGTATTTGTCTCTACCAGCAAATTCCTATCTACACATGTCCTGGGCATTCAGGGTAGGTTTACGTTGTTGTTGGAATCACAGCATTCTCAGATTCTGTTTAAACATGCAATTCTTTTATCAAAATTTTTCACTCTGCTTAATACTACTTAGTTTGGGGTTCACTGACTGATGGATTCGCAACTCTACACATGTGTAGAGGTACTTACAGTTCACAAACACAAATAGGATCAAATGGAAATGAAATTTGATTTTATATTTGTCTTGTTCCTTGCATTCAAGCCTGGCATGAACCCAAGGCTACATTTCTTTGCATAAACATATCTGTTTCATTATGTCCGACACAATCATAGACAGCAATGTCATTTCTGAATCCTGGTATGTTGCTGGTATTTATGTTGGTTATTGTCTTGCAGCATTCACTTTACTTGAACTACAATGCTCTCACGGATATGTTAAGATTCTGATGACTGTATCTTGTTCTGCCTTCTTTGTACACATAAACTTCCAAAGAATGTGAAAAAGAAACCCCAAAACATTATGTACAGATTACCTGCAATAAGTCTGATTTGAACTGTTGGCTCTTATTTGCATTTTGATCTCAGTATTGCCCTGTCTACCTGCTATTTGGCCTTTCCTTTTTCTCCAGGCAGTTGTAGGTCTATTTCTAGAGGTCTGTGGAAATTTGTTCCTGGAGAGAATGCCCTTGAAATAAAATTATATTGTACTATATGCAATACTGTTCATAAAGAAACTCAATGCAAGGGTGTGTTAAACTTGCTTCAGAGCAAACAAGTCAAGAAAATCTCACCTACAGAGAAAAAAAAGTTATGCCACTAGTACTGGATCTGATGGTCTGAGGCCACCAAGAAAGCACATAGCCCATGCCAAATCATTCATTAACGGCTATAAAGCTAATGAAAAGCAATACTATTCTATTAGTATGGATTAGAGATGAAGTCTGAACTGTGAATCCTTGCCAATTTAAACCGTTACTGTAGAGGCATGAATAAAGGCATCCACAGACATCTTCCTGACACGGGGGTACTAAATCATCCTAAAATCAATACAAGTGCTTTGGTTTAGTCATCTCTACCAAGAGTTGAAGAAGGTTGGCATTTGCCTGCCAAATCTGGGGCAGGGTAAGAGGCACAGCTTAAATAAAGTGGAACGGAAACTACTCCAGCTGCCCCCACATACATTTTTTAAATCCTGACGAGTCAGTCTGGGAATGTGAGGATTATGCCAGGCTGAACGAATGAAAAAGAGCATTGCTTCTGGAGCATATGTTTCCTCTCAGTCTAGAGGTGGTCTCCTAGTGGGCCTGAATTTCTTTACACTTCATATTTGGCACCCGTGTGCATAATCCAAAGGTATTTTTAACACACAAAAAGAAAGTGCCTGGGCAAAATGCCTCCCACACACTCATATTGGGTACTCTCCTAGTGACTTTGCAGACTTACTTTATATTTATAATACAGCTGATTTCACAAACAGTATTTTTCATTTTAAATTTCTACAAGTAGCAATACCATTTCAGACATTTCAGAAGAAACAAAGAACAATGGAAACACAATGATATTGTTAGTGGGAATAATTGTTTTTTCCTTAAGTTCTACTTCTTTAAGAAAACTTAGCTTCATTTCTGTACCTTATATTTTGCAGGAAAAATCTTGGACATACACATTCACAGAAGCTTAAATATCAAGAGGCCAAAAAAAAAAAAAAAAAAAAGAAAAAGAGCAGGGAGGGAGAATTGATAGGTTTTATGAAGAGGAATGCAAAAGGAAAACATTGTCAATATGCTAACATACTTCTATACAGCTGAAATGCAAAAATTTCCATTTTCATAAATAACATAACAGATAGCTCCAAAGAAAAAAAACATACTTCCTTCATAATATCAATTCCCAGTATCTGACACTATTTGGCATTCCCTTTTATTCCACATTAACCTATGTATTTGGTATCAGTTAGTAAACATTAGATTTCTACAGATTTACTTTAAACTGATCAACCAGTGAAAATAAATGGAGAAATCATGACTTAAGATACTATGAAAGTCAGCTCAACTTTCTTACTCTAGGGTAGCTCACCAATACAGAGATATCCTGTGCCCCACATCCTTGGATTGGGGCCACCTGATGACACTCAAGCTGATAGACCTAGAATCTAGAGGTCTTGGTGTCCAACATACTCTTAATTTTTAGAGTCAGTAACTTGCCACAGTCAAAAACTCTGAAACAGGTATCTAGAAGCCCAGAGGCCCTTTGCTTTGGGATATTCAGCTTAGTGAAACCACACCAGAGAAAGTACAGACTAACAGAGTTTAGTAGGCAAACCAAAAGATAATCACATCTGAACATTCCCAGCTAACTCTGATTAGAAGTTCAAAAGGTTTACTTCTCCCCCATCCCCACCCCCCAAAGCTACAAGTTTTTGCTTATGGGGTTCTTGCTGTACATCTTTAGTGAAAGATTTCAAGAAATCCCTAGGTTTCCAAGCTTAGGGATTTGGTATGGGGAGTTAGAAAAAGCATACTCCATCAAAGAATTTTAGTATGTGTAACGAAGACTAATAATCCTTTGTACACATAAAGGCACAAAAAAGCCATGCAAGCCTCTCTCCAGTCTCAATACCACCCTTAGGTCAAGCACACCAAAGGTTTCCTGAAGGATTCATGAATGCTTGGAGTTCAGTCCCAGCCCCCTGAAAGAAAATGGGAGACTCTCAAAGCTCAACAACAGCTATGTAATTGAGAGCCTTTTTCTAAGTTCTAGTAGAGACAGATGGAAATACTGAAGTCAATAGGTTTAAACTGATAGCAAAATCAATATGATGCATGGAGTGGTGTAGTATCCTTAAGCTTTTTTCCTAATGTACACAATTTTCAGACTTATTTTTAGCTGATGACACTCAAAGTGCAGTTGGTCAAAAAATACTTCTGGAGTTAACTTAAAGAACTGGCTGAAAAAAATACCAGTATGAATGAAAATAATGTTTTTTAAGGGTTACAACAGAACTTATTGATACAAGTAAAAAAACAAATCTAGAACGAATAAAAACTGTGGATTGATAATGGCAGGCTGCCAGGAAGGGCTGTGCCTACAGTGCTCATGAAGAGCCTTGAGAAAACTGTGGTGGGCTGGCTGCTTGCACAATCCTCACATTGGCCCAGAAAGAAAGGTAAAACTTGAAATTTGTCAAGCTTTCCCACTGCTGACTAAATCCTTTAGTAACCATCCTTCTTCACACTAGTTTTGATTTCACATGTCCTTCAAAACCACCAAACTTTGATTAAAGGTTTGGAGAGAGGGAGAATTTGCCACAGCCTTTGAAAAAAATTACTTTTAATTTAATGCCTCTCTCTCATTGCTTTTTCTTTTCTCTCCAAAGTCTCTAACTTCATGTCTAAATTTACCGTGTGCATACTATTTTGCCTTTCTATACAACTTTTATTATGCTACACATGGTAAAAAGCATTACCAATTCAAAGCCTTAGTCAAATAAAACAGCATCACATTTACATTCCATGCAGCACACTGGGTTTTGGAACAATCCCTCAGTTTTGAAAGCACTGTAAAATACATCTTTGACACTAGGTTGGTTACCGAATCTGTTTTTCTGATAGTGATCGCACTTGGTCTGTATTCCAGCCACATAGCTACAGTGCACTCAAGAATACTGTGTATGAACACAGCTATAACAAACACTTTGTCTTCATTGGATCTCATGGTTCAGCTGTGATGTTTTTTAGTGTTGTCCATATTCAGGTTAATGGGCACAGCAAAAGGGTTGTTTGCCCTTATGAATCACGATATTTCAAACAGTAATTTGAGTTGAGAGTTTTCCATCATTTTCACTTGTAGTCAGAGACAGGTCTTTGAGCAATTTCCATGGTTTTTTAGGGTTTTTTGCAGGTAGATTATTGATCCCTAAAGATAACATGACTTGAAAGATCAGTAAAGGTTAGCTAGTAAAAGAAACATGCATCATTTAAAATGCCTTTGTGCATGTGGGAGTTCAACAATACCTTTTAGTGTTACTTAGGAGTTACAAGAAGTAACCACTTTTAGGATGATTTTTAATCCAGACTTTTTGCTTGTAAAGCCAATTTTTGAGTACCGGCTATCTTTTCATATGAAGACTTGGAAGGCAACTTGGACATGAAGTAACAGCACACACATCTATTCAAAGTTAAGTAAAATACCAAGATGGGTATTTTACCAAGATTGTCTGGGGTCTTCAATATGGACTCTCTCCACTGCTTGAATTGAGTGGAAAAGGAATACTAAATCCCTAGTACCTGCCCTGTTTCTGCCACTGTATAAGTTGAACAAGTATGACTCTGGCTCCACTGGCAACGATGATTCCTGCCCTGGCTGCCATCAGCAGGTCACAAACATCCCCTTGTCCCAGGGACATTTCCTTCCCTGTATCAGGAATGCTTCTTACCCCTGCGGGCCACGACAGCGAGGCCAATGCTGTGTTAGCCAGAGGCCCGCCAGCTGCTAGGAGCAGCCAGTGGCTGTAGCAGCTCAGGCTGGGAAGGGGGTTGTAGGATTTTAGCAGTGCAGAAAAGGAGGTTAAGCAGCACCGAATAGTGCCACGTGTGCAAGGCCAGGCAACGGGGCCTGCAGGATTGGACCCTCAGATGCAAACAAAACACAGCGAGAAGAACTTCTTAGAAAAAAAGCCAGGGGAGCTTACTCCCTTACGGTGGCGGCTCTCTGCAGAAGCTGCTAGTCAAGGCTAATTTTTTTTTTTTTTTTTCAACTGTGGAAGGAGCCTGGCTTTTCTCTCCATAACGCAACAAAGAGGTGGTGCGAAGTTCCCTCCCCCTGTGCCGAGTTTTGATTTTTTTTACTCACTCCACTAGTGAGAGTGGAAAGAATAATTCACATTACCGAGTCATTCACTGTAAAACACAGTGATTAGGTCTAAAGAAAACAAAGTCCCTCATGGGCCAACTATCTTACATCAATGAGCAGCACTTCTCTTTCTTACAGTTCTTGACTGAGCTTTTAGGAAAATAATTTACAAATAGAGCATGGACAAAAGAATTCAGTTTGTCAGAAAACTTTTTTTCAATGTTTAAAAAAAGTAATTGATTGCATTCAGAAATCTGTATTAATACTCTGGCCTTCTATAAGGTGGGGGGTTTAATATTTTCCTTCCTAGTAGGAAGATAAATCCATTAAATTAAAGAGAACATCGAAGGACAAATAGAAAAGATGTTTCACTTGTACAATCTTTGGTCAAAGCTGAATTGCATCCACGACTAACAAGAAATATTCTGTGTGTTTGGAAAAACAGTACTTTTAAATTACAAATATACAAGGAAGATTTTGAATATTCTTCTTGTTGTGTCTGAACTCACACTGTAATATCAGACTCATTTATTTCATGTGCACTCTTTCCCTTTCCTTCTTCTCACCACACTTTCTTCAAGCCCCTGCAGTCATCCAGTGTGAAAGTCAAACAGCCTACATCTGCCTAAAATAGGCTTCCCCAGCTATGCTGTAGCCATTTTCTACCAGAAAGAATGCTTTTATAAATTCAACTTACAAACATATCTAAGATGGTAATTTAGAAAATTATACAATGCATACAATACCTAGACTAAAGGTAAAAAAATACTCTCTTTACAAACATTAAAACATTCAATGCTTTACTAATGAGCTCACTTCTATTATCTGTCAACCTATAGCCACCTTT
The DNA here is from genome assembly GCF_026419915.1 of Harpia harpyja. Taxonomy (NCBI): domain Eukaryota; kingdom Metazoa; phylum Chordata; class Aves; order Accipitriformes; family Accipitridae; genus Harpia; species Harpia harpyja. The sequence continues at coordinate 39,536,746 of NC_068947.1, forward strand.
GCAGTGCTATAATATCAGAGATAATTAGTGCAGGCTTGTCAATTTGATTTTGGTTAACTTTATGGCCTCTTTATTTTATGATACCTATGGGAGCTTGTAGCTTGCTCGTTGGCCAAGCAAAAAATGCATTTATTCTGGGATAAACAATAGCACTGTTTAATTAAGAGATGTCATGCTATTTATTGTATATCACGTGCTTTACCTTTGATGAGGGGCTATAAACACAGAAGGTTCATCAGATTCAATTTCTCTGCTGTAATTTCCTACCGGAGAAAATGTGACACAAAGCAGAGATCCAATTTCCCATTTCTATTTAGCATTTATATTGACAGAATTAATGAATTTATCATCATCTTTGGCCTGCTGCTAAATGGAAGACATATATTGCCTGCTGAGATAGTAATTCTTCCTCTAAATTATGTATACGTGTGTGTGTGTGTACACACACTTAGATACACTTACACACACATATATATTTCCTCACTTTTTTTTCCATGGGGAAATTATACCTTTTTATTAAACCCATATTCTGAGAGGAAGGGTAGGTGATGGGAAGGGTAATTAGGCAGACTAATAAAAGTGATCTTAGACAATGTTTCTAAGCAGGAATAAAGATGAAAGAGTCCTTTTGCATATTTGCCATGACAAAGGGTTCAGGAAGGCCCAAGCTGATGAACTCATGGCATGTTGACGGAACTAATTTTATTTCTGAATTTCTCCCATGAGAATGCTATACAATATATATGCTGCACATTTGTCAAAGTTGCCATGTAAGAAGTTTCAATTTCCTTCTCTGAAAATAATTGACCAAAGGATCATGAAGTTCAAAAGACTAGGGGGAAATGAATAAATATTATATAGAGATATAATGTATTGTAATCATACTGTATATGCTATTTTAATAGAAATCTAGAGACCTCTGTTACAATTCTTGAACCTCTTAATGGAGCCAGAGAGAACTATTTTGTAGCTTTCGTGTGCTGCAAGAGGGCTGAATTCCTTCCCTGCTAATCTAACCATCTTTATAATTTTGTTAGAGGTCACTAGCTTTAATCTACTGCTAAAATAATATGAAGTGGATGATATTTTAAATCTCTTTTCATGAATATTTTATACTCTGAATAACTTCTGTTGGAATCTTTTGTAAGTAAGAGTCAAGAGCAGCCTCACTTTGTTTAAAGAAATGTCTACTCACTTGTCTGACACAGAGCAAGACTCATGCAAGGGAATAAAGACACACAAGCTTCAGAGGGCTTGTTACACTTATTCTCCTTTTGATGGCTTGACATAATGGTGCTAGGTAGTATACCCAATCAGTACAAATGCGTTTATGTTACATTTTTTGTATATGTATATATATACAAATCACCAATACATCAGAACCTCCGTGCTTCAGCTAGGAACACATTTACGGCCTATTATGTTACGTGACACACAGCTGCCATCTCCTTCTAAAAGGAATGGAAGTAGCAGGTTTGGAGTTTTGGGGGGCGGGTGGGGGGGGGTGGGTGTTTTTTTCAAAGTGGGAGAGCCACTTGGAAGGAAACTTTGTCTGTACACACAGGTTTTCCACACTAAAGATTTGGGATTTTCCTAAGTTAGCACTCCCTAGGGCCCCAGGCAGGCTGCACTCATATGGGTTTGGGATTTGTGGTCATCTGGCTGCAATATCCAAAAAAATAAAGTTTCAGCTTGTGTCTTCCCTGTTAATAAGGCTTGCTCTTTACTATGGGTTTGAGGCACCATTTTCCCTTAATTAGGGCACTTAGGTGCTCTTTCTCCTCTACTCAACTACACATGAGTGAGAGAGCTGCCTAACAGAGCTAGCTTGGTGCCTCAGGTCCCTTGTCTCTTTACCCCAGGCCAAGCCAGACATCTCAATGTGCACAGGTGGTGCAGAAATGAGAAAGAAATGGCTAATTACAATCACCAGCCAGCTACTTATGGCTAGGTGAATATGGCCACTCATCTCCAGAGCCCTGTGAGCACACAAGTGAGATGATTTCACATTGATTTTTTTGCCCATAGAGAGGTTACACTACAGGAATGTAAGGCTAGAGTTAATGGCAATCTGACCTGAAATTAAAATATTTTACTCAAAATGTTTGCTTCCAGTTGATCCACAGGCCAAATGAATCAGGGTTCACCACAGGTACTACAGAGGTGAACTTCCAATTTGCTGAATACTAGTAAATTTCTGGGTGAGTATCTGCAGAGGGAAGTGTTTTCCTCAGCACTAGAACACTATTCTGATGCTTCTACATCTTCCAATTAGCCTACTGTAGGAGAGTGTTCCTTAATCTCCTGTATATAGATTCACCAGAAATAAACATTGAAGTAAAGCATTTCTGGTCTTTTGGTTTCTTTTTTTTAAATTGTTTTTTCAAACTCCAAGTCTGCTTGGGAAAGCTACCAAGAGTAAATCCCTTTTAATATGGGCCAGCACCCTAGTCTGCAGAGTTATAGGATGCAGATGTGTTCTGAGTAAAAGCATTTAATTGGTAGTAACTGTTTTAACTTAGATATTTGGAATGAACAAATTTGCCTGGGTTAAGCATATTCTTATGGGAAGTAGTTACAGGGAAATGCTTCTTTATACAAGACTACTTTTTATATAGTTTTATAAAAATTAATATTGCATATCATTCATCTGGCAACCATAAATATCAACAAGAGGTTAAAAGGCATCAGAGAAGTATCGCTGGTCATACCACACACAGTGTTTTACAGGATTTGGGCTGGTTTGTTTCTTTTCTTTTATTTTTGTCTTTTTTTTCTTTTTTGGTTCCTAAATCAGAGGAAGTAAAAGTGACTTGAATTCCTCTGAAACATGAGAGTACTTTTCTTTGGTTTTAAAAACTACCTGTGCTCAGCTCTCTGGTGTTACTCTTTGTACATTATGGCACCATGCAGTTGGCACAAAAAATGTGGCATGCCATTAAGCAGATTTTTCCACTTTCTTTTTAAAATAAAAAGGTATTTTATCAATCTTAACATTTATAATACACAAGCAAAACCACAACATGACCTTCAGGACACTTCTATACAACCTACTGTCTTTTGCCCAGAAGTGGTAGAAAAAGATCATGCAAATATCGTGTGCTCATCTTAACAACCAAACAATACTTTCTGTACACAATAAAATACGTGGAGCCTGTCCAGCTGCTGCCAGTATGTGAGTAGTTCAGAACTTTAGCACAATTTGGAAATTACTCCAACTGGTAAGGCAGATATGAAAGCTAGGATAAGCGTAAAGTATTGACCTTACATAGTACGCAAATAAGCTAATGGTACTACAGAAACTTTTCTGGTTATAAAATTGTTGCACATATTTTCTATCCACATGCTACAGTTAGTTGAAATGAGAGCAGAAGAGTTACCTTACTTTAAAGATGGGAATATAACATTCACTTCAAAATGCAAGTGAAGACATTTTCAGAAACAGCACAATTTCAGTAAGTTCTGTAATGGTGGGCTGGCATCAGGCTTCTCCCAAATTTCAGTTTCTGGCAGGTTTTGAAAAATTACTGCAAAATAAAAAGCCAGGAAATTAGTATCTGCAGCTAATTTTTTTTTTTTTAATCTTTTAGTCACTTTTATTGGTGAAACAAACAACATAACTTAAAATACAATTGAAGACAATTAACATCATTAAAGTTAGTGTTATAATGGGAGTTTTATACAGAAATAATAAATTTTATGTGGTGAATGAAACAAAAATATGCAAAACTGAGACAACAGAATTTACGTTATTTTTATAATGTAAGCTAATAAAATTTCATATTGTACAAATTACAGAGGAATCCTATTTCCACATAAACTATGTATAATTTATTACTGTAAGAACAACATTAACAACCTTAGAGGATGTGTAGAATTCACAAAAACGTAATAGCAGCAGCATTACTGGATTCTACTGTCCGCAAAGTCCTCTACAAAAGTAAGACAAAGATGCTGTGTTTTCTGCCTATCCAATAAACCCTATAACAGTAATGTGATCACTTTGGTCATTTACTATTGAAATTAATCATATGAAATAAACTTTCAGAGATGTTGTAATCATGTATGTTATGGGGATCTGGATATATACTTCATCTGGAAGGGCTCTCAGCTGTATTGTAAGCAGGCACATGTAGATACATTCATGACTTCACCTTCCCTTTCTTTTTAGTATCGCCTCTAAAAAGTTCTGAGAAAAAAAAAAAAAACAAAAAAAAAATCAGTGGAAGTTGTGTCTGAGTTACAGGCTGAGGACAAAAAATGCCTGCCTCTGTAGAGAGATTCTGGTTAATTTATAGAGTTTCCAGCACTCTAATTTGAAATACAGAACCCAGGATAGCTCACAGACTTCCAGGTCCTCTGGCCATGGAAGAGGCTCTGACAAGACCAGAGCCCACAGAAGTGTCCCTGGCATCAGCTCTTACTGGGGGTCTTCAGTTCTGCCGTTTGAGAAAACCTCAAAAAAGTTATGTAAATTACTCCAGTCCAGATAAGAAGCAAAATCAAACTCCCATTTAAAACCTATTGACTGCTATAGTTGATTTATGAGCTTTGAAGGCTTTTAAGTAGCAGTGTTACATATAATACAACCTGCATGTACTTTTCCGCTCACTTCTCCTGGGACAGCTTCCACCTTAACAAGCGATAAGAAGTTCCTGGATGGGAACCAGGGAAACTACAGAGATTCTTCAGGAATCCACATGCCAGTGAATGAGAACAGCTTACGATGATCCCTGCAAAGAGGAAACTCTTGTGCCACGTGATGACATGGTGTCAGTGGGAGAGTCTCCCAATGGAAGTTGTTTCCAGAAGGTTTTGCCATGCAAAAAGTGTGATATGCATTATTTCTATGAACTAAAAAAATGGATTGTGTCAATTTGTCTTTAACAATGTGCAGTGCAAACAAACAGCAACAATCTTAGCAAACAGAACAAGCCCCGTGCAAAATCAGACGTGTTACATAGAGCTATCCAGCTAATTTTTCCAAGGTATTGAAGTGCATGGGTATGTTGATGCCTTTAGCTATTTCTTTTAAAACATGGTGGAACTGGTTAGAAATTTGGCAGATCATTCCGTAAGTAAGACTGAATAGCAACACAAACACATACCTAAACTCAGCACTTTACCTATGCCTCCATCATCTTTTGGGAACCAAAGAAAAAGAAGAGGCCCTACAAAAATGGAGAAAAGAGTAGAGTTGGTGATGATTTCTATGGAGAGGGAACCATTGCCAGGGTAAGAGGAGAGGCTGCAGCCATGCACTCCCATGCTGGCAGTCTTTCCCAAGAGATTATTTTATCTTTGTCCTTGGTGCCACAAGGTTCGGTTGTGCCTGGCCTGCTACAAAGCCTTGAGAAAACTCTTCAAGCAGCTATGATGCTTCGCATGGACTTGTCTCTGCTTACAGTGGTTAACAGAGATTAGAACAGTGAAGGCAGAAGGAGATGAGGGAAGGTAGAAAGAAGATGGGACTATTCCTATATACAAGTCAAATCCCCAGAAATCCGGAGCTTTTCAGAGTTCAGTTTGGAAAATGGCACCTTTACAGTGTTAAAAGGAAATCATCTGACAAATTAATTAAGGAATTTTAACTATTGGCAACTGATTCATACCCTCTAAATACTTCTCAACAGCAGAAAGGTAGTATATAGGTGTTATACATGACGATTAATGACAATTCTGTGTTAATATGTTACATGTATCTGACCGCTTGCAATAGAATTTATAGCAACAGAGAAACTAATTCATGGAGGAAAAGTAAGCAGTGCATTTTGCTGCTTTTCCTGCTCCGTAATCAGACTGCAATTTCCTATAATGTTTTCATTATAAAAAATTGGTCAATTAATTCCTTCAACTTTGCAGACGAAGCGTGAATTACTTTCTTCAAATATTCACTCTTGGAGGTGTATTGATTAGCTCACATTAGCTAGGTAAGTAAATAGCAGTGTTTCTGCTCTCCATCAGGCTGATACTTAAGGACTTTTGGCTCAAATACTTGTTTATGAATCCAGAAATGTGAATCATGAATACTCCAGCATACAAATTTGGCATTTGCTTTGCACAAACATACATCATGCTCCCAATCACTTTGATTTTCAAAATGGCATGATTTTGTTGGACCTCTGGTAAGAATCAAAGTCAGTGTAGTAAGCTTACAACATGTGACATTTTACCTCCTGGAATCAAAATGACGAAGGGAGATTTTAAGTTTTGTTTTACAATTTTTTTTTTTTTCACTGTTTTGAGATGGAACTTAAGACCCTCTCAAAAACTCTATGACGTTTAGAGCCTCAGGAGAAAGCAAAAAGTAGTCCAGTGCTTGATTTTAGTCTTCACCTTTTAGTCATTTTTATAGACCCAACATCGTAGCTGTCCCAGAGGTGAGATGTCTGCAAGCAACCCCAGCGCTTGGGGAGTGCGGCGCACTCTGAGCAGCGTGCCAGTGGGCCCTCACAATGTCACTCAGTAAAGAGAGAGCCTGAAAAATGAAATTCATTTCATAACCCCATATTTTTCTTTTATTGCCCACAACCATAATCTTTTACTTCACTGAAATGGTATGCAGGAAAAAGAGAAGGGGAAGATACAGATATTAATGAGGTAATGGAAGAAATTACTTTAAAATAATTGTAATAAAATTGATTTTCAAAAGTTATAGTTCAGGCTCCTCACTTTTGCTTGGTCTTAAGCCTTTAGTAGACACGTTTTCAAGCTCAACTCAAGCACAACCTATGGACTAGCACTTTACCAACCTCCACTCAACAAAAAAAGAAAAAAGCAACCCCCAAAAATAGATTATCAAGTAATAACACAGCTCCAGAGTCCAAAGGACCGCCAGTCTTCAAACCTGGTGGCTGCAAACCAAATCTATTTAAGGCCTGAAAAGGATTTAAGTAATGGATGAGACAACAATAATGCTTACCAAGAAGCAGAGTGGGAAATACAGGATGGTGGAGCAAATGACACTTTCACCTACCCTTTAGTTAAATCCAGCACTTATGAAAAAAGTACTGTCTTCCCCTCCCTGCTGCTTATTTTTTACACCTAGTGCAGCCTCCTCTTTGGTGACATGTTCCTGCAGGATCTGACAGAATGGACTGATACAGCTTAAACACACCTAATTTTTACCAGGTCAGTTTTAATCCTAGTCCTGTTCCCCAGCCTGGTCTAGACTGGCCTTTTCCTCTAAGCTTCGTGAGAGCTGCAAGCTACAGCTGTAAAGATGAGACTAAACTTTCCTCTGGGATGTGAGAGAGCTTTCTTGAGTTCTACCTGATCCTGACCTAACGAAGCAGAGAGCACTGCCCAGGCAGCTGCATCCTTATGAGAGGAGATAAAGCATCAGCCCCGAATGCCAAAATCCTCTGGCATGCACCAGGCAGGTGGTGAGTGGCAGCAGGACCCATGCCTGCACTGATCTTGCCAAAGGTACTCTGTTTTCATGGCGGGCGAAATGGACAATTCTCTCTTCAAGTTGCCAAAAATGTGTAAATTACTATCGTACATACACAATATAGCAATTGCCCCACTGCACTGAACAAGACCTCACAGAGCAGCCAAAACAGCCATAAAAACTCTATGCAATTACTCCCAGTGAGTGCAAACAAATTTTACACTGTGAGATCAAGGACAGACATGAGCCCACTTCCCACATACTTTCTTTGCCACTGGCTTCTACGTGATAGCAGGCAAGTAATTTCACCTCACCTCCACTCATCTTCCTCTTTTGTAGGAAGATGGTAGGACACAGGAGTCACTACTGAAAATGCCTTGAGATTTTTAGATGGAAAACATGGTGCGAGTCAGACATCGGTGCTGCTGTGTGCACTCAGATCTGAGAATTTGGTACCCTGCCTCTGTACATTGAATAAACAAGTAGTAACATCATCAAGGGAGCAGATGGAATCCTGCTGTCCTTATCTGTAAGTGGGAAAATCTTATCCTGAAACCCTTACAAGTGGGAATTGCCAACTCCTAATGGCTCTGACAGGTGCTGAAGTGCAGCCTCATCTCAGAGCATAAACCCCAGTTGGCCTCCATAGGACTTGGACACACAGGTAAGTGTATTGATAAACTGAGACTTGTCTTATCAGTGGAACAGCAAGTGTCATAAATGTCCTAAAAATTATTTCAGAGCAGGATTATTTTTCAGCCAGAAACAAAGTATAGGATTTTCCTGTAAGAAAGCCTTCAGCGGAAGTGTTTCCCTTCATTTTACAGAATGATGATCTTTTGCACATACACCAAGGTGCCTCTCAAACCAGGCTTGTAGCATTGCACAATATTTACTAACAAAATCAGGCACATTCAAAACGTGAAGAAAATACACAGAGTTACAAACTAAGGAAGGATTCATTACTATCATACTAGCCCTTTGGAGAAACCTCTTTGACCAAATTAACAATGATGATAGAAAATCTTTGAATTACCTGACAAAACCCATCTAAGAGTTTGCAGGCTCTGTTGCTGCTGCTATCTACCTTTCTAAACCTCTAAGCACCACACTATAGATGCTTTTTCATAGTAGACAAAGAACTTGGAAGAGATTTTATCTTTTTTTTTTTGGGGGGGGTGGGTGGGGTGGTGGTGTCAGTTTTTTATGCAGGACACCTACCAGAGCCTTATATAATATAATATGGTACAGTGTATTGTGCCAGACTCTTACTCCTTTCTCATGCACAAAACATGCTAGACCAATCCAGCAGTTGAAAGTGCTAAAATTAAGGAAACTACATCTACATAATTTATTTTAAAAATCTACTATCTTCCAGATTCATCATCTTGGCAAGGTGGTAAACTATTCTTTGCTATTTTGAGGCATGGGGAGCCCCAAAATAATTTTAGAGACATTAATATAGAAAACACTTTTTATCAAAGGAGCTCTGGGCCAAGGTAGAATTTCCTCCCTGCCAAACACAGGTTACTCTCTGAGTTACTGCCAGGTGCATACAAGGAAGTGGCACACCAAAAGGGAACCAAAAAGCCAACATACTAATTTCTTACGCCAATACTTCAGGTGCCATTTGACAAACAAAATGTTGAGAACAACCTTAAACAACAGACAGGCGAATGCTAGTTGTTTTCCAACAGTGACAGGTGCAAGAAGTCTTGAGGAAAGTATTCATTATGGGCAAGGCTCAAATTAGGTACTTAAAAATTGTGGCTTAATTTAGGTCATTTATCATACTCCTCAAAGGCCCTTTTGTACAATTGAATTCTGAAGTGCTTCGTATGCTATTAGATCATCACAGCTGCTGTAGTATCACTCAAAGCAGATGTTTCACACACAGGGAGCGCCCAGCTCATTTTCAGAAATGCAGTAACTGCAAGTCCCTCCCTGGCACTTCTGCCCATGGATGTGGATTCGGCCATGCAGGTGCCACCGTGCTCAGCCACTCGCAGGAGGTCTGCATGGATCAAGTGCCAGTGGTGGCAGACCCCAAACAATTGCACTCCGGGGTCACTTTAATAAAAACAGAGCTACACACCCTGAATTTTCAGCTGCCATTTTCCTTTTGAAACAAGTGGGTAATAAATCAGCTTAGATAATTATTGAACAATCTCAGCTTTCTGCTATAGACTGAAAATAAGAGGCAAATGGGTCTCCTTGACTTTGAAATGTTAGAATTATTCCCTGCATGGTACTTGTGTAAAGTGCAGACTCATCTCACAAGCTTAGAAATCATTCCTCTGAGACAGAAACACTGCTCATCTGCATATGGCTCCTCCACCTACACGGTAGTATGCTATTGCACAACCTGCAAACAGGAACACAGTGCTGAGGGAATGCAGAGAAGTCAGTAAAGAAGTTATTTCCCTCTTCTAGTGACCAAATAAAACTTCTAAGAATTTGCCTCTCCTGCAATGCTTTAGCAGCATTGAAAATTCTTTGGCAGAATAATCTGTCTGAAAAGAATGTGTCTGTAGTTTTCTGGTGGGGGAAATGGTTGGTTTGCTTATAAGACGTAGAAGGTAATAGGAGAAACACACGCCTAAAATGAGCAAATGCAACACAGGTCAAATGGCTCTTGTAAAACTACTCATTAATGGGAATCCTAGACTGTGAGGCACCTAAAATTAGTGAAGTGCAGAATTAGCTCAAAACTGGCAGATCAGCTCCATCTTGCACGACATCTATTTAGTTCCAATAAGTACTAAGGCAGAGACATTTAACAGATATTACAGTTCTCTATTCAGAAGGAACTAGGATGACATAATCACATCCTTGACGGCGATGAAGTACTTTCCAGTCCATTAGTAACTGAGAACAATGTCATTAGACAATATCCACCAGGGAATTAGGCATTAAAAGAAGTTTAACTCCAAGAGTGATGATAACTTTCACTCAAAATCCTAGAAGCTTTTTCTGAAGAGATCTCTGGCTTGCTATTATTTCTAAAAATTGCAAACCCAGGGCTTTTCAACGGAAAAGAGAGAGAGTGCTTATAAGCTGCTCATAATAAAGGCTCACAAGATAATACAGATAATGGTAATGCAACTAAATCAATTTGAGAAAAAGCAATGAAAAATTTAGTAGGGATTTGAACTGAGGAACAAGTCATGCTTTTAAGGAATATAATCCTATGAAAGACAGGTGGTGTCCAATAATCACAATGTCATTTTTAATAAGGTAACAAGTTTGGTCAATAAAAGTAACTGATCTGTTAAAATTAGGCTTTCATGAGACTTTTGACCTTGCTCTGCAGACCTCCCAATTAATAGCACATATTAACAAAGCAAATGTTAAATGGATTCAGACCTGTCTACTTCTCAAGTCCCAAAAAGATGATCAGTAATTAATCACTCCTGAACAGCCTGTCTTATTGGGAATTTTTAGGGATTGCTTCTAGGCAACTATCTATTCAACTCTTATCAATGGACTTGTTTAAATGTGGCCACTGCTGATAACATTGTTGTAGTTGATACAACATTACAAACTGGATTCTTGATAAAGTCATTTGAAGAAAAAAACAAAGGTCTTAAAATATGTTGAAATCTTAGAATAAAAATTGAGATTACAAAATTACTGGAAAGCTGTTGGCCATACAGCAAGACACTTGAAGGTGTCAGCTTGGTTATCTCTGCAAAAACTTAAAAGGACATTATTATTAAAGAAACTTAACATTAAGGATTGTTTAATCCAGCTAATAAAGGCACAATAGAGACAATAGCTGGCAATTAAACCAATTTCAGTTAAAAAAAATAACAACCAGATCAACATATTTGAAAATACATCAGGTCAACCACTAGAATACACCAGGGAGAGACACAGTACAATAACCTCGAGTCACAAGTTTATACCTTTCTAGAAATTATGTGTTATGCCAATACAAGTTACTAGGCTCAATGCACAGTTAACTGTGTTAAGTGTAATGGCCTGTAGAAAACAGGAGTTCAATCAAATTGATGTAATAGTCCCTCTTGGATTAAAACTCTGGGATTTAAATCGGGGCCTGAAAAATGTTGTGAAGAAAAAAAACACCCTCCACTACTACTTAAAATAAATCCACCTAATATCCTCACCATCATTGCATACTATAATCTGCCACTTGAAATTATTGACATCTCTGGAGTCCAGTTTGTTAAATAAGGGGGAAGAAATGCTGGCTTTGTGCCTAGAAACCCTCAGCTCTTCACAACAGCATCTCAGGCAATAACACTTTTAGTTGCCATAGATTTTAACCGCAGCCCGTCCTTTAACCCCACTTTCCAGAGTTAAGTAGGGATGACGTTGATATCCAGCAGAAAATTTGAATTTCCGGTTGGCATGGTCTCTTGCACTAGCTGTCAGTTGTGGGTGAGGCAAAGAATTTATCCCCATCCTTATGAAGCCCTAAAACAATCATGAAAATCATTTCCTCTGCTTTCTAAACCCTCAAGGAACAGTTTCTTGAAAAGCACTTCCATATGGTAGTAGGTACAGGAGAAGACTCATTTGGCCAGAGCCTCCCTCTCACAAAGAGCATAAAGATCCAAGATTACTATTATTATTAGGTCTTGAAGATTAAGGTATACCAAGGTACTGCTTTTCTCCTTTTTGCCTAGACAATCCCACTTCAGGAAGTTCCTCGATAAACATCAGAAAAATACATATGATTCATTAAGGTTGAAGCTTTTAAACTCTTTTTGGCTGATCACTCATTAAAAAAAGAAAAATGGATATTAAATAGAGGAAGTTTTCATTCTTCAGAAATGTACGTACAAACTCCTCATTCACCTGCAGCAGGAGAGGAGGAATGCAACAAAGTACCTCAGTTAACTCAGTGCTGTGAGGTAGAGGTACAGAGGGTTTAACCTGCCTGATGTAGGCAGGAGTTACTGGTCACCCTATACAGTCACAGTATTTCACCTGCTTTGCATAGAGACTAAGTTCACTAATATATAAAGACTCAAAGACATCGCCCTGAAACACATTTTCTAACTATATACACGATAGATGAATGAAATTTCTCTAAATCATACCACACAGTGAAACTAGAAGATTTTATAAAATAGAAATCACAGTAAAATTTGGATTTTTTTTTTTTTTCTTAAGATAGAGAGACATGGCCTAGTTTGGAGAAGACTATTTATCTCACCTTGAAAAATAATAGCCTTTCAGCATTTGTATCACTCCAATCATTTCAAACTGAAAATTGATGAAGAGCCATTTCATTCAAAGCCTTAAGTGTGGTGTGAATCCATTTGTAAGTGATGGAGAAAACTACAAGATTTCCCTTTCTCATTTACCTAATCTCCAAATCCTATTCATTTCACAGCAGGGGTAAAACCTCGGCCGTGCATAAGTTATTTGGCATTCTGACATCAATCTAGTTGGGGTCAGTACACTGTTCAGCACTTCACCAGGTGCTTTGCAGTGCTGAAACTGTGGATATCGAGGCAGGTGGGAAAAGAACCAGATTTTCTAACAGGCAAATGGGTGACTTTAGCTCAGCTGGACTTCAGCACAGCAACAAGAGGAGGCCTGGGGGCAGCTCAGGAAGGCCCAGCATGGACTGGTGGGATTAACTGCATTTTAGGGGGCTCCAAGTAGAGCAAGGGGTCTCAAAAAGGACATTAGGACTTTCTTCAGGCAAGAATCACACACCCCCCCCCCCCCAGAACACTTTAACAGCCTCTAACTCTGTGGTCTTGGGTGGCTGGGAAAGGGGAGAACAAACAAACAAACAAACAAACAAAAAAAAAGAGAGAGAGAGAAAAGAACAAAATGCCAGGATCAGCTTGTGCATCCTACAGGACCAAGGAAAGGAGAACAGGACATGGCTCTAGAAGAAACACTGGAGGAGAGCCCCAGAAGGCACGCACCTTCCTATCTTTTAGATTGCAGAAATGGGTTTGCATTCACTTCCTAACATTTGTAAATTTGGTTGGTCTCAGCATCATGGAGCTAAATTGGAAAAGGGACTAAAAGTCTCCATCTTTCCTCTGTAACTTGAATGATGAATAATCTCAAAGAATAAAATACAGGGTGATCACATCATTAAGGCTAAAAATGTAATGAATATATAACACAAACCAAAGAAATAAGTGATACATATATTGTTTGAGCAGTTTCCCATTTTTAAATACTGCTCTGCAGGTATTTTAAACTTCACCTTCAGTGATTGCATAATAGTTTTCTCTTTTCTTCTGCTAGCTGGGAATACAATATATTTCTTTAGAATTTACAGGGCAGAACTATTACATAGACCTTCTGTTACGTTATACACAGACACAAGAGAAGGCACAGATGGCACTCGCTATGACAAGATATCCTCAGAGTGGGGATTCCAAATGCTATGTGAAAAAATTCAAAATAAATGGGGACAGGCTCTATTTGATGTTTTTAGCATTTATAAGACTGCAGAATGAATTTTTGCTTCAATATATCTAAGCTTATTGCAGTGTATTGCAGAATTTGTGACTCTGCAATTAATCAGAGTTAGCAAATTTTATTTCCTTTGTAAAGTAGAATACATTTAAATGGCGTCACTAGGGAGAGGTAGGAAGAAGATCATAACAGGAGGATAATTTTTGCCTGAAAGGTTCTTCCAGCAAGTTGCATGATCCTGATCAGCAAGGGGTGACTCATACAATTTGGCTACCAGAGTTGAAAATAAAATCACAACAACATCTGGCTGATATTTAAATGTCAGCAGTGCATGCAATGTAACTGTGATCCCAGAGAACTGAAACCAATCTCAGGTACCTAATGCGATACCAAGGATGTGATGTTCGTGCACTGGTTGAAAGGAGCAAGGGGAAGAATTAAGTCTATGGTCTAAGAGTACTGATGCGCTAAATTCTGCCTCAAATTGGTGATTATATCAACAAATGATTATCTACTACTGCAAATTGCTTTTGGATGGAATAGGAACAATATAATACAAAATTTTTGTATTTAAGGAAGCTCATACAGGCACTGCAGCTATCTCTAAACGCTTTTTTCCCATTAATGCCCATGTTCCTTTCTAATCTATGGATTAGAGTACACCATCCATTTAATCTATAGGACAGGCAGTAAACTTGGATATTTAGTGTGATAAAGGTATGTCAAGAGCTTAATTTTCTCAGCCCTGAGAAGTTAGGGGCGTTTCTCTCTGATGGTTACTAACTATCTTGCTGAGGCTAAACTAATAATCAATTACTTCTGCGGCCTGACAATTTATTTTCAGACAAGACTAGTCTGCTTCTTGGGTTCACGTAACTAAAGTTCAGCAATATCTATTTACTGGTACCAGCTGCTGTCTTTCCTCCTTTTGCTCTTTACTTCTGGAACAGTAAACTGTGCTATGGTCATGAGAACAGGGAAGTGAAACCATTTACAGAATTTCAGAAAGCAGAGTCATAATGGTTTTCTCATCAAATCTGGGGACAACAAAGCAACGTACAGCATTGTAGAATCCAGCTATTGTGCAAAGTGGCATGAGGCAACCTGGGACTCAGGAGATGAATGAAGTAAAAGCAGCAGTAGGTTAGGCAGAATGATACAAAAAGAGCACATGCACTGGTCTTGCTAAAATATTTAACAGAAAGAAAATTTCTCTTGAAGAATCATTATGGAGCAGAAATTTAGGCTCACACTTCAGAAATTGCTACTGTACAATCAGCTCACTAGATTAGGACAAAGCTGTGTGACCAACAGAATAATCTCAGGCTAACTCCCTTGTTCCAGTCCATTGTTTCCTGTCATTCCAGGTACTGAAAATTTACTTAGGGGAAAAAAAAGGGAGATCACCTAAGGGATGATGAGATCATTGAAGCAATTCTGACTAGCAATCAAATAAATTAAATTTAAACATACTAAAGGGGAAAAAAAAAGAGGTGGTTTACGCATCAAATCATCTTGAGTGACCCACAGCAAAGATCACCCCTCACTATCACTTAAAGGAAGGAGGATGAAAATATATAAGTACATCACTGAAAGAACCTTGCATAGGTTTTCTGTACCTTGCTATAAAGTTGAAAGTAATTGCTGATTTCAGCAGAATAATTGCTCTTCATTCAACAAAGGTGGAATTGATAAAAAATGAACTAAAATCTCTCTTTTCCTTCAAATGTGTATTATACTGAAAGAAAAAGCAGACTTTAACATCTCAGATTAAGGTTGTCCAATATGCTGGACAGCTAAAGCTACTGCAGGTTTTTTTAAGATTTGGGTGCAAGGGGGAGGCAAGAGGAAGGGTAGGAAAGTTCATTTTTCAAGCTTGTGTTTCCAAAGGTAGCTCCGTTATTCCAAACAGCTTGTTTATTCCAATTATTTTACATTTTAAACTATTTATTTACAGAACTGGTTAAGAGTCATAAACAATTCTGTTTGGGATACAACAGTCTTTTCTAAGGCTGAAGTTTGTAAACGTATTATAGGATGGATATTTAAGTGACTTACAGAAATATTTCAACCTTACATTGCTACTTCTAGTACTAGATACCCCTAGACTAGTAATGGCCCCAGTAATGTGGCCAACATTTTCCAGAACAGGTTTTATACATTAAAACAGTAATTTGCCTGTATTCCCTCACTTTATACGTAATTCACATTTTTTCACTGAGACCCTCTTGTCAATCTCTTTGCAGCCCAGGCAATACCATTTTCCTTGTTCTCAAAAAGAGCCAAAAAAAGGGTCAAAACCAAGCCTATTGAGATATGGTGTAAGATACTAACATGATGTTTCTGACTCTGACTTCTTTCAATTCCAGGAGGTAGCAACAGTCCACTGTTGAGTCTGAAGATATGCTGAAATAAGAGTTGTTTTAACATTTAGTGTCTGTGTGGCTCCACTGAAAAGATTCTCCTAAATGTAATTCTACTTTATTAATTTTCTACTTTTACCTCCTTGGCTTGAGTACCTCTGGGGCTGAATGTGCAATTTCACTTTAAAGGTACCTGATTATTCTTATACATCCAAGCCAATTTTCAGTTGAAATACCTAAAAATGTTTCAAATCATTATGTTTACCACACCCCCCCCACCCCAAGACTGAGTTTAAGAACCAATGCCAAACAATTATGGGGATGGAAGGAAAG
Source organism: Harpia harpyja (assembly GCF_026419915.1). Classification (NCBI taxonomy): domain Eukaryota; kingdom Metazoa; phylum Chordata; class Aves; order Accipitriformes; family Accipitridae; genus Harpia; species Harpia harpyja. Next base: position 39,553,252 of record NC_068947.1, read on the forward strand.
GAAAGAAGACTTAAAAGTCAATAATAGCTGCATGCATTATGGATTTTACCTTCATTACTCCCACCCGAGCAAGATTTTGAAGTTACATTAAACATCAGAATGTAAAGGAGAAAAGAAAAAAGACTGTGACGTACCTGACCAAATTCATATACTTAATGTGTAGCCTGCTCAATTTGTCAAGGTTTCACAATAAAATATGGGTGTGTTTTTATACATACTAAGCCTTCAGAGCATCTTAGTGCTAGGCATTCCAGTTCTTTTGTTAGAGCACCTAATGGAATATCCTCCACCTTTCAGTTACTTCTATTAAATTTGGTTAGTGAGGTTGAGGTGGATTCAGGTGAGATTTTCTGATGTCAGAAATATACCTCTTTTACAATAACAATAAATTCCCACAGCAGTCCCAGCATCTATATGTAGGCAGCACAGATATATTAGTATAGAGACAGTACAACATATTTAGAAGTTTTAAAAAAGCACATTTAAAATTTTATATGCTTCAACTTTCTTAGCATCCTGGACATTTGGAATGATAAATTGGGTCAGACAGATTGTTCAGTAGATACTACAAAACCTAAAAATTGCCAAATGTTGATTCCAAAGACTGAAATTAGTAATCAAGGTTTTGCATTCCATTGCTTTTTTTTCCTGAGTGCTAACAAATATCTCTGCTATGACAGCAGTTTTACCTTATGTTCAGTTGCACATTTATTTTGTGATTAAAAATAGGGCATTTAAAAATTGATTTGTTTAGTAAGGTAAACAAGAAACAGAAAGCCTGAAACCTCTAGTAATACTACGCAAATCTCTGTGAATAAACCAATAGAAATTAAACAAAAATCACTTAAGACTCAAGTGTTCCTCTCACTCTTAAGCCCCAAATAGGGACAAAACAAGACAGAAGTATTATTATCTTGAACATTTTTGCACTTTCAGAACTACTCATTGGGCAGGTTTTTTCAGGTTTTCACAGTAAACTTGAGGCTCACACATACTGGAATACCTAATATCATACTGGTTTCCTGTTCGGTTATCCTCCCACATCTTAAGTCAGCATTTCCTCTGGAATGATGCAAGATATTTTGGGATTGTCTCTGGGGTTTCTCTAATTTTGACCAAAAGGATACTTTTCTGATAGTAGTTTGTTCATACTGACAGGTTCCATTAAAATCATGAGCTTTAAAATGATCCTGTCAAAAAACTCTCAACCGACTTTATTCCTGAATCATGTTTATTTTCCCTTCGGTACACCCTTGTATCATGCGTTTTGTTGTTTTCCCATTTCTTCATCCTCTAGCAGTGAAGGTTCCCATATTTTTTGTTAGTCCCCCTGCTGTTTACATGACTTTAGGTGATTGAATCTTACTGCTCAGGGGTTTTTTGCTGTCTCTGGGTGATGACTCTCAGCACAGCTTCTCCACTACTTTTTTCCTCTTTCCAAAATCACCTCCTCTCTTCCTTTTAAAAGAGCCAAAAGTTGTCCACTCCACCCCCTCTGTTGCTGCAGGACTAAGGGCTGCAGGACTAGCCACTCTCTGTCACTAAACATGCAGTACGAAGTCTTTTCTTCTCTTTCCTCTGAGATTAATCCAATCCCCAGTTGTTATCACTTCACCATTCTTAATAAAGCTAAATATCCCCTTTCTGTGCAGCCAATGAAATCTTTCATTCCTGTTTTCATTTTCTTACCTTAACAAATTATTTTCTTTTTTCCAATGCTCACATTGTCCCTGTTCATACTAAACTGATACTCTCTCTGTTTGTTTTTAATTAAAGCATCTTTCAACAACTTAAGGCACAAAGAAATATAGAACACTTACTACATTTGGGCAAGTTATGTATTTTTAACACTTGTTCTCCAGCATGGTTGTCCATCAAGTTTCTCCAATACCAGAGGACAGTGCATACAATGCTCAGTTTCTTTAGATTTGGAGTTTATCTTGGAAATTTTTTTGAATTAATGGCCCTAAAACTTTTGCTTGGAAAGAAGTGACACAAACATTGATTTTTGCCAGTCCCTGTACTCTAATTCCTATTTTTTAGGTATTGGGATGCATTATTTTCAAGGCTATCAAGTACTGTAGAATCTGAAAAGCATTTCCTTCGCAAAAAAAAAGTTGTTGAAATATCACAGAGAAAGATTGCTTCATCTCTCAAGAAAAAGTTGCTGATGTCTCATGGGTAGTTTTGGCAAAACCATCTACTTAGATTAATATCAGCTGCTTACTTCCTCCTTTCCTTCCCCCTTCCCCAACTGACTACTTAGTACTAGGGAGAGAGGCATAAGAAAATTCTTGTGTTCTTGAGGGTTTGTCTGTTTCTGAAATTATGTCTTGCCATTGGAGACCGATAAAACTGTAAAATTCTGTGTAAATTGCTCTTGGATTTGAAAATGACTGATTTTGCAAGAAAAGGATGTGACTTTATATAGTAAACAAGCATCATTCATCCTGGTCTATTCTAAAATAATACAGGGCTTCAGAGAAGAAAGAGGGGGGGAAAAAAAACAAAACCAAACAAGAAAAGAATCGAGGTGTCCAGCGATAGTTACCAAAAAAAAAAAAAAAAAAAGAAAAAACCTGAAAAGTTAACTAAATGTCATATTACATAATTTGGTACCAACTACCTTTGCTGAGGCCGCTTAGGGACCTGAAGTCAGTCATTTGCTTGCAGAGTCAAAGCTATGCATAGTTACACACGCACTTTTGCTTGCTAAAGGCAATCTGTTCAGGAACCCTCCGTCTGCAGACAATCCAGCTCCAGGCACCCTGGCAGTCGCCTTAGAGCTGCACCCACACCCAGCTGTGACTGCAGGAAATCCCATATCCCAGACTTCAAAAGCATCACTAAAAATGTATCTTTAAACATCACACTCTGAAATGCATTGTAACAGTAATTTTGTATTTAATCTTCTAGTGTAGTTTCTGGCTTAGTTATGAGGAAGGATGATAGTTTGTTCTGCATTCATGTACATTGATGAATAAATTCCAGACAATGTATTCAAATTTTCTCCTGTGTGTTGTGCTGATGATAATTTAATTTAATAAACAATAAAGTTTTCTATGTAATTTTTTCATGTAGTAACAGCTATCACTGTAGTTTATGTAATTTAGGACCAACTTTAGCTTGGGCAGAGATCAGAGTAATAAACTCAGTCATTCTTTATCTCAGTGAGAATAAAATTTCTTGACTTCTTTCTGAAGTATTAATTTTTGAAAATGAAACAGTGTCAGCAATGAAAATGTCCTTTGCTTGCCAAAGAAATAAATTTTTATGTAGCATTTGGGGGTTTGTAGTTTTTAACTTAGTCGCAAAAAGGATATCACATTTGTTAAGCCACAAAAATTACTGTAGATTGGTAATTCAACTAGTTAATAAAGACTTTTGTTTTCTAGAAACTCTTATAGCTCTGGTACATCTATTATCTTTCTGTGAGTGATGCCTCTTTAAGAGATGTTTGGATTTTCTGTTCTAAGACACTTTTCTTTTTGGTCAATCCAGATATAAATTCCTAGGGATGAGCTAAGTATTGTGAGAAAACCGAAGAACATATACCTTCATGGGTATCAGCTGTATTGTCAAATTCATCACTGGACAAATTAACATCCAAATAGTCCTGCTGAGTGGAATAATCAATTTCTTCCCCAGAAATTCTTTGGTTTACAGTCTCAGCAGCTGCACTGGTTTCTGCATTTGCCTCCTTACCGGTAGGAACAAAATCTGTTACTGTTGCAGTTTAAAACTTGCAGCTTTTTCTCTAGTTTTTCACTAACATCCTTTTGCTTTTCTATCTCTGTTCTGTTCCTCCACTTTCACTCATCCCTTTGGAGTTAACTAGTCTAAAGTCTACTGAGGCACCAGGTTAAAAGGCAACAATATGCTAATGCACCAGACATACAAAAAGGTCTGTCATGAGTAAGCTATTGCTATAAAGGAAATATACAAACACCACCAAGTTTTTATCACGTGAATAACTGATCAGATGGAATGCAGCAACAAAGACAAAAAGAGTAGTTTCATTACAGGCAGAAAAGGTCTTAATTTTTAACGCAACACAAGAAACTGAAATCTTCTCTTTAGAAACTTGCCATCCGTTTTCTTTAATTCACTGAGATAGTATATATTTTGATGAGCACAAGTGATTTCTCACATAGAGGTAGAGAAAGAAAATTCTTCAACTTGGGGAGAAAAGAAGGGATGGGAGAAAAAGCCTCGGGGCATCAGGCAACCTGTCAACACATTAAACGAACAGTGATATGAACCGGACACATGGTCCAAACCCCTCCTGGCACAGATACTGCATTAGCAAGGCAAAGTTTGAATGGCTTCTCGTGACAGGAAGGTCGCAAAAGCAAAATGGGACTAAGCCCTCTTGATAAGAGCACTCATGCTAGTTAGATTTCTGTTTTGCACCTGCTGTTTCCAGGCTCTGCTCCTAAGCTGCTGTCAGTGCTTTCCTGTGAATAGGAAAAATTTCAAACATTTCTCATTGCTCTTTGAGGTCTTTTGTCTTTCTTCTATCCTTGCTTTTGTTTTTCAGAGAATCTGTTTTGCTTCCTGTTCACTCCCCACACTCAAAATGCTCTGCTTTGAACTTCTGCTGCCTTCACCCATTCCTGACTATCTGTTGGAGACATCACCTAACCTTTACTGATTTCTCCCTCAGGGTGACCAATATTCCCCTTGTGTATCAGGACAAAGCCTAATTCTCCTTCTTTTTTTTTTTTTTTTGTCTTTTTTCTTTATAGATTTTTATTTTTATATATATATATCTCTTTTTCTTACCTGAATTATTGCATGTAAAATTTATAAACCAAAATTTTAAGTGCTGCTTGAAACAATCAATTTGGGTTGCTGATCTTGAAGAATTTTTATTTTTTGAAAGTATTGACTCCCCACCTGTGAGAAAATAGGTGTTCCCTTTTATTTCTCCCAGATGAGGCACTCAAGACATTCAGACAAACAAAAACAATTAAAAAAATCCCATGGTCTCTGTAGTTTCCAAAAGCAAAATTGGATGAAATTAAAAAGAACCTTTAATGTTAAATCTGATAAAATTATTTTCCAAACCCCCGTTTCAGTTTTCATAGTATTACACTTTCTTTCACTGGCAGCCTGTAACCCTATGAACTGATGAGTCTTTTGCATTTGTTGTACATAAAAATTTTCTAACCAAGTCCTCAATGTACTTTACACATAGCCATATGTTTTTGTTACTGTGAATCAGGAAATAATCCTCATTTTACAGATGAGCAAATAAGAAGAGATGAACAGTCACAATATTCTAAAGGTGGCCTCCAGTTTTGACTTCTGAGTCCTATCAGCTGGGCTAGCAACAAGTCCAAAAGTTAACATCTCCCAAAACATACAGGGAGATTTTAATACATGTTAGTTATCAAAATGTTAATGTTAAAAAATAAAGAATGAGGTAAGTGTATAGTAAGGCCTCTTGAGAAGTCTGAGAAGGCCAATAAAGGCGGCCAGCCAGAAAGCCCCGCTCCCAGTTTTGTGACTTTAAAAACATGACCACCTTTGACACCTCCATGATTTTTAGAAATGCCTATAAACTGAAATGAATCAAATCATGCTTTCTTTTATTGGCTTGGTCAGGAAGAAGATTATCCTATGATCAGAAATTATCAAAGGAAACTTCTAGTTCACTTGCCTCTGATTTGACAAAGTGAGCATTGGGAAAAGCCATCCCTATTCAGATCCCATTTGAAAGGGAAATAGTGGCACATGTAAAAATAATTTAAAAAACTAAATTAAAAAAACTTTAATATCTAAGACAAAGTTGTCATAAAAGTCAGTCAAGGAAATGGTAAATCATTAAAATGATCAGATAAAATGAGATGGAAGTATCTGGCTGAGATTCTTACTGCTTAATGGTTTCCCCCCATCCCGGTCAAAAGGGTTCCTGACAGTGCATTTTCAGGAATTTTATTCAACTTATTCTGAAATGACATAATCAGCGTGAGTCACACAGAGCAGTCCACTGTCCCTGGCAGTAATACTTACAAGTAACACCCTGCGGGCATCACCATACTTAGCTTTTTCTGCAAACTTGAACTAAATCCATGGCAGCTGCCTGCACGTGGCATGTTCCCTCTAAGCCATAAGATGAGGACCACTGGTCTAGCACACCTTAGCGCTCAGGATATTTTTTCTGCTAGTTAGTGCACCTTTTCTCTTCAAATGCAGACCTGCATACTTTGACAATTTATGACATGGATTGCGCTAGCACAGTCCGAGTCCTTAAAAGTTAGCATCTCACTTTCGCTATTTCAGAGCCCATATTTCAGCCTTTGTACAGAGCCACAACATGAGCAACCAAAAGAGCACCATGTGAGAGCAACCACTACAACACTTTGCAACCCACAGATGGAGGAAAATCCAGAACGTTTTTCCTTTCTCAAGCAGCAGATTCTTCCCTTTTCCATAAATATATTTCTACCATTAAGCAGAAATATCCCCAGGAATATTACATCTTAGACCTCCTAGATCTTGGAGAATTTTTGCAGGTACTTGAGAAGAAACTCACAAAAAGTAGCTTTTGCAGCAGTGTCTTCTACAACACTGTTTTGTAAATTGAAGGAATAATTTATGAAGTGTTGAGTTTCCACATTCCCCTGGGGTCAAAGAGCTGCCTGATCGCACGCACCTATACCTCAGGGTTATGGGTGATAACAAGGTCACATGTTGCACACCGAAAGGTAGACTAAGAAAAAAGACTCATTTTATAATACCACCAAAGTCCTGTCATATCAGTTCAAAATGCTCATTGAGATCTAGATGTGGTTTAGTTTTCAAACAAAGATCCCTGTTTGGGGTTGTCTTTTTTCTTTTGTTTCACTGTACATGTAACCATTTTAAAATTGCTAGTAGTTCATTTTTGCTGCTAGACAAATCCAGTGACACAGCTCCCATCCATACTCCCCAATGACCTTTGTAAGTCTGTGGAAATTGAAGATGATGAAGACTGCTTCACTATACTCTTCTGAAGAAAAAGTTTAGCATTCAAAAACTGAAGTAACGATTCTTCTTGTTTGTGGGAGCATCAAGTATGAGTTCATGAGATGCAGGCCCACAGGGGTTTTCTCTGCTGAGCCCCACTGACATCCTTAAAACAAACTGGCCTGTACTGGCCAGTTAGCCTCTACAGAGTTGAGTCAGACACAAGGTGCTTTCAGTGCTAGCAGTTTCGTAGCCTAAGTTAAAAATTCAGTTAAATGCATGTAGACAGCCGCGGAAAGCATAACCTGAGGTGGCCTCTCTTTGCCTGATCACAAGGCTGGACACGTGTCCCTGTCGTACTGCCACTGTTCCTCTCCACCTTTCCCTCCCCCATCTTTCCCTGTGAAAAAGAGAGAGAACAGAAAGAGGAGTCTGCAGCTTGTGGCCATCTGAGTGCCTACAGATTCCAGCAGAGAGGAGAAAAGAGCCCAGCGCTTCACTCAAGGCTAGCAGAGGTGGCTGTTGCTTAAATTCTAGAGGACCTCTCCCTCAGATGCCTAAATCTCCCATATTACATTACGACCCCGTGCACCTAATTCTGGGGTGTGGAGTAGAAGCGTAAGAGAAGACAGGTCGATTATTCGGAAGGACTTGGATATCTGGGCCTCAGCCCAGATATTTCTGCAAGCACTCAATTTGTTACACTGGGTTCACTAGGTATTAGATGAAGCTGGTTATAAACGGAAAGAGGAATTTTCATTTTAAACTTCTGTAGCAGTCAAAATTTGATGGTTTTAAATAAAGATCTAAGGTGGGACTTGCTCTTGCTTTATGTCTTTGAAGGAGAGTATGTCAGATAATCGCTTATGATATATATTCTTCACACACTCCTGACAATCACAAATTATTTAGTCAAGTAAAGCAGGCCATAAATGCTCACTTAAAAATAAAATCACATTTTTAATTAGTCTCCTACATGAAATAGATCTGCTATACGTGTATTCATATACTGAATCTGAGAGGCTTTGCACATCTCTGCTAAAGGTATTTAAAACTGCCATATAAGGAACATAAAGAAAAAGACGTATGAAATAATAAGCTGCAATTAAACCACTTAGAGGCAGATAAACCATGTCAAATAAAATAATGTAGCCAATCCACAGAATAAAACACACAAAGAATCTGAACTGAATCTCTGCAGTTAAAATTTTGACTTATAATTTGAATGTTTTCAGTCCTTTAACACAGCTTGCTAATTGCTGCAAGTACCCTAAGCAAGCCTTTTTCTTTTTTTTTTTTTTTTAAACTATGCTTCCACTTACTTCTTAGAGCAGAAAAATTTGGATGAGGCTCACCCTTTCCAGAAGCATTCACTGAGCAGAATCATCAAATATTACCTGCTTTTTTATTACTACTGCTGGCATTGGTATTGATGGGACCCCAGATACATGAGGCCCTTAAGGGACTCCTAGCCACTCTGCTGGTTTTGCCTTAAACTGACGCACAAGTACATCATAAAATGTAGCCTATACCTTCTTCTAAACCAAAATGTTTTCACAGACTCCTTCAGTCACACCAAAACTGTGGGAATGTATTTCTATTTTGACAGGTTATCTGAGAAGTTTCATGCATGGAAGATGCCCATGAATGCCGTAAACAGGAAGGCAAGCAGGCAATGCCAGCGCAGCTGTAATTGTAGCATAAGGTCTGGAATATGGCTGCTTAATAGTAAATAGTAAACCATTCCCTTTAAAATGGGATATGATCAGACAACTCATAATTCTGTGCAGGATTTAGCCTGTAGCTGCGATCAGCCCTTTCACATGATGTGTTGTTAGTCTTGGCAATGGCATACACACCACCAGGTGGCTGTCAGAATCACTTGGGATTTTTATTTGATCGAATAGCTTTACTTGATAAACGGGTACCACTATGCTGTGGAGCTATGCCATTCCGGATGCAGCCCTACACGAATACATTCATTGTCTTCTGCTCTGTCAAATACAAATCCACGTCTGGAGCTGGGGAATTACTTTATGGGGGTTTTTTTGTCATTTAAATTCTTAAAGCAAACCAAGAGGCATCCTCAGACTTGCCTCGACAATGACACAAGTGGGGAGCCCACTCCTGAGGATGCTGGAGAACAGGGGATCCAAGGGCGGCTGTGTTCTCCTGTGGCCCCAGGAATTCATCACTGGTGGTATCATATATCCTATAGCTTCAGGGAATGAAGACATGTCCTTCCTGAAGGACGTTATCAACTGTTGTTCTTAATTTAACACATGCTGACTGAAGGACAGAGATGTCCTCATAATATTTGGCTATAGTTTCCCTGATGGTTAAGTCTATGCATATTTTAGATTCTCTGCCTCCTGCCTTTTACCTAAACAGCTCCAAAAACTAGGGAATTATAAATCCAGTGGTTCTTAAACTGCCTCTCTTTTTGACTATTATTTAATATGATTGAACAACCGTTATTACCTCCTCTTTTTTTCTGAATAATAATCTCTGAAATGAGCAGCAAATTACAAAATTGTACACCTAACTGCACAAAACAGAATTTGAACAGGTTGAAAAAATAGCATACTGAGACATATTCGCAACTGTCAGCTTGGACAACCTGGGGAAGGACTGTGTGAACACCACAAAGAACAGTGATGAAAGTGTATTTCTTTCACTCTGATTATGTTTGGCTGAGGGAGAGTAGTCTCATTCAGTGAGCAAGTATTAAGTTTTCTAAAGGTAATATATGCAACAAGTGTGTTCAGAACAGAAACTACTAACAGTAGTAGTTTTACATAATAATGTTATGAAGGTATAAATCTAAAGAGAAAAGGCTTTGTTCTTATTTCTCAGATTTGAAACATGACTATGTCATAACCAGGTGAGGAGGGAACAACTGAAAAAAAAAAATCAGAAATGTTGAACTTTCAGAAGATCTGACACTGTTCTATGTTATGGATCTGTTTACAGCTTCATTATATGCTTGGCATTTATAACTATCTTTCTTGAATTTACTCTGCACCGTAGCTATACATACAGGTAATTATTTCCTCCATGACTTTCCACAAAATCTATCATCTTGATGTTATAATTGCTTTAGCAACCTTAGCAAACCTATCCTTCAGCTGAGTCCCTATTTTACCTTTTGAGGATGTGTGGTACCTGGTTTGCAGACACACAATTTTCTTGCCCAGAGATGATCCCTGGGGGCAGGCAGGAGGACAGGGAGAGAGGTGGGGATGAGGGGAATGACCAAAGACTGGCACTGTGTAATGGCTGTAATACCACATACTCCACAAACATACAACTCTTTTCTACCATATATTGCAGGTACCACACATGAACTAAACAGCAGACTCAAGGACCATTTTTCATGCTGTGAGCCCATATGACATGTACCTGACATCGTCTGAAAGATGCCATCTTTGTGTTTGACATTTGAATAACACACTTGGAGAACTGCTGTCAGTGCAAAAGGAGAAGAAACAGCAGCAATACTGCCCTTTAGTAAGGGAGGAATTTGTAACACGGTCATTTGGAAATGGTGTGTGTACTCTGTCTCTCTGCAAGAAACTGAGGATGAAGATGTTAAAAGGAAAAAGAAGTTGCCAATAAAACCTAGGTCATAGTGAGGAGCATACTATGTGAAACACCTGATAGCACAATGCTCACCTTGGTGTCCTCTGCTTTAATTTAGGTAAGTTGCCAGCTGGATGCAGACAGGTAAAAAGTTTTCCTCCCAGCACAGAGACTTAGAAGGAAAGCCCTAGCTGCTCTCACTGTGGTAACAGAAAAATTTTTCTATTAGTTTCCTAAGGCTGTAAAAGAGAAGTAAAGATATTTCTGAAAACATGGTCACAAAAGAAGGAGGACAGGAGAACAAGGAGGAGACCTGGGGCTCACAAAACCACTTGTCTTTCACTGAAGGTGTGCACATGTCTCAGCTCAAGCTGAGGGGCTCTGGGTCATCAGAGCTTTGTCTTTTCCCTTGGAAGGAAAGCAAAATCTTTCCCCAAACCAAGGGCTCTGCTGAAAACTCTACAGTGGGAATTTCATCTTTTTCCTCCTCCCTTGTCTGCTCCCTTGGGAGGGTGGCTAGCCCCCAGAAAGCTCTGTGATGGAAAGCAAAACCCAAGGCACCCAGGAGGTCAAACTGTGTGCATATATTTATATCTGGTTTTAATGGAAACTAGCTACCTTTAAGCTACAAATTACGACCAGCTTAATGAGCTTGAGTGGCTTCATTCTCAATTAAAATTCTTGTCTTGCTGACATGAGTTTGATTACTCCTCCTGCCAAGCTGCCAGACGACAGGACTCAGAAGTGGCCCTCTTACCTGTTCCACCCTGCGCTAAGCGCTTTCTTCTGTCAGCTGCAGCCTGAACAGCAGGCACCCGGCCCGTGCCAGCGAGAAGCCATTCTCGCATCCGCTGTCATTAGTGGTGCTTCCAAATACCAGCATGCGAAAAGCCAAATACTTGGGAATTGCTAGGGAGGGGGACAGGGAAGAAAGTTTCATGGACATTTATGAAGCAGATGTGGAAGCAAGTGGGCAGCACCAGCACCTCACAAGCAGCACTTACTGGGTGAAGGGTTGCTGATAAATGACAATTGATTTTTTTTTTTTTTTTTTTTTTGGTTCACAGACATCTTTGTTGCCAGTAACTGAGCCATAATGTACGTTGGCTGCCATCCTAACAAACTGCAGGTGGACCAGGGGTTGAGGTGATGCCATTACAAATTATCATCTGCTAGATCAAAGTGCATGGGGAAGAACTGCAGGTGTGCTACGTTAATACCTACATCTATCTTTCAAGTCATTTAATAATCAAATCTAATGTGGCTTCCATATCAGTATGCACTCTTGGACCTCAAGCACTTTGATGAAGCTTAATGCATCACATACTGGCAGAATTCACATGCTAGATATACAATGCTCATTTTTCCTTCTTAATACTCATGTCATCTGTGAGTGGGGAATACATAAGATGATATTGTGTGTGGAGGCACAGGCAACAACATCCAGGCTTAGTGATCTTGTGAAATCTGAGGGGTTTTTTTGTCCTTTTCTTGCCCCCAAAATGCTATGTGATGTATCTAAATGGGGTTTCCCATTCATTAGTGGAGGCTTGACTAGGCTTACATTGTGTTTTAAGTTACCTGGCTTTGGCAGCTTATTCTTACTGTTTATAGTCATCTAGGTATTTCCAGCCCTCGATGCATTTATCCCTCAAACACTCCAAGTGAAATACAAAACTGTCATTTATCATCCTCACTTTTATATGATGTGAAACGGAGACAAAGACAACCAGCGATATGCCCTCTGCCACAAAAGAGCCTATAGCAAGGGAGGGGACTAAACCTATCAGTCCTGAAACAGTCTTGTGCTTTCAGACCGTCTTCCCCTCTTCGTGGATTTCATTTCATTAGCTCCAAAGTAGCAGGCAAATGGTGTGTGTGACTGAGGTTCTCAATTAAGTTTCATTCAGTCATAGCTTAACAAATTACCACAAGTCAGCTGAACCCCTCGCGTCCATGTGCACACTCTCAGCAAACGTAAACTAATGCTGGTTAGCTTAATCCTTTTTCTTTTGGGTTTAAAAGAGAATGCATTGCTTCGCATCGGCCATGAGCTGGAAACATGCACACGTTGGTGGGATCACTGAAACACAGTAAGCTGTGGAGGTGTCATAATTTGTTTGGGAGTCAGAGACATGAGAGCGAGTGAGCACAAACGTTTGACTGTTTAGTTTTCAGCACAATCTGAATACAGTAACGCAGTTACTAGCTAATTTTCCAAAAAGCATTCTCACATGTTCCCATAAACCTTACAAATCTTTTGTGGCCTTTTAGTTTTCTCAACAGGCTACTTAATGTTTACTTCTGCAGGAAAAAAAAAACAGAAAACAATTGAGCAAGACTGAAGTCAGAATAAATTCACAATGTCTTCAAAGACTCGAGGGGACTGTAGACTCAGAGGTCGTAGTGCTTCTGTGCTTTAAGCCTCTCTATCTCCCGGCAGCTCTCTCTCACGCTGCACCCAACCATCCTCCCCGCAAGACCCAGGGCTGCGCTGCAGGGGAAAGCAAATGGCTCCCCGCGAGGCCTTCCGCGGGGCCTGCCCTGCACCTGCCGAACCCTCACAGAGACCTGCGGTCTCTCGGCGCAGCGGCCGGGGCCAGCCGCCTCTTGCCAGCTCTGCTGCGAGGGAACGCGCTATTTGGCACCACGACGGCGGGTCGGCAGCCATGGCTTTCTCCCCAGCGACACCTGAAACACCTGCAGCTCCTTCCTGGGGGAGAGGGGGGGAAACGCACAGCCCGTCGCTCCCAGTCACCCTCCTTGCCAAGCAGCTGTATTTACCGAGTGCGAGGATGGGATTTTTGTTTTTTTTCTTTTAAAAACCTCTGAGAGCATTTCAGCTCCAGCGCTTCTCCGCTGCCAGGGCGCGACACGCTCCTGCGGCCAGCGGGCCCCGGGCACCCTTGCTCTGCTTGTCCCCTCTCCCCGCCGCGGGTACCCCAGGGTGGCTTCTCCCCTTCCCACGAAGGGCCGGGTAGGCTGGCGGCCACCCCACGGGCCCCGCTGCAGGCACCCACGGCCATGAGCTGCAGCTTCCCCCGGCTGCGCGGCCAGCCCACCTCTTGCGGCTGCAACAGATGTTTCTGCTTTTTTTGGGCCAAAGGAAACTTTATAAGGTTTTTCCTCCCTTTCGGGAAGGAATGCCAAAACAGTCAAGAAATGGGAAATGTATAACTTTATTCACATTTCCAAACCAGGAGGGAAATACTGCAGTTGGATTGCTTGAAAGCATATATGGGGCCAAACTCTGCCATCGAAAAAAAAGAATGGGAATTGCACCTGTGTAACTCAAACATCCCTATCTGCATAAAGGGGGAAAACCTTCTCTCCATTTCAAAAGATAACATGTAATTATTCAGAAACTTCTTCAGGCAAGGATAAAACGACTTTTTTTTTTTTTTTTTTTTTAAATTAATTCCAAGGTGGAACAAGGAACATTTTCCTACACACTTCTGGTACTTTTTTCTTATCACATTGGTATAATGGTGTCCTAGTCACCTTCAAAACACATGCAGCCTAAGCTTCTTAGTTAGCCAATTCTTTGTTCAAATTAGACTTTAAAATGAACTATTGCAAGCTTGTTATCAGACCAAAATTTCACTTAATTTTTGAAAATCTAATTATTTTAAAGTAAATAAATAAAGCACCCCAAGAGAACAGGAAAATATTTTACCTGTTGAATTTTCTGTTTGTAATTTTGCCTGCATCAGTAATGCACAAAGGTGTTTTCTTGTGGAAATAATCTCAATTTTTAAATACCAAGCTTGTAAGGATTACGAACATCTTGCACATTTACATTTCTTCAGGCACCCTGCTTGTAGACCTCTGCACTGCTAACTTAGTAGAGAGAGATTCTTCTGAGTAATTATTTCAGTGAGCAGCTGAGCTGTTCAATTTGAGATTAACTACTATAAGCATTCAGAGAACAATCCTTGAAGGCAAAAGACTGGGCACAAGTGTTACACTCTTGATCTATAGGATGGATTTTTTTTTTTTTCACTATACATGGATGCATCAATAAGCCACTAGGCTCCTGTTCACACCAACCTTAAGTATGAACAAGGTGGGTATAAATTATTTCACTTTCTTTTGTTAAACTCACATTCATGAAAGACTTTTTTCCTTTATGTCCCCTCACTCTTATTCACCTATTTCTTCATCTCCCCAGAGTCGTCTACTAACCAGGAAATATTTTGTACCCACTCATATTATCTGTTCTCACTTTGCTACATCTGTCACTTACATGCTGTCAAGTTATTTTGATCTTCAGGAACTGTCCCACTCCTTGCCCTGCTAATTCTATTTCTTCCCAGTGAATTTCCTTCCTGTTCAGTTCTTTTATTCTCCCTTGCTCCTCTTCATTATCATAATATGTACTATACTAATTTATAGCTGTCCCAGGAGCGACACTGTGCTGAACAGCTAATGAACACAGGAACGGCTTTCTCTGTGATGAAGGAAAAGTCTTGCCTCCTTAGAAAACAACGCAGAAGAGAGACTGTCTTTAGCATGAGCAGCCTTATGGTATCCGGCGAGTACACATGGAAAGCACTGCTCTCTTCAGCAAGCATGGTTTTACCTTCAGCAACAGCAGGTTGAGAGCACACCGTACACACTGGCCATTTAGTTTTAAAGAACAACCAGTACTGCAAGGCACCGTAAATTTGTGTACATGGTTAACTGCACAGAAGTGAGCTGCAATTGCACCCACAAATTTAAGCAAGCCAGTGAACCTGTTCAAACCAGTACGAACATATTCAACTCACATTTTGCTGGAGATTCACAGCAAGTTTCAACTGTGAGAACAGCAGTTTCCTGTGAGCATGAACCTTTTCAAACTCCTGGTCTTGTAAATCTCTGAGAACTGGAACACACTCAGTACTCTTTGAAGCCCTGGTGACGTGGGCTTGGAGCGCTTCACATCCCTCTGGCAGCGGGGCAGTTATTAGAATGCATTACTACATATGGAATTAGTCACAAGTTCATGGAAATAAAGGTTCTGAAGACAGATAGGCAAAGCTTCTGTTAAAATAAGAAGTAAAGCCTTAACTTTACATCTCAGATTTAAAACTGAATCAAAAGCAAGCAAATCCGAATTTGGTGAACTTACACAACCATTCACTTAAGGTACAAATTAAAGAAAGTGATCAAGCCGAGCACCGACAAGTGTGTGATACCAAACTGGTGTTGCTTATCAACTGAAGACGCTGAAATATAAACTGCATCCTGAGATTCCACTATATTTGCCCTCTACACCCTGACATGCAGCTTGGACCTGTTCCATTGCACTTTTGTCTTTGAAGGAACTTGGAGCAGTACAGCGATTATGCTGGGGGCTGGGAGAGCAACACAGAGATGCAGCAGCAAGTGCAGGCTACAAGAGGATGGAGACTGGATCTGAAAGGATGGAAGAGAATCTGAAATACAGTCAGGGGCAATATGCTTTGCCTTGGAAGAGGTGGTGCTCCAACAGTCTGTCTTTCTTCTAAGTTGAATAAGCTCAGAGGACATGATTCATAGGACAAACCTCAACTTTCTTTTTCCACATAGGTAACCACCTGTAGTATTAACCCATGTCCAGTTCAGCACAATTATTTCTCTCTTGTACACTTATCTCTGTGCCTTTTAATTTCAGCAAGGTGCTATTAGGTTAAGATAGGACTTTGCTACACTTACACACTGCAGTTTGGCACTTGGCTCTCAAGAATCTGACATGTCTCCAATACCAATATGTACCTAATCCTACCAAAGGAAAAGATGCACAGCTAACTAACCATCCAAAAAAAGCACATAAACCACATACAGGTTCTTCAACACATGCTGTGTGGGATGAGAAGCAAAGCTGAGAGTGCCAAGGCACAACTGCAGTCAGCCATGTATTTCAAGAATCTGGTCTTTCTCACATTGTTCTTAAATGCGTACAATCTCTACAAAACTGGGAAAGGTACCTAACCACAGCAGTGGAGCCAGAAAGTAGCCCCGGGGAAGCCAAATTATTTTATTTCACAAATTGGTCTTTTTACCTTTAGTTAACTATGAATTAACTGAAGCTTTATTTGTGTCAAGTTTGCGCTTCAGGTAAATTTGGGTACTCTGGATGCAAACATATCCTGCCTGTTGTTCCTGAATAATTTGTTACATTCTTAACTTCATAATTTAAGGGCCTGTCAGTTCAGAATAAGAGTCTGTCCAAATTACATGCTTTGTTTCTGATCCAAGACTGAATTGTTATTTATTAACAGGTGGGAAATTGAAGGTTATGACACCTAAGGAAACACTTTCAGGAGTTTCTTTGCATTACACATTTGCATAGTCTGAGACACTCTCATTCTCATTAACAACCACAGCTATACCTCCCATTAACAGAGTTAAAAATACTAATGTTCAAGGGTTATGGATCCTCCAGCTACTTTACAGGTTTTATTTGAATAAACACAAACAATAACTTACACAAAGATTTACCAATAATCTATGAACATGCATGTTCAGGTCAGGAGTTCTGTAAGAATCGCAGCTCTGATCATTTGGGAGCAGCCCTAAGAAGGCTGAATCCTTTCAGAGAGACTGTATCAGTAACTCATAGGGCTTGCTGCTCTTTAGGAAATCATTCTCTAGAAACTATTGCTACAGTCAGGTGAGGAAGCCAATTCTTTTCCATTATACCTGTAATGCAAAGAAAAGTAGAGTACAGTTTCAGAAGTGTATGTACGTCTGAAAGGGAAGAATAAAGGTCTGGGATAATTAAAACCAGTGTATTTCAATGCACAAGAATAATTTTTATGTTTACGGCAACAAAAGAGAATTCTTGTTGATGGATCATCCCAGCCTCACCAAAACATCTGGTCACCTTTTTCCAGCTGGACTGTTTTTCTCTTTACTTTTTTATTTGGCTTTGCTCATCTTGGGGCTGGTGAAGGTTAAGCAAGTGCTGGCAATGAAAACCAGTGAAAAGGATTTGATGGTTTGGGGCATAGCCAAGAGGACATTGTGCAAGCTGCTCCACACTGACCCCCAAGTGCGTGAAGTCTCCATCAAAAGAGAAGAGCCTCCCATGAGACAAGAAGTAATTCAATATTTTTCTGGCTGGCTCAAGTCTTCTTACCAAAGGCTACAAGTTCATCATGACCTTAAATGAATGAACTGAAACTGTCTAATTCATAACCCTTGGAACATCACCTGCAGCTTTAGCTCTCACTTGGGAGATCTGAAGTAGCTGTTTCCAGTTATTTCCATTTTCAAAAATCCTCCGTACATAAAAAAAGTAATGCCAAAGTATTACTTGGCCTTAAATAAATTGCTGTTATCAGTTTAGAGGGATTAGCACTTCATCTCTTCATAAACAAACCTCACCCACTTTGTGTTCACACGATAAAGGCCCTCTTAAAACTTGATTCTACACCAAAATGAACCTGACAGCTCAGGTGACTGATGCAGACTCAGCCATTTTTATGAGTTTACAGCTGCCTAATATTTAGTTTGACAACAGTAGGTATGATTTTGGTGGCTTGTTTCCACCCCCCCCCTGCCGAATAAACTTTCATTAAAAACACCAAAGCTGGAAGCAGTTACTCTATCATAGGACTTCTCTCTAGCAATCTTTTTCAAAGCAGAACTGATACACATATTTTCAAAAAATTAAGACTTTATCTACCAATTCTTCACCTATTCTGACAGAATAAATCTTTTTTAATTCTATGCCATTAAAGACTTTTCATAAATCTTATGTTCATAATTTTGTTGAGTTTTTACTTTCAGTCTTATTTTTAATTCTTTCTTCAGCTTCATCCAGCTCTTATCTGGAGCTGTGCTGCAAATGCTCTGTAAGGCTCCAGACTCCCATCTCTGTGATGCTGGGAGTAATTAGTGAGAGTTAACAAAAACTCTCAAGACAGTTTTTAATCTGTTGTGAGTGGAAATGTACCTAAGAAGAGGTGACACTCATTCAAAAAATGCAGCTGAGTCTATGCCACCTCCTAGGCACATTGCCAACTTGAAAGGAAAGGTGTTAAATGTGAAACGGCCAACAGCACCCTGAGCTGTCTGAACAAAATCACAGGCAGGAGGCCAAGGCATCTCCTCTACTCAGCACTCGTGAGGTTGTACCTAGGATATTGCATCCAATCCCCCCAAGACAGGGAAGACTCTGATAAACTAGAGCAAGTTCACAAGAGGGGCACCAGGATGATTAGGGGCTGGAGCACATGTCCTGGGAAGAAAGGCTGAGCGACTGAGGCTTGTTCAGGCTGGAGAATGGATGGCTTTGAGGGGACTCAACAGCTGCCCCCAATGCCTAGGGGGAGGTCACTGAGAGACAGCGCCAGGCCCTTCACAGTGGCGCACAATGGGATGATGGCAAACAATGGGCAGAAGTTGAAACAAGAGCAGTTCAGACTGGATACAAGGAAAAACTTTTTCCCCGTGAGGACAGTGAGGCAGTGGAACGGTTTCCACGCAGAGCAGTCTCCAGCCTTGAAGAGTTTCAAGACCTGGCTGGATCAAGCCCTGAGTGACCTGGTCTGATCCCACGGCTGACCCTGCTCTGAGCAGGAGGTTGGACTAGAGGCTTCTCAAGCTCCCTTGCAAACTCAATTGCCCTATGATTCTGTGAAAATTCATGTTTGCCTCACAAGCATTTCTCCCACGATTTTTCCAAGAGTCACAGAGCTTTTAAAAGACCATTAGAAATATCACAGTAGACTCTCGCTGGTTCTCCTATGATTCTGAAGTCCTGGTGTCACCACTTAGCAATGCGAAAGAGATCATCAGCTATCTTGTGAGAGTTTCACATACACCTTGCGGTGATAAAGTATCAAGGTACAAAATCTGTGTTAATATTCCTGCAGGGATAATCACAGAAAGGAACAAGTGAGCACTTAAAAAGAGATAAGAAAAAGGTAAGCCTTCATATAATAATGTTCAGTCATGCTTAATAAACACACAGAAAATACAGCAGCCACAGTACAATGAATAGCTATGACAAAAAGAATAAAAATTGCGGAAGGAGGAGCACAAGATATTTTTTCTGTGTGATGTAACATTTTGGGCCTCTGGGGCACCTGCAAGCCTTAATTTACCTGACTGGGCTGCACCAGGACCCATGCCCAGGCACCCCCACCCCAAGCCCATTTCCACTTGGGCTGGACCCCCACTGCAGCCTCGTCTCCAGCTCCCTGAGGGAGCCTGGCCCTGGTTCATCCCCTCACTGTGCTGGGAACTGTTGCTGGACCCCATCACCAGCACCCTGCTCTGCCCACCCAGTACTCATCCTGACTGCGGAGGACACAGGTTGTGCTGGGTCACTCCAGCTTGTGGCTTGTGCCCTCTCATGGGGCAGCCACATTCCTGCTGTACCCTGGCACAGAATTTGGGATAGAGATTTCCTAAATGTTCCATATTTTTCTGAAGTCAAAGTGTCTGACCACCTATACTTTCCATTACACTTTTCCAGTCACTCAATATAAATAAAGGTGGCAAACACTATCTCACCTCCAGTGCCAGGACTGACAGCCTGAAAGCATCTAGCACAGCCTGCACAGAGCTGGCACTTGAAGGTCTTTGGTTGTCCTGCAGCAATTGTTGAGGAGCAGAGGATAAGGTTTGGAAAGCTTTTAACACCATTACACAGTAAGCAGAAGAGACTACATTTTCAGTACAGGTCTGTTAACATTTACTTAACTTTCTGTAATAGGTAATAATCATCTCTTTCTGTTTAGAAATGGGCCAGTATAGAAGTACAATCTAAGTGTAAGCACCCAACATAGTTGTTTAAATTTAGAAATGTATATTTTCCACTCTGAGCAGCCTTGTATATAAAGTTCCTTCACAAGATTATCTAAAGCAGCTCAAAGGGAGAACAGTAAGGAGAATAAGGTTCCATCTTTAGCAGAACTATCACATGTGAAATCCTCTGAACCTGCACATTCAGCTGCATATCAGTACCTGAAACATCCACCACACTTATGGCCACTCAATTCAGTAAAAGCAGAATGTAAAAAATAGATATGCATTGTTGTCCAAGCATTGTGTCAGTCTTGCCAACAAGACAGTGTCCTCTGTCAAACTTCAAAAAGGTAAGTCAAACATGTCTACAGAAGGACATTTCCTGAAGTGCTAATATTCCCTTGGAAGACAGTGTTTATACATTCCCACATACCAATCCTTTAGCAACTCCAGCAATTGGTATCACCAGAAAAATAAATTAGGAAGGTAATGCATTTGCACAGTCTTTTAGAGCATTATTAACAGATGTCGTTGCAGAAGGTTGGCAAGACTACCAGACCAGCTAGCTCACCATCTACTGATACTACCAAGAAGATAAATATTCCCCAGATCTCAACTGGAGGAGCAAAGCAGTAAAGCTCAGCTCTCAGCAAGCAACCAATCAAGTACCGATATTGTGTTTTAAAGTTTATGGGGATTTGGTCTTTCTTAGCTGAGTGCAAGCGCTCCATTATCGATCTGTAATCTAGGCCATTTCACAGACCCCTGTAGACTGGCAGGAAAGATAAGGGTCTCTGACAAGTAGTAATTCTTTTCCACCTTTATTTTTGATTTCTATCTCCAGCCATCACCATTCCAAAGGCACCTGTAATAAAAGCCCCCAGGCAAATGAAATTCGGGTCCCCTCCAGAAGTCAGAGCTAATACATCATCATAAAAATACTTCTGAGGATTTATAGTCCAAAAAGAATACATAATGACTGCACAGGGAGCATCTCATCAGAATACCCCTGGCAGAAAGAAGTGGGAAACTCCATCCTTATATAATAACACTGTACTTTTCATTTTGTTAAAGATGTTTTTCAGTTCAGAGTTTCTTAAATCAAGAGAAGCTTGTTGGAAATTCGACAAAGCGGTGACATAAGAGAAGTAAAGATTACATTTTGCTGAATATGACATCAGAAGGGTTCTTTGCTATAGAATAGAGCCATCAAATGTACAAACCCCTTGTTTAAGCAATCTTAATTAGGACAACACTTCAGAACAGCAAAACCGCACCACTGCCACAGTGTAAATGTAGAGGCAGAAAGCAGCAGAAATCATTCATGATACCTCCGTAACAGATTAACAATACAGTGCTCCCAACATTAAAATAAAAAAGCCTGCAGACAATCACTCTCTGGCAGGTAGAAGTCTACAAATTGCACCTTGATACTCAGCTACCTCATACTTGACTTCCTTCTTGGTGACCAGACAAACAGCCATGAGCTAGCTCCAGCGTAAGAGGAGTCTTGGGATGGCCATCAGCATAAGGCTTAGTAACATAACTTTCTAAATCCTGGGACAAGAAGAAGGGGTTGAGGATGAGGAGACATGCCCCAGCTACCCTTGCAGGGCAGAAGGTGCCTTTGGAAGTGTGAGTGATGGGCTGCCTGGAGTCTCTGGCAGCTGCACTGCTTCTGCACCCTGTAAACTCGTGAAGAGGCTTCTCCTGTCATGTTTCTGGTTGCATCTTCCATTCAAGGTTTGGGGGATTTTTTTAAAGGATTTGAGAGGACTTTTTTTGTTGTTGAGGAAAAAAAAATGAGGCTACAGACTTGACGCATTTTAGTTAAGCCTCTGCTATGCACAGCAACTTTATTTCTTTGGTTAAGGACTGAATCAAAGAAGAATTAGCTAAAATATATTGTAACCCCCTTTTGATTTGAGTATCTCTACAGATTTTTAGGAATGCGGATTTGTAGTGCTCCTGTGCCTGGCCTCTTTGCATTTCCCTATTACCAATTAGGAAACCAGTGAAGGTGTGAATATTATATACTGTAGAACACAGTAAATTTAATAGGTATACAGGTTCCCTGCTTCTGAATGCTGCACAGCTCTCAATACAACAGGTTATTGGTTGGAGGAGCAAAGCTTTGTTTGCCCAAGAGCACTGATAAGGTCTCAAATAAAATTTACTCAAGTACATTTGCAGAGGTATCACCGAGAATCCTCATAAAATGGTCCTTAAACTGCATTTAAGAGGCTTTACTTGATTAATCGAGAAATATATTAGCTGTTGTTTGTGATTAGTAGACATCTAAATGTTCTCATATGAATTTAACTAAGGAAGCATTTGAGGAGAATCAGGCTTTAAAGAGGAATTTAAAAAACAAATCAAACCAAACAGATTTCTTTTACATGTCATCTGAATACATCATGTTGAGCCTAGCAGCGGAAAATCAAGACCACATTGACAGCTTCTGACTATAGGCATCCTTACCAGCAAATACTTTTATTTTTTAGTATTGCTTTGTTCAACAACCCAACGTACATATAGGCATACAAGTTGAAGTAAAATACCACTCATTATTAAGTCCTGTTTCAATCACGTCTGTTGGGATTGATTTGAGCCTCATCTCAGTGACACTTCTTGGTGGAATGCAGCAACACAGAAATGCAGCAGAGACAGTCTGGCAATGCACCATGCAGCTCAGCAATCTGGAACAGCCCCAGACAACCTACTGGTTGGTAGGGAGGACGTGGTACAGAGAATATTGGCTTGAGAGCAAATGCCTGCCAATTGACTGTGAGTAAGTTTAACAAAAAATTGGGGGCTAGAGTCCTAGGAAGATCCTAGGAACACAGGAAAAAAGAAGCTTTACTACTTGTAAGAGAAAGCTTGATGCTTTCTCTTATAAAAAATATGACAGTAAGCACCTGGATTCAAAGGCCCAGGAGATATCTTAAGTCCTAATGGAGAACCTTACCTTCCTACCTGCTCAGGCCTAGTGGTTGAAGTATTGATGTCTTGTGAAAGTCGACACACCTTATTGTAATTCAGAGCAGTCAACAGCCCAAAAGGCAGTTTGCCCATGTAGGTTTAACTGATGCTAACCTTTAGGCCGGTAGTACTTAAGAGTGGTTTATTTCTTTTTATCTCTAAACAATCTGTATTACCTTAAACTGATTAGAAAAATCAAGCTGATCTTAGAAAGATAAAAAAGTGTTCACATAAAAGAAGCAAACTGTTTTGACATTATTGCTGCAGGCAAGCACAGCAACTGGCTATAGACAAGCCCTCAACTGCTTAACATCTATTCTACTGAACAGCAAAACCTTCTTTCGGACCCTGTTTGGAGGCTGAGATTGCAAAGAACCTGCACATCCTGGCAGAACACCAGCATGGACCCCAGAGCCACGGACACAGCCTGGGAGGGTCTGGTGAGTCCCAGCTCTTCATATATGGCTGAGGCACACTCTTGCAGAGCTGGGGCCAGGAAACTCTGGGGTGCTGCAATGTCTCATGGCCTCCTACACACCCATACTATCAACATAAGATTTCTCTGAAATCAATGCAATAAATCACTGCAACATGATGCAAGTAACCACTTCTGGATACAAATGTGTTAACTAAACAGAGACATATCAATTCCTACATTGATCCACATCCTAAAAGTGATTTTTATTATTTATTTTTCCCCCTCGGCCTTTCTCAGCAATCATTTACGTGAGATTTACTAGATCATCAGCTGAGATCTACCTCCTCATGTTTTGTCTACAGCGAGCCAAAATGCTGCAGTTAGGTTCTGTAAACTCCAAATACAAGTATTCAGTCTTCACTGATATAGGTGCAAATAAGGCAGGTTTTAATATGAATGAAAACAATTAATTTGTCAAACTCAAGGCAATCCTTTTAAACAAGACAATTCTTGAGTATATGAGGAAGGTAGAACCAAAATGATTATTTTATACTGAGGCAGCAATAGGAGAATTTATCCCAGTCCTACTGATTTCAAGTGCTACTGAAGAAACAAAACCCTTGCCCAAAGCAAATGTCACATCATCTTCTGTTGTATGCCAAGTCCAATCTATAAGATTGCCAGCATGTTTCTAGAGCTTTACTTTGAATACCTTTAGCACTCTGAGCAAAACAGCACCATCTTGCACCAAACCTACGT
Organism: Harpia harpyja; assembly: GCF_026419915.1. Classification (NCBI taxonomy): domain Eukaryota; kingdom Metazoa; phylum Chordata; class Aves; order Accipitriformes; family Accipitridae; genus Harpia; species Harpia harpyja. The sequence continues at coordinate 39,577,670 of NC_068947.1, forward strand.
CTTTAGATTTAAAGTTAAAAGTAGCTATACACAGGGGAACAAGATGATCTCAAATATGAAACACTGAGGATTAATTCAGGGAAAATGCTGGCTGTATAGTACCTATATTCAATTATATCTTCCAGAAAGAGGAAATCCTTGCAGTATTTTGCTTCTAATTACTGTTGATAAAACATCATCAGTGCTATGAGAATCATACACACTATATTAAGAAGTAAAAGTACATCCAGGAACCTGGATTTCTTTTTAGAAAAGTTGACATCTGCTGGCAGTGCAGAAATTCCAAGAAATTTCCCCCCCTCACATCCCCCAGGGAAACAATCTCTACTGTCAAATCTTGCTAAAAAATTGCGTTCAGGAAAGATAAGTTGCAGAACTCAATAAGACATAGAAAGCATTCTTGGTAAGAGAGAAAAACTGCGTGGTTGTACCTCAGAAAGGTCATTGCAGAGGCACAATGTAGCTGATAACATGAAGAGCGAACAACCTTGAAGCAGACGATATGACATTCTCACATAAGGAGATCTGGTTGCAGAACTGTCAGCAGAATAAACCCATATGCTGCTTTACAGAAAACAAGGCAAACTTTTCCCCATTTGATTGATCTACAGTTTGGCTGGCAAACAAAGTTTGTCTCTTACACAAGAAGCAAGCTGCAGAACTAAGGCCCCATCATATATTCATCATCATCAGAACATTTTCAAATACACCTCTGTGATTTTAAGAAGTTACTTGAGAGCCTTTTATCACTTTGCATCACACTTTGGCTTGTAGTGTTTCAGTTGCCTTGTAAAATGAGAATTCAGATGCTAAATCTGCTCTGATTCTGATGAAAATTGACCCATATGAGTCCTAAACAGATGCAGCTGATATTGTAATACTTTTCTACACACTGTGTTATACTGGTCTAGTACTTAGGAGAAAATTCTTAGAAGTTCTCAGACAAAACAGAAGAAAACCGAAAACTACAGTGCTAACTGGTATTGGGCCCCAAAGACTGCAAGGCTTTTAAAAGCAGGGCTGTGCAGTCTAGATAAACTGGTCAAATTTGTAACCCATATAACTACAGTTTTACTTGCGCACATCAGCAAGGTGTTACCACTTTTAAAAGCACTGTTCCACTTTACTGCGTGTAACTTAAAAACCTACAGAACTGACTATATTTTATTGGTGGAGAGCAGCTGGGGAAAGGATAATTCCCACACAGCACCTTGTCATGTAGAAACACGAGGCATTATTTTTATTAATTGTTAAGCAATTTGTCTGCTCCACCACCAAACAACTTTCCCTTATGTGTAATCTACAGCCCTGCCAAGAGAACCTTGCCAAATCACCACTCCCTCCACCTGAAAGTCATTTTCATAAGTTCTTGTTTAAAGTAGAAACCAAATGGTTATTGTATTTTTTGTTAATGTAATGCAGCTATATTATAACAACCTGTGGCAGATACACAGGACTTGGACATTCATACTAACAGATGTTTGAGAAGGGAACAAGTCTTTGTTTGGTTTGTTTATATGCCAGCAGATCTTGTGCTGAATCTATATAAAAACCATCTTCCTCCCTCCTGAAAATATATATTAGAGAAAGGACTACATTAATCCCTAGTGTAAATCCACTGAAGTCAGCAGTGTTACATCAGCAATGAACTTGACCCTTTGTGGTTAGTTTATATTTATTTAAAAGCATAGGCATGAATCCATCTTCCCTCTGTCTGCCTACCTTCCTTGAGAGAAGATGGGCTGCACCAGACAATGAAGTGGATTAGTTGTGATGGCTTTCTGAGTAGGTACTGAATTTCTCCAGTTATCTAAGGGTATGGTTTCATATGTTTAACTTCTACATTTGGATAAAGGGATTACACCATGAGTAATGTCTAACAACCACTGCATATGGTTTATTTGTTTTGCAATATCTGCTGAATCTGCTGAAGAACAAATCCAATTAAAAAAAAAAAAGATTAAAAAAATAACTAAAGTCTCAACAATGTACCAAATTAGGGAGCCTGCCCTTTTGCTTGAAGACAAATGTTCCCATGTCCATAAGCATCCAAAATGGTCCTGCTCCAAATACATCCACTAGTTTGCATCACTGGTGCCAGTAGGAACTATAACAGTGAAAAGTAAAATAAACAGCGGAAGAACAACAAGGGGTAGAAAAATAAGCACAGGAATGAGCAGAAATGGAATTTCCATAAGGATGCCAAGTAATATTGAGACACAGTGAGAATGGAAACAGCAGAGGAAAAGTTTTGTTGGTGAAGTAATAACACAATAGGGAGAAATTGAAAAGTACTGTTGTGCACGGGACTGTTGTCTTGGACCTTCTCTAGGTTTCTTCAAACAAATCTTCTATTTGCAAAGGACCTGGGTGGCCTGGCAGTCTCCTTCCTTATTTTCCCTGTGAACACAGACATGTGGAACATGTCTTTGAGGGTCCATAAGGAAAGTGACTACATAACAGATGGATTTCCTTGTTTATTGGCAGGTACAAGTTAATGACAAACAGCACCATGGCTATTACCTTTTGCTTAAATTATTTCCTTAACAAAAGGACCAGTGCATTTAATGATTCCAAGGAAACAGAGAGCAAGAACACCTTTCTAAATTTACTTCCCTTAAAGAAAAAGGCATCTACCATCTGTTTTTCAACCTTGCTATTCTCATATTTTACTTTCTCCCCCTGCCCCTTTTTTTAAGTGTTTAATAGCATCCCTAATCCTTAAATCGCAAAATGGAAATTCTTGACCATTAAGCATTACATTACTGTTAGAGACTAGAGTAGAACAAAAATCTTTGTCAAATGTCCTCTCATTCCTAACACAAAAAAGGAATTTGGAATTTAGTCTCCTTGAAAAGGGATGCTTTCAGTACTATCAGTGTTTTTATACTGATCCCTCTTTAGTATAAGTAGGAAAAGAAACAAATGGGAAAAAAAGATGTTTTATTGATGCTCAGCGGTTGGTGTGGCATTGTTCAAGGGTTATTAGAACATGGAATGGAAAGTGGGACACTGAGATTGAGTGGCCACTTTTGTATCCCAAAGTGATGATAAGTGAGGCTCTTCATCTGAAGGTTACAAAACAGCACAGCGATTTGGTATGGGTGGGATTCCACTGTTACATATTGAAAAAACTGCTGGGAAAGACTGGAAAAGAGGAGAAAGGGATGATGTGACCCCCCCCCCCAAAAAAAAAAGTAGCGAAAAGCTCAAATAAGCTGAAAAACAATGGAGGCTGTTTCAAGTCTTTAACTTTCTCACATCATTTAGGGAGAAATCATCTGAGCAATGCTTGCTAGTTCTCTCCCATTTTCCCCTGTATGAGGGCCCTAAACTCATGTAGACTCAAAAGAAGTGTGCTTAGACCATGGGCAATACCTGGATTTGTTATCCAAGCATAGCAGTTTTATCTAAGTCATCATTTTGAAAGTTGTCAGTCCTGTCAGCATTTCTCTGAAGCGTGAAATGAAGACCCTACTTCACTGATCAACAATCCTTATTTATAGTCCTTACTTTTCGGCTGAACTTGGGAATTGTAAATGAAATTTAGCTTACCTTCATCTTCTAAAATATTGAACACAAAGACATAGTTAAAAAAACTAAACAAACCACAAATGAAAAAACACAGCTATCTTGATTCTGTGGCAAATTCCAAGTTAACAGAAAAAATCCAGACTGTTTGAAAAGATTTAGTCAGAGTGATATATATTGTAATAGCCACCGAACAGTTTGCTGTTCCATCCCAGAGCAACCATCAACTCAATTAAGTAAATGAGAGAATCGAGTTATTTGGGGAATGTACACCTCTAATTAGCTGGAATTATTTGTGCAGTTAATTCATTTATGGATAGATTTCTCAGCAAGCCCAAGGCTTCCACTGCTTTTGCACTGCTGTACCAGGCTTAATTGCCATTCTGTTTCTCTTAAAAACCTTAATGGATAATTGAGTGCTGTAGGGGAATGCAGGTGGTGAGAGTTAAATCTGTAAAGGACAGGCTGTCCTCAGTCACAGAGCTGGAAAAGACAGTCCACAAGCCCCCTTTTCTTCCTTGTCAGTGACTCTGACAACTCGTACTGCCTAACCAGTACTTCTGCTTGTTGGTGCAAACGTTCTTCTAGTTATACACCAGCGTAGTATTTGCATGTAGTAATTGCACCTTGCCAGAGTGGAAAAGTACAGCTTGCGCTTCACCTAGAAAGAGTCTGCTCCTGGCAAATCCTCCTTGCTTGCTTTAAAGCAACCTGCCTTCCCCTAAAACCTATAAAGCAACGACTCCTATCAAATGATGGAAAGACATCTGAACAGAGTTGTCATTAAAAACCCTACTGCTGCAAATATCCACATCACAGACACATGTTAGCATAGAAAACTTGTAGAACACATCTGTTCGCTTGTTCAATCTACTTCGAGTGATCATCACCAGTTTAGGGGAGAGCACAAGCACAGCTGATTTTAGGAAAATGTATACAAATAATAAAAAAAAAATAATCGAATGCTGGACCAGAGGATTCTGCTGTCCAACTCCATGAGGCGAGGGAAGAATCTTACATTTTTGAATTTTTTCTTTTTTACTGCAAAGCTTTCAAGACAGATTTTTTTTTTTTCCTTTTAGTGACTTACTGCATTTTGGATGCTGAATGAACACGGTCCTGTTTATTTTAATTAGCAGCTAGGCAGCTGACCAAGTCACTCATGACTAGAGCTATCCAAAAATATATATGTTTGCTGAGAGGACTGTTATTTTTGACTAATTAGAACACAGAGATCTTTTATCAAACTGGAGCAGTTACTGTTTAAAAATTACAAGAACAGAATTGTAACCACTGAGCAGAGATACGTTTTTCAGCATATGTAAGTTATTGTCTTGTGACAGTTAAAAGAAAACAAAACATCTGCTAGAAATACTGAGATAGAAACTTTTTTTTTTTTTTTTGCCTTATAGACAGCATTAGTTGACTGTTACATAGGTGAACCATCGCTTCGTTTCTACTAAGATACCATTTTTGGCTTAGCATAAACAATACATATGACCATTAAAAGAAAGCAAAATCCCCCAATGTGCGGTATTAAACTGGAATATGGCACCAAATTTCAGAGGTGTACCTGATACATTTATGAAAAGAATAAACACCCTCCTGCCAGCAGCACGTACTGCGTTTGACCGATGGTCTGCTCTGCTTCCACCAGCCTCCTGCTAGTGGACTGCAGGTTTACCCCACGGTAATTGTTAGATGTTTTCATAGTGCCAAAGTAGAAGTCATTGTCCAGTGGCTGAAATTTAAGAACTTCCTGGTGAAGTTATTCACTCCCCTGAGGTCTGGTCTTATATATGTCACTTCAACACTTCTCCATCCTCTTTTGACTCCTGGCTGTGCCTGTTTAGGTTGCAAGACATACAAATCAGGGGACGGTCACTGGCTGACTGGTGCAACACCGTGGCCCTGACCCCAGCCGAGGTTGCTAAGTGCTATTGCAACACAAATAAGGATACGGTACTTGGCAGCTGCCTGAAATTAACGGACTAGATGGGAACTCAGGGACTTTGTTTCAGTTTCAAGGATTTTTTGAGAAACCTTAGGCCAGCCACTTCCCCATTCTGAATCCCAGTTTTCCATCTGCAAAAATTGAGATCAAGATACTGACTTCATTTGAAAGTGCTTGGGAGTCTCCATGAAAGCCAAACACTAAAACCATGCCCTTTTGTCAGAAGCTATTACACAATCATTTTAGTAATATTGGACAACATGAATTGCATTTAAAGAACAAAACCACCTCAAATGATTTCTTTAAATGTATAAACTTCACATGCTGCTACCTTTGCTGATGATGCACATACACAGTTTTGGGGGATGGGGGAGAGGTAGAGCTCATATGTGCTATTTATATTCCTGCATAGAAAAGATACATAACACCCTGCTATTAATGTTATCAGAGGAAAGATTATTTATGCTCTGGAGATTAAACCTGGATATTTTGGTAGGAAATAAATGCAGGTATGAGCTGTTTGATTGATTTTTAATTAGACATTTTAAGATGTATTTATTTTAACTGGCTTCAGGGACAGATCATTATTTATTGCCACATCAGATTATACTGGAAACTGGAGGCACAGAATTCATTTGCCAAACTCGTTGCAGACAGGAGGAGGGATAGAAAAATCTCAGTCAGCAACTGGGGGAATTTTAGAGGAAAGCTTTTGATGGCAAAACGATCCCAAAGAGCAAACCTAGGGGAATCACAGTTTCAACTGCAAAAGTAATTTAAGCAACATGACAACATGGAGCCCAGACAGATGGAAACAGAAGACATGGCAGCCTTGGGGAAGCCAGGCAAGGAGCAGCGCTTCCTGCCCAAAGCCTGCAGCCCACAAGCTCCTATACTCATCATCCAACCTCCCCTGCCCAAAAGGCCTCCCAGATTACAGGTCCCTGACCTCAGAGGTTCCCATTCCCTTCAAATCCTCTTATCCCACCCCTCACAGCCCAGTATCTTCTGGAAACCGCTCTTTTCTTAGGGCCCTACCCTGTGTGGCAGCAGCACCAGCACCACAGGTAAAGGGGCTGCAAGCCAGGGTGCCCACTGCAGATGTGGGATTAAACTCTCCAGCCCTCTTCCTGGGAAAATCAGCGCAGGGATAAGCCATGAGTAGGAAGGCTTTGAACCACGGAGCAGTCTCTTCCTCTCCCAATACCAGACTGATTTGGTTTGCCCAGAGGGGTGCAGAGTGGGAATAGGGAAGAGAGAACTGTTTCCAGACAGCTATCACAGAAAAAAATTATTACCTCTTTTGTCTGGCAGAATTTCCAGAGTCTGAGCACGAGATATGAGAGCTAAAAATCCCCTTGGACCTGACTTTGTGGTCAAAAAGGGCATGCTTGGGAAAACAAACTCTTACTCACCTCTTTCCTTCCGCTATTCCCCAGGCACCGAATAGTATTCCTAGATAAGTAGCTCTCCAAGCAGTGTCCCTGATGATTCATCACTGATTATACCAGAGTCCACCCTCTAAGCAATAAATCTCAGCTTCAAATGGTGCAGAAGCACCTTGGACGCAAGGGACACACACTGTGCCCGGGCTGCAGCAGTGCATCTGCGAGCCGGGAGCTGCAGGACACGGCTGGCAGGGAAGCAGTTGCAGCAGCAGAAATCTGTTTCTACTGCGCATCCTGCTTCCGCCCCTTCCTTTTCCCAAAGAAAAAAAAAATCTCTTTGGAGATTTTCATGGAGGTAAAAAGCATACCTTGGGCCAGGTAGGAAATGAAAGGGATCCAGAAAATTTGTCAGGGATCACAACGAATACTTGAAAAAAAAAAATCACAGGTGGAGAAGCCCAGGCATTTATACTTCTCCCCAGAAGCCACTAGCTGAAGGTGAAATGCCCTATAGCATAAAAGAAACTAGCTAATTATCTAATCAAGTCAATACATCTCAGAAGTGATGAATCCATTCAGCCATTATGTCTGTCATTGTTTACAAGGCACTTTGAAGATTTAAACAGCTTTCATTGGATATACGTGTTCTGCACTGACAAGTTATTGGCATGTTTTCTTACCCAGGCACTTGCATTTCATTCTTGTCTTGAAATAGGAAGGAAAAGGCTAAAATTTATAATTACCACAGGTGTTTTTGAGTAGTATAATCTTTCAGTAATACACACAAAACCCCAAACACCCACAAAAAAAATCCAAAACCACCAAAACCCACCAAAAAAGCAAGAGAAGTGCTTACTACAGCTAGTCCAGAATTCCCTTTAGCTGAGAAGATGCTCTCATGCCTTCATAAAAAGACACATCTAGCTTTGGTAGAAATGAATAGATGAAGAATCCACAACACCACAGCAAATAAGAGCAATTAGACAGTCCAGTGTTTACAGAAAAGCGATCGGCAGTCTGACTCTCTCTCTCCTCTTCACGTGACCAAGCACCCTCAGAGCTCAGGTCTCCACCAAAAATTCAGGCTCAGGGTGTGCATGTGGGGGAATGTGACAGGATCCCCTTCCTGTCATTGAAAAAAATAAATTCTTATTCTACTGATCACGGCAATGTACACAGGGCTTGGAAACATTTCTTTGAAAACACTGGGTTAGTCTGAAAAGTTATTGCAGAAGAGTCTATGATAGACACTAAATATAACATTTATGTAAACGAATAAATAAAGAATAAGTATTGTAGCTCAGCAAGTCAAAAGGTTACCACAGTTACTGCCATCACACTAACTACATTTTTGCTAGCCTTTCCTTTCTCACTGTTTAAAATCACACATTTACATCACAGTTTTAGTGTAAATGAAGCAGACATGCAGTGTTCAAAAAAAAAGTATCACCACTAGCATGTTTAAGAAACAATTGTCTAGGCAGGACACTTAACTGGCAGTCTCTGAAGTCGTCAAGAAGGGAGATACAAAAAGGAGAACCAATCTCCAACTAAAAGTGCAGTCTACAGCCTTCCTCGTCTTTATTACACGGGTATTTTTCAATTCAAAAACATTTAATTACTTACTGAGGATCTGACTGATCTAAGTCACTTAATGTTTTAAAAACAAAAACTGTTCCACTGTAAGGAACTCTTCTCCCATACAGCACCAAATCATCTATAGGTAATGACAAATTTATTAGAAATAACTCCTATAAGTTCCCCTGTATGAAATCACACCATGATTATTTTGGGGTGTTGCTTTCCAGAGGTCAGCTTGCCTGTCCAGTTCTGCTAGAGCTCTCTCCACCACCTGCAACATCACCCGTGCTAACGTGCCTCTCTTCTGCTGGACACCTATTTTTTCCTGAAGGAATCTGGGAGAAGAAATCAGATATTCTTGATGATGATGGCGCTTTTTCAAGGGCCTGATAAGTTTGTCTTGCTGCCATTTGGGCTAGTGTTGGAAGACCCAGGAAACCTGAGCTTCCACAGACTCTTGTCTTTGCTAGTCTCCATCAGTGAGTTTCATTTTCTGATGCTCTATGATCTTTCAGAGTGGGGGGTTTTGTTTTGTTTTGTTTTTTTACCAAGTTAGTCGTTAGAGGATTTGTTTTGTCATTTATTAAAACAAAGGAAATAAGTATTTACTAAAATAGTTCACAATATTTCCTTCAAGTCCCGATTTTGCCTTGAGGATTTCTAAATCTAACACTTTTACCTCTAAAACACAGCAGTAGCGACAGTCTGGCAAGATCATTGTCCAAAGTGATGTAACATGTGGGACCAAGCTGGAGCAACACTGTTCTTCTTGCAGATGAAAATACAGTAATGCATTTGTGGGTCCATCTAATCCTTTCTCTGCTTTTTACAGGCCCAAAGTCCTCTGGGGATCATCACAAAATCAAAGTGTTCCCAAGAGTTGCACTTCACATTTAGGGGTTGGCTTTGCTAACAGATGTGAAAACACCTAGCCAGACATTCTCCAGCAAATGCACAAGAGGATGCTGAGATCATAAGTAGTCACAGCTAAATTTAAGAATAATGTCCATTTAAAGTTTTAGACTATTTTATTGTAAGCTGACTTTTTTTGTAATAGATTTATTGTTTAGTGATCTGACTAGAACACAGACTTGCTATTTTCTTGCTGCAGAAAAACACCAGATAAGACAAAATTCAAAATGCAGCAAGTGTCCATTATACGTGTAAAATTTAAGTAATGTCAGAGTCAGGAAACAGGATAGCCTAGATCTCACTGGTATCATTTGAGGTCCTAAATATTTTCATTAAACATCAATTTATATTTGCCTCTAACCTTTTTGTCTTATCCTATGCCCCTCCTCTCACTCCTTCCCAGCTTCATTTGTTGCATGTAGACACTGAAGATCACAGTATTTCCTATAGTCACCATTTTATTCTTTCTAGCTCTCACTCCTTTCCTATTACATACCTTCATGTCCTATAGTGATGCAACCCTGTGCTTGTTTTTAACATGTTCCTCCAAGACTGAAACGTAGCACAGAATGTCACTGTGCATAAACCTTAATCCAAATCAGCATGGCTGTTCCTGAATAATTTAGAAAGCTAGTCACATACTGATGGCATTTCTTCGCTGTGGTAAGAAGCTTATAGTGTAGCTCAGAAAAGCATTCACATTGTACATAGGAATACCAACGCAGGTGCTACACACACATTTTAAAAGTATGATTTAACAGTATAGCAAATAACTTCCAGTCAATGACATTTTTTTCTCCTCTAAAATACAATAGTAATAATTTTCATTAAGGACCATGGCCTTCCATGCCTGTTAGTATTACAGCACTACTTCTCTTTTCTGGGTGCAAAAGCCATCACTTGTGTTAAGTTAAGAAAGGTAGAAAGTTAGGAAACATCCCAAAGATCCTGCCATTGAAAGTGCAAATGCATAGTAAGATATCAGAACACCAATGCTGTTAATCCTTTTTAAAAAATGCTCGACTCCAGTATAAAGTGGGCATTCTGCTTCATAATGAGGTTTTTCATTAGCTTTTCTTTTCTGCTGAGGGTTCCCACAAACAATAATACTGAGTTAGTTGAGCCTTCCCATATGTCCCCCTCAACCTTGTTAATATTTGTTTTAGCTCTGCAATAATGCTTATGCAGCCCTTTACCCAGTGGAGACCCCTGCATCCTTATTCAACAGATTAAAAAGTGACATATATTCACCATTTTAATATTTGTATTGAGCTACTTGCTTAGTCATGCGCAATCAGGGCTGCATAGGAAGGAAGCTGGAAGAGAGATGTAGAAGCCATTGCTGTGTTATTGTCTCTTGCTAAGAGACATTGTTTAATTAAAACTGCCCTTCAGACTTCAGAGTGACCATTTGTGGGAGCATACTAAAGAACAGCACGAAGCTTATTTTAAGCTAAGAGACCTGGCAGTTTTTTAGTGGGTCAAATCTGAAAGCTTTTTTTTTTTTTTTTTTTTAAGATTAAACTCATTACAGCAGAAAATGTTTATGAACCTTAAGTCTGGCTTCTGGGTGCTTTATTCTCTTAGCCTCCTCAGCTGGCTTGACAATAAATAACCCAAAGCTCTTTAAAATCTTTTCAGATACCTGTTCCATTTTGTCATGTTTCATTTCGATCTCATTTTGTGAAGATGATTTATATTTTGAGTCCTTGGAAATAACAGGCTGGAGTACGGTTCGCTGCCCTACCTCACTGCTTACTTGGGTTTTCAGTTGCTTTAGAAGCTGCGCTGGATCAAAAGCTGGTAATGAAAGGTGACGAAAGGTGAATGCTATCCCCTTCGGCCAACAAGGAAGGCATGTCCAGCCGGAGCGGCGGTCAGGGCATCGCTCCTTGCTAATCACTGAGGACTTGCTCAGGGAGGACCCCTCCTCCTCCGTCTACGCAAAGTCCAGTTAGGTGGCAAATGAGCTTTTGCCACGTGAACCACCACCTCGGACAGCCATGGCCATCTAACAGCTCACAAACACCAGCCCTTTAGTCAGCATCAGAGCAGCAGTACCGAGTCAGAACAAGGGTCCAGCCACCATTCCTGTCTCCCAAAATATTCTTGTAGCTTCCACCTGTTTGCAACTCAGACTTTCTGAGCCTGATTTGGTAACATTGCATTTAATATCAATTTTCCTAGATGCTTTTTAACAAATGCAAATGTTTAGCTTCCACAGCGTCTTGAAGTAAGGCCTGTGCTTGCGTGAAGATTGGATGTTACAAGCATTGCAGCAGTGATGAGAGGTGAAACTTTCATGATCTTCAGAACTACCCAGATGACAACATGCGTTAGTATTATGAGGGGAATAAGGTTAACTGGTTTTGAAAGACACACACAGCGCTTCAATAGTATTCAGCTCTGATCTTTATCTAGATTTTTATTTGTTTGCTCTTTAAAATCACATCTATTGAACCTAGAGGCCACAAATCAAAGAACAGAATCGCTGCTGCAGAGGTGCTCCATCATTTCTTTACTGTTATTTATTGCCTTGGCCCTGTAAGGTTGCATGTGCCCAATTCGTAATTTTTTAACTGTCCTCAGTCTCTCATTGAAAAGTCTGTCAAAAATCTATTTGCCAATGGCAGATTCAGCAACAGAGCACAACTTTACTTGCCTGTTATGGGAAGGCAAAAATCCATTTTTTCTTTTGTCTCCACTATTTTGAAAGCTTTCGTACCTTAAAGTATGAAAAAAATCAGTTTTACTCGCTGTTACTTATTTAAGTGATTAAGATGACAAAGCTGTCAAAACAAATGCCGACTTCAAGAAACACTGAGCTATTGAAAATATTTTATATAAAAGCTCTCTTAAAAATCCATTCTTAGCACATACTGCACATCTCTTCTTAGCATAGTATTACTGAACGAGGCAAGAAGTGAGAAGACTGACTGCATACTATTGTTCTTGGTAAGTTGCCGCTCACAGACAGATAGCTTTCTGTATAGAGGAAACTCACACTGGGCTTTCTCAATATGAAACTACTAAAAACCACACAAAACGCAAATGGGCCAAAACCACAAACAAGCTTCCAGCCCACAATATACAAGTTCACGTTCCCTTTTCTGAATAAAAACTCCCACTGATGTCAAAAGAGCTAGAACAGCACCTTAAATTCAACATCTGCGTATCATTTTTTGATCACAGCACTAGAGGAAAGTGTGAGGACTGAAAAAGTATAGTTGCTATTTGAAATAAATTAGAGTAGCATACCTACACAGCAGAAAACACACAAGGAACTGGCTATATTTATTCACCCCTCAATTCCCAAAGTGCCAAATTACTTTCCTAAGTCAGAGTTTGTGAATCGATCGGTATTTGCCCCACGGTGCAGCTACCCCCACGAGCTGTACGACAGCTATTACCAGTGCCAAGTCACAGCATAGCATGGCCAGCACCAGCAAGGGAGCACTGGGTCCGGCTGAAGAGGCAGAGGGAATGCAGATGCAATTACTGCCTCTGCCATTTATTAATGACATCAGACCTCCCAGCTCCACCTTAAGGGTGGCAGAATCACACTATGGAGTCATGAGTCCTGCAAGGCAGTCCTGCAAGGAGCAGGGAGTTGGACTCAATGATCCTTATGGGTCCCTTCCTACTTGAGATATTCTATGATTCTATGAGTTGCCTTAAAAAAGCCAGATCTCCCCTTTACATGTTGCCATAATACATCAAGCTTCCAGCAGCACAAGGTACCAGGCATTACCCGCTCCTAAGTGATGTGTATCACAACAAAGAGCAGCAAAATTCTCCTTTCGCACTAATGGGAAAAGTAGAAGAGAAGGAAACATTAGATGGGTTAAAAGTTTGCTCAATTTTAATTGAATGATCAAACACAAATTTCAGAGCATGAAAATTTTCGTGTCAGAAAACGTAAAAGGTGTGTGGAAAAACAATCCAATGAAAATATTTTAATCTCTATAATTTTCAGGTGAAGATGCTGATTTTAAACATAGCGTTGACTATTTCTAAGCAGATCAGGTGGCTCATTAAGTGCCTTCGGATTCCATCTCCAGTTTTCTAACAATCGCTCTACTTCAATACCTTATTGCAGTTACCTCAACTTTCCTGCTCAAGAGTATGACTGACTGGGTCACCCTTTTGGGGAAGGGAAAGCACACATTTGTTATTGATTTGTCCTTGTCATCTCACCTCTCTCCTGAATCCCAAGGTGATTTTACCATGACAACCATTGGATTTAGTGGCATTCAATGCCACTTGCAGAAGAGTTTCAAACACAGCCTTTAGCTCTACGTGCATGCCCTTTCACATGCCAGGAGGGCCCAGAAGGTGTTTTGCAGTCTAGATCACCAGGAAAGCTATGCTTTCTCTAGGCAATGGTTGGTCCATTACACTGTCTGACCAGGTGAAGCACTAGCACGGATTTCAGATAAAGTCACCGTCGTGTCAGAGAATTAGAGTTCCTTTTTCTCAGACTAAGGTCTCACCTGAAGTTGAATTTGTAGGTTATTCAGTGGTTCAGCTACCTTTTCTGGAAACCTTCAAATTTTTTTCTCAAGTATTTTTTTTAGGAATACAATTTTTTCAGTCACAGTGATTTCTTTTTTTTTTTAGGAATTTTCTTCTTTTTTGATGATAAGACTACACAAGTTCGAGGTGGATATTTTGCTCACCTCATGCTCTGCATGATGTAAAGGTAATTGATTATCACAGGCAATGTCAAACACCTGATAGTCATCTGAAGATAGCACAGCAAGCAAAGAGAATGAGTAACCGTTATAATGGTTCACTCTAAAGCCTAGAGTGAAAGTAGTAAAAAAAAAAAAAAAAAAAGAGGGCAGAATAAAGCTAGAAAATCCTGCACAGATAATTTATGTGTGCTAAGGAGAGAACCTTGACACCTGAGAATTGTGGTCAAAAACCAAGAGTACAGAAAGAAGTAGTATTCAATGAGAAAACCAAGAGTAAAATGCTATGCAAGGTATTGCTGGGAGATGATCCAGGTGGGAGACTAGGAAGGGCTGTAAATTTCAGTTCAGGAAATGTTCACAGAAGAAAAAATATTTTTCACTTACTTCCATCAAAAAGTCCACAAAAAAAAACAAAACAAAAAACCCCCAAGCCCCACCAAACAAAAAACCTTACTCCCTACAGCGATCTCCTTTATAGCTCAAGACTTTTCATGCTTATTCTTTCAGCTGCAGTTTTATCACCAGCTAAATAATATAGAGAAAAAAAAAAAGCTAACACCACACCAGATTTTTTACTTTTACTACACCTACTTTGTTAATCTGATGACAAAGATGACGTGGGAGGTGAATAAAATATTGACTCTAGTTTTAGGAGTTCCTTAAGCAGTCAGTATCATTAATTCCATACAGAAAACTTCACGCATTTGGAAAGGCCTGGTGTGGATACATGCAGTTACAACCTGGGGGGGGGGGGGGAATGTGTGTGGAAACCAAACCTCAAAACAAAACCCCAAACAACAAAAAAAGCGCAGTCCAGTTTCTGAAACACCACTATTTCAAAATCTACAATGCAAGCTACATAAAACTATTCCATCTGAGGTACAATAGCAGAAAAAATACTTTAAAATGAATTAATGAATTCTAATATTTTGGCCCCTTTTCTTTTTTGTCCCTAAGGATATTTTGTTTTGTGAAATGAACAACAGGTTTAAGATATCTAGGCAGAAAGACACTGTGGTAAAATTCAAAGCATGTCACTGTGCTCAAAATGTTGGGTTTTTTCCTCTCCTGACTTTGTTTTGTACATGTTTTCAGTTACGGTCACCACTCTGTCTCTGCAAAATAGTACACAGTCAGAGGCAGAAACCCAAATGATCTACATTACTGTAGAAACTGGCACCTGTGGAAGAGGAAACCTTACCAAAATGAAGACTAAAACCCAATTACAACCTCAGTTATGATGGGCAAAACTCCCATACAAGTTTTGCTGTGGTCTTCTCAGGTCATGATTTTTTCTTTGTCTTCCTCATATAACGGAGAGTCAGGCAACTATGAGAATACAGACATAAAGTAGAAGGAACGTGCAGAAATACTATTAAAGTTTCTGAAAGTTTTGTAACTCACCACCTTGACAGGTTTGATGAAGGTTATATTAATTTCCTGACACTCTGGCAGCAACTACTATGATAAAAAGGTAGCAGCAAGAAGAAAAATAGGTGTCACCTCTCTGCATTAATTCATAATATCGTTTCACATTCTTTAAATCCCTTCTTCTCCCATGAAGTCACCAGCGTAGGGGAATGAAGCAGTAATGAAATTCTGCTCTAGTGAAGGAGGAACAAAGAGGTCTTTCAGTCTGTGCGCTGCTATGTGAAAACTGCAATTTATATCTAAGTTGTTCACAGAAAAGTGCTCCTTCTGTAAAAGATTTGCACAGTACCTGTCCAAAGAACTACAACTGCTGCATTTTCAAATTATCCCTCAAGAGGGGGCATTAAGTTGTCCCCAACCAGCTCACACTCCTCTGAAATCTATATTTCAGGGGTGGGGTTTTTTGTACTCATCAAGATTGGGGATCAATGAATATGCACATCCATAGTGTAGCAACAATTCATTAATCTTGAATTTATTTCCTGCAACAGAACATTAAGTGCCTTAAATCATACAAGGCACAGATTCCCTTATGGAGCCAATACAGGGTGAAAAGCTGTACAAGGAAGGTACTAGCACAAGACAGATACGTACTAAACAAATGTTATTATGGAAAAATGGCAATTAAGATTCTCTTAATTAGCCTGTCATTTTGTATTTATCATCATAATGTTTGTTTTACAATGCTTTATTAAATCTGGCTTTATGACAAACAGTCTGCTGGCAATGCATCCTGCTGTGCAACATATGGTGTTACACCTAATGAATATTAATGCTGTGAAGTACAAATGGTCTTCTGGGACAAGGGCTGATGGCTGGGAAACTCCTGCAGATGGCATTATTATTCAAAGAGGTTAACCTCACATGTTTCTCATCAGGTCTCTTCCACAGCTACCTAGGATTCTGCCTACAGGCTTTCAAGAGAAGGCTGTAATAGACTAAGAAACCTCACAGTCCCATTCCCTGTTATCAGGGGTTTGGGTTTTGTTTGTTTGGGGGTTATGTGTTTGTTTGTTTGTTTACAAAAAGTTATAGCTTAGTTAGCTTATATTGTAAGTTCTTCTAGTCTTTGATAAAACAAATACAGCTATCTTCCCAAGCTGATGCCAACCTTCATTTGGGATTTCTTACTGTGCTGGACAATGTATGGTTTTAGTTGTTCTGCTCATATTTGTGTTACATGCTCCTTATAATAGATCTGATGAAGAGAGACATCTTCCTCCCCCCCCCAAAACAGAGATGTAGGGAGATGAATCTTTCCCCTGATCACTTGGACCTTTGGGGCCAGCAGAGTCACAGGTCACAGACAGACACAAAGGGACTATGGTAAGGAGCAGTGAGCAGGTAGCTAAGCCTCAGAGTTCACAGGAAAGACTCCCTAGGCTGCAGCATTTTCTGCAACTCAAAGTCATTGAGCATTTGTAATTGAACCTGGAGAAGAGGATCCATCTGCAAGAACACAGTGGCACAGTGGTGCACAATCCCTTCTACTTGTGCTCTGGCCTACCTCTTCACTTCTGAGTTTTCTACAAAGTGTTATGCCTCATCTTTTCATTTTCAATTTTGAAAGCCTTTCACTTCCCTCGGGGAGCTCACAGTAGGAGAGTATCCAGGCACATCCATCTAATAGACCTCAAGTCCTACCACACTTACACAAAAAATGAACCTGTATAATTGGGAGACTCTTGAAGAGGCCACAGAGCCAAGAGTACACTAACTTTGAGCCTCATAGCAGTCTTCATTGAGAAAGCCTACTGATTACTTCAAGATGAGCTACTTCTACCCAACACTGGTTCCTACACTGCTTGCTTGGTGCGGTGGCTTGACCCTGGCTGGACGCCAGGGGCCCACCAAAGCCGTTCTATCACTCCCCCTCCTCAGCTGGACAGGGGAGAGAAAATATAACAAAGAGCTTGTGGGTCGAGATAAGGACAGGAGAGATCACTCACCAGTTACCATCACAGGCAAAACAGACTCAGCTTGGGGAAAATTAACTCAATTTATTACAAATCAACCAGAGTAGGGTAATGAGAAATAAAACCAAATCTCAGAACACCTTCCCTCCACCCCTCCCTTCTTCCCAGGCACAGCTTCACTCCCGGATTCTCTAGCAACCCCCCCCAGTGGCACAGGGGGACGAGGATGGGGTTTACGGTCAGTTCATCACACGTTATTATCTGCCGCTTCATCCTCCTCAGGGGGAGGACTCATCACACTCTTCCCCTGCTCCAGCGTGGGGTCCCACCTACGGGAGACAGTCCTCCACGAACTTCTCCAACGTGGGTCCTTCCCACGGGCTGCAGTTCTTCACGAACTGCTCCAGCGTGGGTCCTTTCCACGGTGTGCAGTCCTTCAGGAGCACACTGCTCCAGCATGGGTTCCCCACAGGGTCACAAGTCCTGCCAGAAAACCTGCTCCGTGGGCTCCTGTCTCCACAGATCCGCAGGTCCTGCCAGGAGCCTGCTCCAGTGCGGGGCTCCCATGGGGTCACAGCCTCCTTCGGGAACCCACCTGCTCTGGTGTGGGGTCCTCCCCGGGCTGCAGGTGGATATCTGCTCCACCGTGGACCTCCCTGGGCTGCAGGGGGACAGCCTGCCTCACCATGGTCTTCCCCACAGGCTGCAGGGGAATCTCTGCTCTGGCGCCTGGAGCATGTCCTCCCCCTCCTTCTGCACTGACCTTGGTGTCCGCAGGGTTGTTTCTCTTACATGTTCTCACTCCTCTCTCTGGCTGCCGTTTTTCTCTGTCCCAACTTTTTTTCCTTCTTAAAAATGCTATCACAGAGGCGTTACCACTATCGCTGATTGGCTCGGCCTTGGCCGGCAGCGGGTCCGTCTTAGAGCCGGCTGGTATGGGCTCTCTCGAGCACAGGGGAAGCTTCCAGCAGCTTCTTACAGAAGCCACCCCTGTAACCCCCCCCGCTACCAAAACCTTGCCACACAAAGCCAATATACCTGGCAACTTCCCTTCAGGAGTGAAGCCCTCCAGAGCGACCTTGTTCTTCTATCTGTCACCTTCATCTTCCTCTCCAGCCCTGTCTTCTCCAGTGTGATCCACTCAATTGGCAAGTCAGTGAAGGGAGAGGTGGCTGTACTATCCCCAAATTCAATTGCCCAGATGTTCTAGTAGTACATGACTTAGTATTGTCTTTATTGAAGACAGAAGGTCCCTCATACCAATAACTGAATAGGCAGAGCTCCCCTCCACCCATTTCTTGGTGTGGAAGAGGTCTATCAAAATGCTCTCTCCTTTTCCTCTGGCTGGAGGATCATGATGCCAGGAGAAGTAGCCCTTTACAATTTCTAGAGCATATCCATTTATGGAACTATTGCAATTGGAGAGATTCCTACTCTAAAAAATTTTCTTATTACTTCACAGCTTCAGGAAAATAGCTCAGATCTGGCAATAACGTGATCCAAGAAGTCATTTACTAGTTATTTTCAGCACGTTAAGTTTTTAAGATTTGATTACTGAATATGGTCTATTTTTAAACACAAAGCTACTCGCTTGTTTGAAATATCATCCTCCATCCTCATTTTAAAACAAACAAACAAAAAAACCCCAAACCCACAAAAAAACCACAACAAAAACCCAACCCACATTCAAAACCCCTGGTTAAGTTGATTTGATTACTTCCCTTTGCACACACAAATCAGAAATTATGCTAGAAATTAATTTTGGACACCAAAAATGAAAGTTTGAAGGAAATAGTGATGTATCTCAATGAAGAAAGTGATTATGGTTTTCCCTGCACAAAAGACAAGTACATCACGTTTGTTTGAGAAATATTCTAGATTCTTCTGGAAGCTTACAAATTAAGAATGACAAAACAGACCCACCAGATTTCCATAACAAGTTACTCCCAGACTCTCCATGAAGTCTGACTATAAAAATGACAGCTGTGCTCACCAATAGTCACTTTGTTTATGTTACACCAATTATGCAGCATATTCTCCTAAACAGCTGGGCAAAACACGCTTACTGGAATGCCATAAATGCTCCAGCCATTCACAGAACCACCCCGATATATGCTTTTGGCTTCCTCCCACTGAGAGAAGAAAAATGTCACAGTTTGACTCAGAGAAAAGAAAAATAAATACCACACTAGCTGCCAAAATGCTGAAGATAGGCTGTTGGTTTTCCCTAGATTTATTTTGAGAATATTACATTTATTTTAGCCTTTCAATTGCCTGTTGCTGCAACAAATAGAAGATATTCACAGCTTATTTATATCCAAATATTTCTGGATAAGCACCACAAAGCCAGCGCTAGCTGGAACAGAAGAGGCAAATCAGCAGCTTATTGTAGGCACTATATAGCTTTATGGCTTTTGCAACACTTCTCAGCTCAAAAGCTTCAAGTATCACACAGAGATGTCCCAGGAGAATAAGAGCACAGACCACAGTGCTGAGCCAACCCCACGCCTTCACAACGAACAAGCTCTTTAGGAAGATACTGACCTGCACAAGATCAGGCATTAGCTCCTCAGATGCAATCAGACTAACCTAGATTCTTGACTCTGCTTTGGGTTTTGTGGTCTATGGGCAGAGCGGCAGCCAGGTCCTCTCTCTGTAGAAGGGCCATGCCCAAGCTTGGACACAGCCTTTTGTTTAAGATACTGTTAACAGGACTTTCAGGTTTAGGCTTAATTATATAACACCCTAAGAACAGCAGCCACCATGAGGGCTGAAATTTAATAAGGCAGACTTAGAGTCACCATTGTCCTAAGTCTCTCCTGAAGTACAGTACCTGGAAGCAGACCATACTGTTCTTCCATCATGTACACCCTATGTACGTAGTTTACTATGATTTTATTTTGTGTATACAATCAAGATTCAAGATTGTGAAATGTTTTCCAGGAATAGCAATCACTGTGCCTGCTGTTCTCAAAGCCAGAACAGCTTGGTTATTTGAAATGAACCTGTCCCCTAGGTACAGCTTAGGGTGTTTGACGATACCACATGGACAGTAAAAGCTTGTTTTCTCCTGTTGGGAAGAGCTCTCAGTGCGCCCAACTCTCAAATCACATCCCAGCTCCATTCCTCATTCCCAAACAATGTTAATCTCTAGCAGACATGTGAAGAACTAATTAGATTGACAAATTAGCACAATATACTATTGCAGAAGAGCCAGTAAAGATAGTTATATTCTTTTAATTCCTGAGGACCAGAAGGGTATGCAACTGAACATTACAGTGAATGGATCAGCACAGAGATTTCCCCGTCAGCGGGTAGTTGAAAGAAATCACCTGCAAGCTACCATGAGTCTGGTGTGGGGTAACAGCAAGGGGAATGAACGGGAATCACAGTGTATTTAAAAACTATTCCATTTATCAACAAAAAACTGTGAAGTTTTGGCAGTCTTTGGACACAAGGTCAGAAGCTGTCCTGCCGATGTCCTCCTCCATCCCTCTGTTTTGACGCATGCTTTCTCCGTTTGGCTGACGCTTCTCCCCACTGCATGTTGAGATCAAAGCAGAGGCTAGACTGCAGCCCCCTTACTTGTTTTCCAGTTTGTTAAAGGCGCCATCAATAATGTAGGCAGATCTCCGGGAATAAGGTTTGTTATTTAACTTGTGACATTTTTTGCAACTGGATCCAAAAACTGTAAAACATCATAGATGTTTCTGTGCAAGTGAATAAACAGTAGCTACTGCTTTATGGATATTTTGGCTTAGGAGTGAAGCAGTTTCTAGAAAGGCAAATTCTTCATTTTTCCTATGGGAGCTAGGGAATACATCACACCAGATTAGACTGAATTTTAAGGTAAGCAGAGACATAACAGGCCAAACTGTTTACAGTCTTGATATAATAGATCAGACAAATTCAGACAAAAAAAAAAGAATAAGGTGTGTTAGTGGGTTACACTATTACATTGCTGAAGACAACAGATGGTGCTAGCTCTCTTAAAAGTTTTTTCTTCCCTTGCTTTCTTTTAACTTAAAAGGAAAAAACGTTTTGGAGACATGGAAGATGACAGAAAACTTACATTTTAGCCTGATGAAATTAACTCAACTTATTTGACGATTTTAAGAAACAGTCTGCTGGCAAGAAGCAGGATCAAGTTATTTGTAGTTTAAGGACATAGAAGTTGGCTCTTTGTGCCCTTCAGCTATTGAACAAATGGGGTACACGCTCAGTTGCAGGGCTTTCATGGCCGCAGTGGAAAGGGGTGCAGCCAGCATCAGCCTGCCAGGCTCAGAAAAAACCTTCTAGTATTTGGTTCTGAAACCAACCTGGCTCCCAGGATGGGGCTTTGGGTTTTTTGTTATTTCATACCCAGCAAAGGACAATGAAAGGGCATATCAAAGAGCTGCAAGTATTTTGTTTCATTTAGTCTTGACCACTGCCTTCGCCGATATCTACCAGCTGAGTTACTGGGTGGTGACTTCCAAAACATCAGGTCTGTACTGAGGAATGAGCAAATGCACTGTTCGTGAGAGGACTTGCCTCCTTGGGGCACACACATTCACTTCCCTGGTGCAGCAGAGCTGCCCCTGTCCCAGCAGCCCCTACCCAGTTGGGTGCCCCCCTGCCCCAGTGGATGGGACAGGGAGGAGGAAGGCGATGAGGAGAAACACAGCAAAATTGCTGGCTCTTCTCCCTTATCCTTGCTCAGGGGGACGGCTCACTACCTGCATACTACCCCAGGGCAGGCCAGTCATGGCTGGCAAAACACCCTGGATGGCATGGCCCCAACCTGCCGGGGAAGAGGATGCCCAAGAGAGACACTCTTTCGCCGCTGCCGAATCCAAAGCTATGACAACTGCTGAGGAACCCAGAAGGTCTTTCTCTGGCTAAAAGCTGTGATTTTGTTGCCTGAGGCAACTGCCTTCTTTTGCCTATGCCCAAAGCCCATCCTGTTTACCCAGGAGATGCAATTAGCAGCTTCCCCAATACAGCAACTATTTGAATACCATTTTCTGACTGTTGCTTCTGCTTGGTGGTTTAGCACACACTTTATTAACCTTTATTTAGTTTTCAAATTAGCAGGGTTTGTATCCTGATCAGCTTAAACAAGGCAATTTCCACAGCAGTTTGTGCTCTTCTTATCCAAATCTGAACTACTCCATCTAAGTATTCAGATCACTGACCCTGAAAACCTCATCCTAAATGTTGATAAAGGAGGTGCATTCTTTATAACGGGTCTCATTCCTGATAAGAATCCTACAAAGTAAACACAACTAAAACATGGGTTTGAAAACCTCCCTACTCCTCCTCCAATTCCTGTCAGCTCCCAGTTCTGAGGGAATCTACAGAGGTCAGTTTGTTGACCACTGCCCCAGATCCCCCTCCAATCAATGGCTTCATACATTCCTAAGAAAGTTCAGTTAAAACAAGCAGCAGACAGAGAAGGTAAAACCTACAACAGTTTTCATAGATGAAGCCTGCAGCTGCAGGACTCACTGTAAGAGCACAGAGCTAACTTTTCATGGGCTGCTGATACAGGCACTTTTCAAAGCCAGAACAAAGTTCATCTTTAGAAGATCATCTTCAGTCTAGCAGGCTCACAGACAAATACAGGCATCAAAATAACCACCTTGTCTTATCTGTGGTTCGTCAAAGCTGTTTTCTCTCTTGCACAGTATACAAAGTACTCAAGGTACAACTTCTTGGCTGCTTAGTACCTTATGCAGCTTCTTCTCCTCACTGAGGGAACATAATTCAACATCGAAAGCTTCCCTCTGTTGCACATGCATGCCTAGACATGAGTGGGAACAGCAGCAGACTCCTACAGAGTTTTTAGCAAAACAGGAGGTAAAGCGATTTTAAAAAGTCTGTAAGATGGCTGGGCTAGCAAACCTGGGCTACGCCAGCTCAGCTGAGAGTTTTCATTGCACTTCTAAAGACGTTCTCTAAGCAAGGGAATCATTCTCTTAAGAATAAGTAGTTGATACTAACTCCCAGCTGCTGTTTTTACCCTGACCCCTGTCTTCCCATCACCACCAGTGCCACAGTCTTGCTACCAGGTGCCTGCTTTTTCTAAGCAAGTTTGAAGACCAGAACATCTAGGTTATAACCTATATCCTAAGCACATTTTTCCCATCACTATACCAATAAGCAGGTCAATTTAGTTGGCTGAAATGAACAGTTTTTCCAGAAGTTGCAAGCATTTAATCAAATGTTATATCCTTAAGCAAACCTGCAAAGGTTAAAACAGCATTAACATTGATGACCTGCTTATGAATTGTTTCTCACACAGAATGCAAGCAATTCACAATACTGTGCTAATTCAATAACTAGAATAGCCAGGAATCTTGTACTAGGTTATATTTTTAAATTAATTGGTGCTGTATCAATCTTAAATGTCAAGTACCAAGTTTCTAAGGGCTATGCACCATCCATGAACATAACAGAAATGGCAGGTATAATGCATCATATCTTATATACTAATAAAAATACTGACTGCTATGCTTTATAAGGTCATGGCTTACTGCTGTCTCTCAACAAAAAAAGCTTAATGCAACACTGGTCTCTGCATGATCTTCATAGTCAGACTTAATGAGGAGGAATCACAATTAATGGTTTTCTACAAACCAATGGATCACAAGTGACAGGAGCTTATTCACAATTTATGAAGACCTGTTTTTTTCTCTTGGTAGGAAGAGGGCAAGAAAATTGCATAGTGATAATGAAAAATAACTACTACACAGAATATGGTAATGCAGGTTTATAATCAGAACCCACAGATTTTCCCATTGCGGGGGACTAACGGGCTGCAGGTTTGCAGCTCCAACAGGAATGAGATTTAAGGCACACTGACAGAAAAGTACTTGGGGTAGCATTTGTGAGTAAATCACCACTGTATAAAATTACCTATAGAGGGCATCTTTCCGTATGATTTGTGGTTTGAAATATGAATCAGAAAATACAAGGAGGAAAGGTACGTGGGGGGGGGGGCGCTGAGCAGGGAGGCAGTTTCCTCTGCTCACTTACCAGTCTAGCAACAAACTGGCCACAATATCACAAGCTCCTGCAACCCTCAGTACCCAGGTTTCAAAATAAGTCTTATTCTGAATACCCACAACTCAAATCTAACTTGTGGGTCTAAAAGCTCATGGCCATCTGTGGCCCAAGCTGCAAGAGTTCCAGTTCCCTGGCCTTTTCTAGTTTTATCTTCAGAGAGAAAAATCTTACAAAGGCTTACGTTTATATCTTTGGGCACGTACAGGGTTGTCCCAGTCTTGACGCAGGTTGGTCCTTTGCTCCTTTCTAAAAAAGGGATCATGATATAGAAATTATTAGATATTTTTCTGTTTAATCTCCTGGAGGGAAAAAAGGACAGGCAGTTTAGCAGGCAGTCTTTGAAAACCTCTGATGCACATTTACAAGTTAGCTCCACGCAGCATGTGCTGCCAGTTCTTATTTCTGTTTAAGACACGAAACGCCTCCACCAGGCAGGACGTCAGTCAGTAAGGCTCAAGTGCCAGATGCCTTCCTGCAGTCTGGGTTTATAGTTTACATGAAGGAGGTTCTGGAAGAAGACTTCTCTTATTTGCTTTCTCTGGTCCAATTACTCTTTTGTTCTCTGCCTCAAATTCAATGAGAAGCATGAAGAGGTTCCAGTCCAAGTCAGCCAGGAGAGCCATCTTCAAAGCAGCCTTCAGGGATGCTGGGGTGAAGCATTTACATCAACAGAAAGAAAGTAGACAAGAAATACCAGCTCCTAGACCGGGACCTACCCATTAGTAGTACTGAAGCATTAACCTCCACCTCTTCTCCCCAACCTTTCAACAGTATTGTCCCTCTTTAGATCACGGGGTCATTTTAGACTCCTCCTAAACTGCACATAGCTCTGCAAGTCCCCAGGAGACATCACTGCCACCTGCAATAGGTTGCACAGCCACCCTAGAGCTTAGACCGGGAGTGTTAGTGCTGCAGTGCCCAAGCTGCTCAGCGGCTCAAACCCTCGACTTCTTTGGCTCATTAAGATCTCCTGTGTGCCAGAAAAGAAAAACAAGATGACCTCTTTTATCAACTTTAGCTTGAAAGAAGAAAATACCAATGAAAGTATACTGCTACAATATTAGTAACCATGTAGAAGAAGCAGAGGTTCACATAGATTGAATAGTTCCACTAACTGCATCAGCTGTCACAATTAGAGAATTAAACCCCCTAATTTAGTAGTTAGGTGTCATGTAAAGGCATGTATCCAAGTGAAGAGCAATAACTACAGGTTTTTCCACTACCACCCCCCACCACTTACAGAAAAACAAACTGGTGCTACAAAGGCAACCGGACAGCCCGCAGTCAAACGCGACAGCAGCTGGGGTGCCAGCACCCTGCTACCCTGGAGCAGCTGGCCATGGCCTGCCTGGGCTCCGGAGGAAGCGTGGCTTGTGGCACGGTGCTGCGGAGGGTTGGAATTGAGGCACTCAATAAAACATGTTTTGCTTGCTTATTGCTGGAGAATGTGTCCTTTTGCAGCAGAGGGCAGTGAGAAAAAGTTTAAAAGTTTTATTTTTAGTGGCAGAAAAATAAAAACTGGAATGAGCTTGGAAGGGCTTTGCTTTTGGTAGACCGTATAAAAATACTGGCATTAAAGTGAGCATCGTTGGTTCAAAGCTTCCACGCTCACTCCCCTCCTCCTCTCTGCCCCCCCGAAAAACTTTTAGCACCTAAAGCTAAATGTGTTTTCCATCTTAAGGTTTTGGTTAAGCAAACCCACTGATTGTTTTCCCTGTCGCAGCCAGTTACCCGGGAGATACAAATGAAGGCAGAGTGATGAAACCTGGCACAATAATTCCAGCTATGACATAGCTTGTGCACTCTTAGATTAATTATTGGAGTGATTAGTTACAAAGAGAACTCCTGTTCTCCTTCTGCAGCAATACATGCAAATCGGAGCAGGCAGCTGGTGACATCAAAAGGCCTGGCCGCCACATCTGATCTTCTCCTTGCATCTGCGTAAGTCCACAGATTCAGATTTATACTGGCGTGGAATAGAGAATAATCAAAGCCAGCGTGCACTATTTGAGTTAGGGCGGAAAATGTCAGCAACCTTAATCTTTATAAGAAATCAATCAAGCAGGGCTTTAAGGTAGTCTTGATCTTATACCTGATATCTGCTATTGCATAATGATAGATGCATGGTAGGTAACATAGCTTGAAAGCAGGGAAGAGATAATTGAAATACACGTGTAAACTATTACACTATTACTCCCCGCGGGGCAGGCGGGGGGAGCAGTGGCAGGATGGCTTCCAGGTGGAGCTCCTGGAACCTGAAATGCCCAGTTGCACCGGCCCCTGGAGGAGGCTCATAGCAAGGGAGCGGGGGAGAACAATACCCCTCATTTATTGACTTAAAAAGCAAAATAAAGCTACAGATGCACACAGCATAACTACAAATAAGAGCTGTGACATGGCAGTAGGGCAGATCCTGGTTAGGACCCTGTAGCCAACAGGCTGCTTTCCTTTGGATGGACTGATAGTGGCAGCAGGCAGAGAGGAGGAGGAGGGTGGAAGGAGCAGGGGAGGTGCGAGGGGCTAGCAGAGACAGCATCAGCTGTGCCCTGCCCTGGGCTAACTCCAGCTTGCAGCCTTTTAGCAACAAAAATGACTCTAAGCTCGATGTAGTCGAAATAAAGTCAGTGCTGCACGCATTCCACACACACACACCTTTGCAGCATGGCGCACATGAGCTGAGCCAAACAGGCTGTGTGCTGGTAGTGCTGGTCTGCTGGGAAGAGCCTTCAGGGTGACAGTACACAGAAACAAAACAATCAGTAAAATTTATGCATGGGTCTAATGGCTTCTCAATAACCGTAAGAGCAGAAAAACACCTTTAAAATCCTCAGTGCATCTTCTACTGTAATATATCTGAGGATTCAACCCTAATAGTTCATTTTTACCCACACAGTTATTTTAGTCTCTGATGTCTTAGGACAGGAACTTCAGAAGTCATCCCATGCAATGCTAAGGAAACAACTGGAAAGCAGATCAGTTTGCAGGGACCTATTTGGCATAGATTAGCTATTGTGTCTGATTATTAGAAGTGATCGAAAATGGGACTGCATCTTTTTACACAGAGATAAATTTCAGAGCTGTCCTTAGCTGTGAAAGAATAATTAGTACAAGAAATAAAGCTGGAACATTTCATATAAACATGCAGATGCACAAATGGTGAACTTGTAAAGCTGTGTGCTCGTTGCAATGCTATAGAAAGTAATAAAGCAGATGTAATTAATCTTGGTTATAAATGCACAAAAAGCCCGCGCATTTACCCGCCAGCCACAGCATATGGTCTGCTCACTGTTGTGATTTCCTCCCCCATGGTCCTGGTCCAAGTGGATTTTGTTCCATCCTTCCCCACATCCCCAGCCAGTTCCCATAAAACACGGATAGATGGTTGAACTCTTTCAAACAATCATTCCAGTTTGACAGCAAGTTTGTTTCTGCTTTACACTCTGAATGGGAAATAAAGCTGAGTGACAATGCAAGTGATGACATCAGCGTTAATACAGCCTCAGATTTGGGTTATGTATAAAACATTTCTTCAGCAATTCCCCAAACCATCGGTATCTTTCCTGGCCTCCAGTTGCAATGTGTTAGCCAAAAAAGATATGCTTCACGTAACACACTTGAGAAAGTGAGTTCTGGAGAGCTTCATTCCGGTGATAGCTTGGAGCTGTATACAGCATAAACCCCCTGCACAAGGGGATTGAAACACTACGAACCCAGCTGCCACCTGCCTCTGTCTCCCAACACAGAGCTTTGCTGCTGATCTCCAAAACCCCATTTCTGTCCCGCACCTCCTCTTTCTCCCACCCTTCAGAGAGCAGCTAAGTGTAAAGCAATGGGGGACTTCCCAGCTCTCCCCAGCGCACAGGGGATTCCTGACCGCTGTGCACGGTGGGTGTCCCGTGGGGGCTGGCTGCCTCCGTTGCAAGCTGGCAGCACACAGGCAAACACGGGCAGGACAGGCGAGGCAGCAGAGGATCCAGCCCACAGCCCATCGCAGGCTGGGTTGATCAAGCAAGTCCTTTCAGGGGTTCCACTAGCACATTTAACCTGAAGATGTTCTGTATTTGTAGCATCAAAGTATTTTTGCCAAGACCTGTGCTATTTGATGTGCACATGGTTCTTATTACTAAGGAATGGGTTGGGCTCTATGAAGAGATTAACTTTGGTGAACTTGTTCATTGGGTAAAAAACAACTTTCAGATGCAGAACTTCTGTGATCCTTACTCACCCAGGATGATTTTATGATATGAAATAAACCAGTTGCAAAATCAGTCTTGCTTCTTGCAAACTCTGGGAGTGAGCAGCAATAAAGGGCATATTCATCAAAGGTTAGTGCTCGGAGTGAAGGAGTCCATATGGCTTTAGACTGGAGGTGGAGGAGGGGGAGAGGCGAAGGAGGGGGAAGAAGGGGAAAATTTCACCGAGGCCAAAAGCCATGAGAGCTGCTGAACATTCGAACAAGAGCGTTGCATCAGGAGGCCTGAATGCTATTTCCAGAGATAAGTCCAACAGACAGCGACTTTGTAAAATGCTAAAGGGAGAGAGTAGGACTCTTAACACATCTGGGTACTGGATTTACTATGCTCACTAGAGTGGCTGAAGAAGTCAGATGAGCATGCAAATTGAACAATAAAAAAATCCTGAAAATCAAAATTGGGAATAGTTAATTTCAAAATATTTTAGTCTCATCATTTGTATATTTCACATAGCTATTCTGCAAGAGCTACTAAATATTGCATTGTTGCAAGACCCAGAACAAAACATTTTAAGTAAATTTATTCCAAGCAGGAAAAGCTTTATTGCCCTGAAAGGTTTCTTCAGTTATTCCAAAGTCATATAGTCCATAAATTGAACAAGTGTTGAGAGCCTCCCGCTACAGAAAAGGGAATTTAAAAATTCTAGACATTAAAGGTGGATATTTAACGTTAACTTTAAAAAGAACTATTTAATTATATAAAAAACTTAAGTGTGCCGACAAAAAGAGAGAGAGATTTGTGTTGATTCAACTTAAATATAAAAAAAAATTATCTACAGGTAGCAGGCAAAAAGACCTCAGGAAGAAAGAGCTGTTCTTTGTCAGCCAAGGATGAGGAAAAATAGGAGACAGACAGAAAAAGGGACTTTAGACCCTCTCGCTCTGGACTCTACCACCCATTTCTGTGGGAGCTGCTCAGCACTCATAGCTGGTACCTCCAAAATAGCTCTGCAGATTGCCTGCAGTTTGCCAGCAGTCCGATACAAACTTGGCTGCTTGGCAGGAGCTGCGGATTAAGTGAGCGAATGGGCCAGTGCCCCAAGCGTATGACCCGAGGTATCATACCGCAGTTTAGCTGGCATTCACACCAGACCTACTTCTACCCCATATATCACAGAGGAAAAAATAGTTTAAAGCGTCAGTATCATCAAGAGATTTATAAATGGTGAGGTTTAGTTACAGCAGATTGAATTCGTGTCTGCATCTTATCAAATTGGGGCCGAATTATGCCACAGATCTAAAGTCTAAGGCAAGGCATATGGAACAGACATGCTATTCATTTGCATCCAGGGCTCAAAGGAAAGGGCCAGATGTGGGAGGTAAGGTGAAGTATCATTTAACCATAGATGTTAAATCCAGATCTTAAAGTGTGCCAAGGGGGAAAAAAAAAAAAAAAAAAAAAAAAAAAAAGTGAACAAACCCATCTGTTGTTGTTGGTTAACTCTATTATAGCCCCACCTCAACATGGAAGAAATTCCAGTGTGCTGCCCAGCTTTTCACCATGATGGAGCCGACTGCATCCCTGAGCTTCCCCAAGAGGTAAGGGGGAATGCTTTATGCAACTAAAAGCTATGAGTGAGCTGATCACAATTTCTCCTTACCAGCAGATGCTACACACCCGAGACAGAGTTTAAGTTGGCAGAATTGGTATTCAGAAAAGCTTGCAACACACTCTCAGACTTCCCACAGCTTCTTTACACTTCCTCATGCTGAAGCAGAAAGTTATTCCAAAGACTGGGAAAATGTCAGTTTAAAATACTCCTGTGAGAATTTGGCACCAGTTATCTTGCTTAGTGTTTTCACTGTAAATTAATTAGCTCTTCTACAGACACATTTTCTATTTATAACACTTTCCTCTGTGATACTGATGCCGACTTCTTCCTGCCTAAATATTAGATGCCATCTGCGGGTTCCCCGTTGTTTCACCCACAAGTCAAACAAACAAACCACAACAGAAAGCACTGCTATTGGTGCATTCAGAAACAGAGGTGATGGTATATATTAAATTTGATGGTATATAATGGACAACACGTATACATAGAAAAACAACAGGAACTACCCAAGTAGCTGCCCCGGCCTTCTGTGAAAAAAGGATGTTGTCCTGCCTTCCCACCAACACTGAAGGTTTCTCATGCCCTAACCATAGGGATGCATACATCCCCTCAATCTTTATCTTCCATTTAAGCAGCCATTAAGAAACTGAACCCAAACACCATCTGCAACAAAGTCACTAGAGGAACGCCCCACGCAAGCTTTCAGCACTCTGAAGCCAATGCCAGCTGAAGAGCAAAACATCATGGAAGAATCTTGCAAGTAAAAAGAAAAATAAAACTGAATTTCTCACTGAGTCCTGTGGGGAAACAGGATTTCCTGCCTTTTCCACCCAAATCTTTGCTTTCTGTCCTCCCGTCTCCTATCAGCTGCAGACTTTGGCCATCCCTGAGTAACGAGGCTGTGGGGTTTCACAGCACCCAGCCTGATGGCATTTCTTCCAACCCCCTCCTCCTGGCAGCTGTTGCCAGACTCCCCCGACCCACCCGTCAGACCTGGGGCAGCATCCCGTGGGAAACAGAGGAAAACACCAAAGGAAAACAGCCCTACCAGGCACCTCAGGGCACCCACCAGAGAGGACAGTATGTCGCCTTCCCTTGTCCACAGCAGCTCTCCTTCATGTCCAGGGGACCAGGCCAGGGATGATGAACTCTGGTTAGAAATAATAGAACGGGACCCTCTGTGACCTTTTAATTTCATTTTATTGTGGACAGCATCCTTCTAGATGGGATAAATAGAGCCAAAAATAATAAGCTGTTCCACAGCCTGGTCTGGAAAGTTTTTGGTGCGTGGGTTGGAGTTTGGGCTTTTAAATTTTTATTTTTTATGTTTTATTTCTCTTTAAAGATATCAGACTCCGTAATGATTATTCCAAATTCTTATGATTTCTAATAGCATGTTTGCAAAAATGTGCTAGGAAGAGATATAGATTTTTTAAGGTCTTTTTCAGCTTTGTCACTCCCTCCCTTTCTCTTATAATAATATGCAGCTCTTCTATAGCACTTTCAGAAAGAAATCTTAAAGGACTGTGAAATGATGATAATAATATGCACAGGGAAGTGAAAAAAGTTGTGAAAAGCCACACAACAGCCTACAGCCAAGCCAGTAAACTTCACACACCCAAGACCTAACTCCCCTGCTTTCTTCACTGGGCTGCTGAATAAATATAGGTTATGGGAAACAAAATGATAGATAGAAAACACTTTAAATCTTTGCTTTAATCCCAAGAGGTGGAGCTGCCATCTCATAATAAATTTCTTGTAATCCCCTACAGATAAACGACATTTAAATTTACAAAAAAAAAAAAAAAAAAAAAAAAGAGGCACTTCAGCTGGGAATAGGTAGCTGGTATGCTTCAGCTGGAAGTCTGAAACAGCTATACAGAATTTCTGCCCCCCTCCACCCCACCCCCCCCCCGAGAATCTAATTTAGTGCTATCATTAGAAATATGTTGAATAAGAGTTTTGTTCCCTCAAAAAAAAATTTAAAAAAAAAAATAATCAATCTTAACTATTGGAGGGTATATACAGCTCATGAGAGGATATGGAGGAGGGGGTCAGGAAAAAAAGGCCAAGAAGTCTCTGGAGACTGGAAAAAGTGGTGTGAAAGGGGTGCACCTGAAGAACATATATTTCTCTGCAGTGACTTGCAGACTCCAGAGAGTGGAGAACCCTGCATGATGCATCCAAGAGATTGTTGCTCAAGCAACTGCAGAGATAAGTGTTATGCACTGAAAAGAGTATGAAGAAGCTATATAGGAAAAGCTGTTGTCAGTCTAACAATATTTTTCTTTCTCTAGATATAGTATGATAGAAAAGGAAAACCTATTGCCTTCATGAATTCTTATCAATGTTTATAGTGTCCTTGTATACCATGCATTAATATTTCACACATTCGAGATGTGTGAAAGTGTCCCTATACAACAAACATTTTCCCTTCAGCATGCAGCAGAGATTCTTGGAGATGGGCATTATCACAGACCAGTTACTTAGTAAACATTTCTCTGCGATAGCTTTTCTTAACACTTCATACTGGACCCAAAGGTCTATTTCATTTGGTGCTGCATATAACCAAAACTAAAACCCAGTGCCCAGAGTCTCAATGGTCTGAACTTAATTCTGTGAATATTGATCAGTTTTCTCCTTCACATTCTTATCATCATTTCTGATTTAGCTCCAGACAGAAAAAAAAAAAATATATACATCTTGGCCAAACATCCTTGTCCACCTTGGAAAACAATTGACATGCTTTATACCTCCCAGTGGCTCACTATACCAATTCACAGGTATAATCAGTTTTTCATCTTGGCTGACACACCATGAAGATCACTGGCCAGCTAATGATTGTATCTGTTTCTCTCCTTATAAAACTGGGGAGATGTTAACAAACTCAGTTGTAGTGTTGAATAATTCCTCAACCCCGCTTTCAGAGATTACTGCCTCCACACCAGCTAGAAGCAAAAAAATCAATCTTCTCCACTTGCAGCTTTGAGGTTCTTCAGTAACATTTTGAACACAGATTTTTGCAAAAACGAAGCCTATCAGTACCCCTGAAAAAAATCCTCAACCACAACCACGTAAGACTGCAAAATGACTAATTAAATGATTATTGAGACTCTAAACAACTACATTCCAGAGGTATTATAAGAACAAATGCAATTTCTGAAAGGCTTTGAAGCTATAGCGCTCTTTGTGTCTATAGCAAGTGCTCAAACTCTGTCACTTTGCCTTGATTACACACTTTTAATACATTAAAGTCCATCAGATTCCTGCAAGGTCAGCATAAGATGTTCTTGGCTAAATGCCTTCTAACCCTTGCACATACAAGCTCCAATAGTAGAATAAAGTGGAATACAGTCCAGTGATTTGTTTTCCGTTAGTATTACAGATCATCTCCTCTTATGCAAGTTTTAGCAGGAAGTAATGTAATGATTAAATAAGACGCAAGTTAAAAGCAATGAGGACTTCAGAGGGCAGGAAAGGTGGGGAAGGGAGAAGGAAATGTGACACAAATAGAAAAATAAGTGTTTGACAGAGGAAAAAAAAAAAAAGAGCCAAAAGCAGAGGTATGAAAAAGGAGAATAAAGACACACATACAAGAAGAAACTAAAAAATTATGAGGGAAAACACATGGGGGGGGGAAATCAATTCACTTGATAAAAACATTTTATGTACTGTATTTTCATAAGTCTTCTATTTAGACAAATAAGAGACGCAGTAGGAACCAAGGGAAAATTGAATGCTAAATTCCTCCCCAATCACATATAGCGGAATGAAGTTTGTAACATGACTCTCATAATAGAATGGATGTAACAGAGTCACTTACTCATATTAAGCTTGTTTTATCTTTTTAAGGACTCTTTCTAGGGAAAACAGTTTCATCATGAGAACAGACCCAGTAATTACATACAGGTCTTTCCCTTTCTTGGTGATGAAGTACCAGCCATGCCTAGACTCAGCTTGGTGTACGTCTAGCACAACATCAAGAAGGACTGAGCACCCATCAGGTCTCCTAAAAGTCCTCGGTTACTAAATTGGGAAAGCACTAAGTATGAATAAGAGGGAAATGATGGATCTGAGGAACTATTCTTTTGACATTTATGCTAAAGGTTCTTCCAGAAACAGTTTATGTCCGGGCAACTAGTCTTAGCAGTGCCCATAGCTTCCTAATCAAATTAGAAAGATTGAGTCATTAGGGTCAAGTGACCAGCCACAAAATGATTAAAGACAGTAATCAAGAAATCGAAACTAATTAGTACCTAAGCCTATTAAAATGGCTTAGAAATAAATTACTTCTACATGAGTTTATGTCCAGAGGTCCAATTTTGAAAAGTAATAGAAGTTTCAGAAATTGATAGGTACAAGTTGCAGTATTCCCGAGTAGAATAAAGTGCACTGGATTTCACTGAGATACAGCAGAATACAGGAAAAAAGTGCATGACTCCAAGTCAGCATTTTCAGGTGAATAAGCAGATTTTGAAGGGTCAAGTGTCACAGGGCTTGAGTAGTCTTGCATGGACTTTATGGTTAACTCGTCTGCGTAGGAGCAAAACTACATTTTTAAATACCTAACTTCAGGAAATTTTACTCCTAAATGTGAGAGCAATAAAAATAATTGTTTTCAGAAGTTCTGAGAGGCTAAGGGGAAAAAGCTAGAGAACAAGTAATCTCTCTCAATTTGTAGTTATTGGAAAACCTCAAAGTCTGAGATTTTGGTTTATGTGAAGACCCAGAAGCTGAGGTACCCTCTTGGGCTCGTTTAGTACGCAGAACTGGATGAGGTACCACCAAGTTTCTAGCCTTTACTAATGGAAATAATGCAAATGCAACCCTTCATCATGGCATTTCAGCATGTTTGTATTTATTCTCCATTAAAAGCAGGAAATGGAGATAAGCATAAAAAATAAAAGTTATGGAGAAGAGAGAAACATCATTCAACTATTTTATATGTCAAGTTCAATTCTGATTTCACTTAAGAAAAGGGTTTGACTTGATTTTATTAGGAACATGAATCCAAAGAGATTTATGCATTCACTATATATGTTATGCATGTGCATAGACAGAGTGCTTTTGGAGAGAACACTTCTAAGAACTGTGAAATTAAGCACATTATTCTTTCCATAGCTGAGGCTTTCTTGTTACCCCAGTCTCTACTGAAAGCTGTCAATACATTTTAGGGTGCACATTTTCTTGCACCTCAGAATATCTTACTTCAAAGTACACTTACAGATTTTTCTCATGGGAACAAGAAGTAACATCACAATATGCATGACTAACTGGATAATCAAGAGTAATAATATAGCAAGTATTTTTTTAAGTTCAAAATTAATGGTTTGATGATTATAGTCAAAAGAAAAACAGAAATATTCCTTTTTTTTTTTTTTTAACCATAGCTATTCTACTCCAGCCCTTTGCATTTTGATATGTTTCTTGGCTGCATCATCATCCCAATTTGTAGAAAAAGGAGTTTTCTCTCCTATTCTTTAATGCAAACACACCTACCCAATACCTACGATCTCCTACAAGCAAGCAAACATCATGTGTCTTAATGCAGCAAGAGGCTACCTCCCAAGATTAATTTTCCCACTTTTTTTCCCCTTTGGAAAGCTTACCCCCCCAAAAAAAGTGAAAGCAGCATCCTTACTGGAAGAGTGAGGGAGGAAAAGTGCTCCTACTCATCATGCAAGCAGAAGATACTCCCAGTGAAGTTGTGCCGAGAACATTATACTTAGTTATGTGAATTCCACCTATGGTCAGGCCACCTTTTCTTGTAAACACCACTAAGGCTAGTA
Organism: Harpia harpyja; assembly: GCF_026419915.1. Taxonomy (NCBI): domain Eukaryota; kingdom Metazoa; phylum Chordata; class Aves; order Accipitriformes; family Accipitridae; genus Harpia; species Harpia harpyja. The sequence continues at coordinate 39,613,724 of NC_068947.1, forward strand.
ATTGTGGGAGTAGGTGGGGGTGTTTTGGTTTTGTTTGTTGCTTTGGGGTTTTTTGTGTTTTGGTTTTTTTGTGTTTTGTTTTTTTGGTTGGTTTTTTTTTTTTTTTTTTTTAAGATAAGGCCATCTGTTGGAATCAGTCTTGGACTACCCTTTTGCAACTCTCAACTCAAATACAGCTCAGGATGTATGGGATACTGGAACTACAGTTGTCTGTCAGACATTGTGATTTCGGCTGAATGAGCTTATTTTTAAAAGGTAACCTACTTTCCATGGAAGGTTTTATTTTATTTCATTTTTAAATCATACACTTGAAAACTCCGATGCAGAAAAATATGTCTCAAAGAGACACCCTGGCAATCAGCAAGAACAGAAATTGTAGACCTCATCCCCCATCACCATACTCTCCTTTAGAAAGTTAAGCAACAGTCACATATATTAGCTTTTAAATGAATGAAAAATTATATTCCTTTTCAAGCTTTTCTCCTTTCTTTCTTTCTTACACTAGGCCTTACTATTTTTCATCTGCTCGCTCAATTCTTCTTGCCTCAGCTTGTTCACTAGTTCTCTATGCCTTCTTTATCTGTTCTTCCCCCTACAAAATCACATCGTTCTTTCAGAGCTACGGCTGCAGCAGTATCTCACATCCCTTTCCGATGGCCCTTCTCCAGTCATTCACTTGCTCTGGAGCAACTGCTGGGGCTCAGTACAAAAAGAACCGTCTGGTGCATGTTTAACGAGCTTAGCTATTGAGAATGTCATTTTTAATCATACTGGACTATTCTAGCCATAAAAGTGTAAAGCAAAGCAAACACCAGCTGCAGATTTTGTTCGAGACCTGCAGAGAATTGCCTCTGCATCCCTGTCCAAAGCGAGCGCGCTGCAGAGGGTCGGTTCCTTTGGCCTGGGGCAGGGCTGCTCCGGCCGGTGGGAGAAGGCAGCTCCGGCTTTGGTGGGGGTGAGGGCAGGAGCACAGCTGGACCGAGGGGCAGGGAGGCTCCGCCGTGCCCTGCTGACTCCTTCGATAGAGCAGGGGGCCCTGAGCTCACCTTTGTAGGTGCCTGTGCAAGCCCGCGTGGGCTGCGCTCGGGTCAGGGGTATTAACTACTGAGATGACCTAGAATTTGTCCCAATAAGGGGATTTCTGCAAGTGCATCATGCACCACGCAGGACAGCACGCAACTCTGCCTGCTGTTTTACACGGAAGAGAGTTAATAATAAAAGTGACATGCATAGCACATTTCTCAGTGTTACGTGAGATAAGCAGCATGCCTGGCAGTAATTCAGTTTGAGCTTGTTATATTTCTAAATGTGTGTGTTTCTTGAGGTTTCGCTACCAAATGTTGCGCTCTAATTGTCATAGCTTCCTGGCGTTCTCTAGCCCCTGCGAGATGTTTTTGCTGGATGTATTGTGCTCTTTGGAGTAGTAGCAGCTGCTGATAGTCACCTGGATGCATTCATCAGGGCAGAGCTTCTTAATGCTATTTCAATCATTTATGCAGGAAAATCAGGACTAAGCAAGCCCAAATCTCTCTACATCTTCCTGCTTACGTTAAGCCTTCAGTCATTCTGGTTACTGTGCTGTAAAGATATGCAAGTCAATTGCTTGTTAGCATCAAAAATGTTGATTTGGGTCTACTATAAAACAAACCCAATCCTAACAAAAACAAAACCAATAAAAAAAATCAAAATCACATTAAAGTAGTTACAGCAAATTTCCCAGGTAATGAAGAAGGTATGGTCCTTCATTTCCACCTCTATCATTAGTTACACATGTTGAATTTTAAAATATTTTTCCATGATCATGGACTATATGCCCTGGGAAAACAAATATCTGGGGGAGGGAGAGGAATTTGCGGAGGAACATTTCTCTAACAGTAGTTTTTTCATCCATTGATTTACAAGCCACTGATTTACAAGCTGCGAATGAATAGTAGCCTTCAACAACAGGAAGCCGTGCCATTGAGAAACCCTATAGCGTCAGGTGGAGCCTGGAGACAAGCCTGTCTGCTAGCAGGGAAATTCACTCCAGGAGCCCCCTGTAATCAGAGCTGTTAACCAGAAGGAAATGTCTTCAGTACTCTTACATGGCCCTTAATCAGATACTGACAGAGTCCCTTTGATCAATGCATTTTCAAAACGAGGGTAACTGCAGTTTCAACTATGTCTACACAGATTTCACAGCCAGTTCCCAATGTGCGCAGTCAGAGGAATTACTCTGACTTCACCCTCTGCTCTCCTTTTCTTTTGCTGTCTCAGAAGACAGAGTCAAAGAGACTTAGAAATTAGCAACACAGAGCGCCACGGATGCTTAATAGCTTTGCCGGTCCCCTGCGCGCGGCAGGGAGGCAACCTTCACTTGTGTGTCTCATAGCTTTTTACAGCCTTGGGGATGGGGCAGCAGGAGACAAAACACACTCGGTCAGCTATTTTTGAAGGGTCCGGGCTGATGGGGAGCCAAGGCTGCAGAATCAGACTAAAACAGCCTCCCATACATTTACTGTGGTCTAAATAATATCGCAAGGAAAGTATTGCTGAAGATTAAGACCCTATATCCTGGAAAGCTACCTCAGAGTGAATTACTTTAATCAGCTACTGAGCATTAGATGTGTAATAACTTACAGAGGAGTATTGCATGAAAACAATTAGCTTCACCCAGAAGTGCGTAATGCAAAATGCGTTTGGTGCAAGAGGAGAAGCAGAGGGAGGCAGCTATCGACATCCTCTGTTCACCATTGCAGTGGCATTCCACAACATGAAAGCTGTCACACCCCAAGACTAATTTCTTCAGTTGTAAGAGTAATTTGGGAAACCTGAAAGGCTTGCGTGTTTTTACTGTTTGAGGAAAGGGCCTCTGTTTCTAATAAGCAGAAGACCACAACAAGAGGTTCCGCACATTGCAGAAAGGAAAGAGTGAAAGAACAGGAGACTGGGGGCTGGGGGGGGGGGGGGGAGATGGTTTTAGGTCCCATTCCACTGAAAGAATGTGCTGTGAGCAGAGACATCATCAAGAAAAACAGGAATATATTAATCAGGCAGTCATTCCCCATCCTCTTACATCACCTGGTTGTACCCTGGTACAGCAGGGGTCCGAAGCAGTGGGTGACCGTACATAGCATATGCAGTGAACTGTGTAGCACATATGGTATATACATTGCAGAAACATAAGATAAAAGCTCACCTGCTGTTCTGTGGCTTTCTTAATAGAGTGCCTATGCACCACCGGGTAAATTAAGAGTAGAGTAGCAGCTTTAACTCTAGATTTCCTCACCTCTGTGTTAGAACGCTTTTCTTGTTTAATTTAAGTACTTATTAAGTCACTGAGGAAATGAAGGAAATGAAGAATGTGATGTTAAGACAGAGTGTAATTTAAATGGAGCAAAGGAGCCTTCTCAATTTTATACAGTCTTATTACATAGTAAAAGATATCCCACAACACGAAACAGATATAGGGGATTTATTCCATAGCAGATGTACTCTGTAATAATAATAGCAATAATTATATGCATAAAAACCCCCACAAATGGTTCAAAAATTTGGAATAATACTAGCACCGTTATTCACAAACACGTCAAGGAATCAGACAAGACCAAAACTAGCATTCAAATGCCCTAAAAGGCTGCACACCTTCAACAAGGAAGGGAAGAAAAAAATCAGAGCATCTGAAAAAGGAACGGCATTTTATTCTGAGTTTTATACTGCACCTGTATGCAATGTACACATGTTTCATTAGACATACAATTAGTTTGGATAATGGCAGCACCCAGAAAACTCACAGCATTTTATGACTGAGATCCCACCTGGGGCTTACTGCTTACCCCTTCTCCTCTGACTATAGAAGCAGACAAGATAAAGTATTACACCCCAGATTCATCCCACCTAATTTTTGGTGCCCCAGCTAAGAAAATAGTTTATCAAAAATAAACAATAGCTCCATATGTTGATCTGGACCATATGTGAAACTTGAGATTTTGTTGGTTGTTATTTGTGGTATTTTCCTGAAAGAAAACAATTTTCCTGGACTTCCCCACCACCAAACACCACCTGCCATACAAGGTATATCATATGATTCTGGTTTTCTGCTAAATAAACTTTAGATTTTCCCTCATGCATAAAGTTGGCTTATCATGGATCTACATGATGTTTCTTACAGTAAGAATGGCCTTCTAAGTAACCGTTTCTCTCTTTAAGACTAATTCTGCCATCCATCTACTGTACCCTTTTAATACAGAAATTCTCAGAAACAGTTTTCTACGGTTTCATGCATTTTATTCCATGATACCTGAAGAACATTAATAAATAACTGTTCTTATGGTCTGTTGATGTTTTCTATTCCTTAGTAAAGAATTTTTATCCTTGTTATTAAGCATCATAGCCCCCCAAAAAAACATTTTATGAGCTATCATAAGACACAAAGTAATCCTCCTTAAATCTGTATGTATTTTACGTGCTCTCATTCATCCATACATTCCCTCTGTTTAAGAAAAAAAGAACAAAGAAATGTTAGGGTGGGATAAAGAGATTCAGCACACACTTCAGAAGGCTGTATTGTTGATAAGTGACTAAATGAGCGTCATACACCAGCAGGAAGTTGCATCTTACAACTCTGCACTGAATTATAGGAGTGCCTACCCCTCGTGTTTTAAGAGAGGAGACCAACTTTTGGAAATGGAGCTCCTGTTTTTGCCTCCATCTCTTCCCCTCCTCACCTCTCTGTCAAATTCTCAAACCACTGCACTGCTCATGCTCCTCAGCCACCAGGAGCAGAGCCAGGTGGCCAAGCATCCTCTGCAGAGCCCAGCACCGGCCTGCAGTGGCCAAACGTTCAGAATTAAGCGGTGCTCAGCAGGACTAAGAGGCTAGCAGGCGCTGGGCAGGAGTGATAAAAATCCAGAACTTCAACCCATTGTGATACTCTTGCTTCAGTATTTTAATTCTTACTCCTGATCTTCTAGTGAAACTTTTCATAAAATAAAAAGTTGAAAAAAATTAAAACTTTTCTTTTTCCCTCCCCCAAGATTTGTATTTAGCCCTTTCACAGTGAAGCGTGCTCTTTTGCCTTACCAGGATGCTTTTTGTCTTATCTGCAGCATGGACAAGAACTTCAAGGATGCATGACCTTTTCAGGGAGAATTGAGACAAATGCATCCCCTAAGAAGGCTTACACTAGCAGCCTGACATCTTTCCTCCCTATGCCCATTATATAATACTTTATTTCAGCAAATCTTCTTTTTGCAGCGCAGAGGAAACCACCGTAAAATGTGGAGAGGGAAGCTTTTATTCAAGTCCTTAGGCAGTTGGGTTCCTCATTGATAGCCAAAGACAGCTGATACAAATTGAAACAAAAAGAAAATAACATTAATGAGCCCCAATACGGCTTAAGAGGGTTTGGTTAGCCTAGAGCTTTGTGCCTACCCTGATGGAGCTCAGGTGTCTTGAGGAAAGAGCAAAGCATGGAAGTGGAAATCCTTCTCAGCTGTTGTATGGTGGATGTCAGATGTTATGATGTTGTTGTCCTTGTGGATGTTTATACATATACATTTTTAAAGCAAAACATAAACAAACAAGTGAAACCACTGTGTAAGCCTAAATACAAGAGCAACCTTGTGTGCTAGCCCATAGATTGAAAGCAGATGTAGGACTTTGTAATTAGGCCTGATTCAAGCTGCCTGAAGTGCATAAAAGCAGTTGTTTTGGAAATGAAGGGAGGGACTAGGGTAACATAAACACAATTTATCTTTTTTGCTGCACATGGCAACAGATTAAAGCAAATGCAAGCAAATTAATCACAGGGTAAAAAAAAAAAAAAATCTTCAGGGAGGGCACTTGCACACTATCATCCTTCAAAATGAAATGTTTAAATGTTACTGTTTCAGAGCTTGTATTCTAATTATTCAGATCTGTAACCTGATCAAAAAGCTGAACTATTTTAAGAAGTTCTATATTTATTGAACACGTGCATGTAAAAATGCATAATTAAAGTGACTGTGAATTCATGAGGAAGAGATTACTGATAGCTGCCTGATCCAGTCAATGGGACCCCTGCTTCACAGCATTTGGATCAAGATCTTGTGCTTGGGAAAGATTGAATGCTAGCAAAGGCTTTTCCAGATGAATGGCACTGATACAAAATGATGCTTGGAAGAAGTCATTGTAGATGTATCATATAATTTCATAAAAGTTTCTGTTGGTTTTTACTTTACAGAGAATTGAAAACCTTCCCACTCTTTACCCAAAGAATTGAAGTGTGACTGCATATCAGCAGTACACAGAATTCATCGGTTGCTCCGATATCCTTTCAAGGTGAATTGGACCCTCTGAATGTTGGATCTAATTATTAAGACTCCTCTGACATCCCTGCCTGAATGTGAAATTCCTTTGTTTATCTCACTGTAGCCTACTAGATGCTGTCAATCACACACAGTACACAAACACATTTTATTAAACTTAATGAAAATGTTACATTAAACACTGAAGTCATGTAGGATAACAATCCATTACTTACAGTATTATCACACAGATGAAAAAATCCAATTTTTTCTTTGAGAAATAACATCTGAAGTTTATTAACTGCCCGTAGCTATACTGAGGACATCAGTATTATAAACATTCACTGTTCTTAATCTTTGCTTACCATTCTCATCACATAACTCAAAAGGTTGCCATTATGTGGAAGCAGGATTTTAGTGAAGTAATTCCAAAAGTCACAAAAGACCTGCGCTCCTCTAGAATTAAACACATGCATTCCCACCATACCTACTTTCATAACAGCAGTATTATGCCTCTCTGTCTCCAATTTTGCCCCTACTCAGTATACCAAAAGCCGACTAGATTAGTGCTAGTCTTTTGTTTGGTACAAGCTGAGTCACATTACGTGGCAACTATGTATGCAAACACAATATTCCAGGTTTCTACACCAAATGCCAGTTAAGAAGGAAGGAGGGTCTCATAGCCCCCTCAGTACAGAGGCATCATGCCACCAGGGCTCAGCTCTAAAGTTTGCCAGCAATTTTTTGTGTAACCTTGAGCAAGTCACTGAGGTACACTTATTTTAAGGGCATTGCCCTAATAGGCCTTGCAAGAAGTTTAAATACCTGTCTTCTGTTCTTTAAAGAAGTTGCAAGTGCATACAAGTCTCTAATAGTAAGTGAAATTTAGACTCCCTGTCCCTGTGCTCAGCATACATATAAAAAAAATGCAGATCAAATTGCTCTTTCTCCCCTCCATGCCCTGAGTTTTGTCACTTTTGTCTGGGATCTAGCTGCTTCAGAGCATGGACTGCATATCCTTATCTGTATGTACAGTGGCTTTTTGGGAGAGAGCTCCTTGAGAGGAAGCTCCAGGAGCAAACAATACAAATATTCCTGTTGTGTGCCGCACAAGCTGTTCTCGGCATCCTGCACCATGAAACTGCACAGGGATTCTTGCTGTGGCCAGATGCAAAGAGTTTGACTAAACAGAAAAAGGCTGAGGAGCACCATATCTAAAGCTAGCTTTTCTGTAACATCACTAGTAATTATTTTTACTGATGTTGTTTAGGTGTGGGGTATTTTTTTTTTGTTTGGCTGAATATTGTAGGGTTTAATAGTATCAGGATGAAAGGAAGTACATAAAAGCACTTGCATCGCTGCAGAGCAGCAAAATGGACTTTTTCCTCTGGTTGCTACATTTAAGACCCGTTAGCATCAGATTGTTGCCCTGCAAAAGGGGACTTGATGTTACATTTTTAATGTCTCAGAAATTTACATGTTCCGTATTAACAAAAAGAAAAGTGGCACAACAGCTTCAGTGCCATTCCATTAGAATTTTAAAACAGGATAATGAGCTAAATCACCTTAGTTTCAGATAATTAGATGCTTGAATACACTTTAAAACCTCAGTGATTGGTGTAGCTTTAACCTGAATGATACAGTAGAGCATATGCTAGCAAAAATAAATCTTGTAGAAGGACAAAAGGCTGAGAAAAGGGTTTTGGGGTGGTTTCCTTGGGGCAAGGGTGGTGTGAGCAAGCAGCACGTGGCTGTCCAACTCACATAGGCTTCTTCCAGGGTCATCATCAACCTTCAACTAACTTTGGCTTCTGAACTACTTACATATTGATTCACAGAAAGCCTATGTATAGCACTGCTGACAGAAGAAGAGAGTTTTGCATTGAGGTTAGTTTTTAGTGTTGTGGGAGGTTTTGGAAGGGGGTTTAGGGTTGGGGTTTTTTAATGGCTTTTCCTGTTTGATCATCAAGTCTGAGACAGCAGAGACAATAAAAGCAGGGAACTCTAACCTACCACAGTACTAAGGGCTTTGTGTTCCCCACAGTGAAAGAGATTACTGCAGCCTCAGAGGCAGTGAAGCCAAAAGCACAACGGCTCAAGCCAATACAAAAAATATACAGGAAACAAAACTCAGAGGTTGGGGAAAAAAAAAAAAATATGTGGACGCTGTTTGTTTTGAATGCAGTGACATTAAATTCCAATTTAGAGGCAATTCAGGAGTCACTGCAACCATTTCAAAGCAGTCAGCCTAGCGGTTTATGAAAACAAGATGAATCCCCTCTCAAAGCAGGGATTTCCACCCCCTCAACACACACACTTTGGACCATGCAACCCTAGAGTGACTTTCTAAGGGAAATTCGGTGCCTTGTACCACCTTTGAGAGGCTCTGCTCTCAGGTTAGAGGAACCCCTATGCCTACAGTGGCGAGATCCCTTTCCTGGCAAGGAAGGCCCAAGCAGCAAGCCATTTTCTCCAGGATTTCATGGCAACATCTTCGCCACCTCCTGTGAGCAACTCTGGCCACGCTTACTGGCAGAAGTAGCAGAGCTCAGTACACCTACTCAGTATAATAATACCAGGGCCATAATGGCAGACAGTCATTTTCTTTCTTTTCCTCAGAGGACAAAAGTGGGGAAGGGGAAAAAAAAATTCAGTGTCTCCAGTTTTGCTTTACTAACTTGTTTCCATTTCAATGATGTTTCACTGTCTTCAAAAAGAAAAAAGCAGCCTTTGATTGAAAGCTTTTGATTTTTACTGTTTTGCAAGGCACAGGTGCTTCTTACCTGAGAGTTAGGTTGTTATAGGGTGTCGAAGGTTATGCTGCACCAGTTTCTAAACTATATTGAGCTTTCTTCCATATTCAAATACAAATTAGTATTTTCTCAATTGGTATTTCTAGCTTTCTGTCTAAGAGAGTGACTCCAGGCTGGGGAGCAGTAGTTACCCCTGAAGATGTCACTGCTCTGCAGAAACCTTCCCAGCAGGCTGGGGAACTCTGCAGCTAGTCAGCTGATGGCAACACAGTTCAAATGAATCAAAGGGGTTTCAAAATTACATCCCCAATACGTGCAGCTACTCTGTGTTTGCTCTCAGTGAATACAGCTCTACCATCTAGGTAGGCCTTTTCTCTAATATATAGTTAATTAATAAATAATTTAATATATAACATTAATTTTAGTCTGATCATTTCACCTTTGCTGAAGCATAAAGAAATTTACCCTTAAGCTCCCCTTTCCCTCTCAGGATGCATGCTGTTCTCCTAATTTTTCAGTAAGAACAAAAACTGTGGAAGAGGGTGGAGGAGGAGGGTTTCCAGACAAGGCAACAGACAGGTACTTCCTTTGCTCCTTCAACCACATACTCATGGCAGGGGGAGATCTAAACCTTAACTTTTAGACAGGAGCCTAAACCTTTACTGTCCTCAGTTATTTTTCCCCCCCCAGGATCAATTCTCATCGCAATCAGCCAATCCCCTTTAGCACTTCTTTAGTGTTATTTAGATAAAGTAATTCACACACATCACCAGATGACTGCTTTATTGTGAGTTTTGGGGGTTTTCTTTAGATCAAGACCATCTTTCTTGTTCTTATAGAATAAACCTCAGGAAAAAAAAAAGAGGTCTTGTATTAGGACATTGGGCTGCACAACTGTTTTTATAAAACTATTTCTGAGATTTTATCCTCTTTCTACTGTACCCAATTCCTGCCCTACACATTAAGGGCATTGCTCACAGCAAAAAACATTGCCAGTATCCCTTGCCTTGAAGGCTTATTTGGTCTTACTAGAAAAGCTATGCACCACTGGGCAGTCACCTGAGGGCCAGATCAATTGTTCTTCCCTTAGCTGATTTTTATCTCTGTCAGTATTAAAATATTTCAGGACTTGATCATTTATGAAAATTGTTTTGATCCCAACAAGTTTACCTTGCCAGGTCTCCCAGTCTCTGTAAGTGTAAAACTCTGGGAGATCTCCTTGTCCAGGGATCTGAGATCTTTTAAGGCATGTGTCTGCAAATTGCTTTCTATCCTCAAATATATAACTATACAATTTTTCCTCATGATATCCACTCAACTGCCAGTGCAATGAACTCTTCATAAGTTTCATTGTGACACATTAAAATAGTCCATGCCATGAGACAGTTCAAATCTAAATCAACACATTCTTTGCAATTGTTTCTGCTCAATAAAGAATTATTCTGTTGGTTGGTGTGGTTGTTCAGTGGGAGCTGCGATAGTCTAAGGACACATGGAAGTACAGGAAAAGGTAACCCAGCTGCATCGCCATCCTTCAGCCCCCTCTCCAGCTCCCATTAAATACAGACACTCAAGGGTTTGGACAGACAACCCCCCAACCATAGACCCTGTTGGTTATTACTATGTAGGATTAACTGACATTTACTACATAACATGAAAAAAAGAAAAGCTAGGATAAACAGCGGTATCAACTTTGTAAAGATCTCCCTTTAATGAAATTATTTTGTCCCCACCCAACCCCCCAATTATATTAATTCAGCTAATCAAAGGAATCACTACATGTATAGAGGTAAAGGAATGAAAGTGGTTTCATGATAATGCAAGTAGTTGTAGCAGACAATTCAGGCTGCTTCCATCACCATGTGCCCACCAGTGACCAGTTTCCTGGGCACTCAACATACTGCTGCTGCCCCATTTCTACTCCAAAGAAAAAAAGCTTAAAAAAAGAATTTTAAACCCACAAACAACCCACAAACCCCAAACAACATACCCAAACCCAACACACTGAAACATTCCCTTTTGCTGGGAGCATTTCAAGGCACAGAGTAGAGATGGTTTTCCATTTCTCCTTCATTCAGAGTTAATAAAAAGCTGAGCAGCCATGGATGAAGATGTGTTACTGAAAACCACAGACGTGTAAAAGGTTTTAAAATTGAAACTGTTGGCCTTTAAGTGGCTGTAGATAATAGCTGAGCCGCAGCCATGCTGCTTTTAATCTAACAGCACTGAGTGACAAATGATAGCATGAGGTGGAAAGGAATGGCCCACCTGCAGAGTCTTGCTCTTTAGTAAGTTTTTAGTGTGCTTACTAACCAAATATGAAAATAAGCATGCCATCAGCAGCCCCTTTTAGTTTATGAAGGGACTTGAAATAAAACCTCACATATGTCTTATGCAGTTGAGTTAGAAATTAATGAAAGGTTTTCCATCTGGAAGTTATCATTTGCTGTAAACTTTTTTCTGCTTGCTTTTTATCAGAAGACCAAACATCAAAGTGTAAACAAGGGATTTTGGAAGTCTTTAACAAGGTATAGCACAGCCAAAGCTGAAAACGCTATGTAAACTATGGGTGTAACGTTCCTCAACTCTATCAAGGTGGCACTCTCTACCCATAGCGCTTTTTGCAAGATTTGTTTTCCTCAGTGCTGCTCTCACTGCCCACTGAATCCCATAAGATTTGTCCTCAGCCTCCTACCCTCTTTCTGCCATTTTTACTAGATCTCATTTACTCCTGTCGTTTATCACCACATTCTGGTGACGATAACTGTGCCATTCTACTTCTGACTCAGCTCCAAGCCTCAGCCTCTGTGCTCTGCCATCTGACAATTTTTTACTTTGAATTAACCATTCGGCTCATCATATTGCCCTACAACTTAAATGTTGTGCAAGTTTGATTTCTAAACATGAGTGGTATCTGATAACTATAACTATGAAACAAAACATGAAATAAAGTTTATGCAACCAAGCAAAAGATGGTTTGCAGGGGACAGCAACTTTTGTCTCATTCTTCTCAGTAGGAGGCATCTTCAAACACCGAAAGATCATTTGAATCAGCACTGAAACTTACTCATTGCAAAGCAATTTTGGGGTACCCCAAAAACTTGAGTTTATATTAGATTATGCTGATGCAGTCAACGGGGTATTTTATTGATGATTCCACTGTTCCTGCAGAGAAGCAAGTGGTGCACCTTTGCTCCTCCATGGGAGAGCTGAGCTCTTTGGCTTGCTGAGAGGGGGCAGGGTAGCTGCTGCACTAGAAGAGACGTGCGAGGGCTCAAGAGCAGCAAGCCCTTCTCATGTGCTGCCAGGGCAGGACCCCAAAGCACCCCCAGCTCGAGGAGATGCCACACCTGCCCTCTCACATGCGGAAGGAAGGGGGAAAACAACACAGGGCAATCCCCAATACACGGGGGTACAGGCACCGCAGTAGGACAGAAGGAGAAGTATTCATTGCCCTGCTCCACTGAGCATTGCCTTTGGCCACACACATGATCCTAACGTATGATAAATGGTATTGTCTCAGAGGATGACATGCAGCTCTTTGTCTCCGAGTACTATTTCCAAGTATTTCATGCGCTTTTTTCTGTTATGCAAAGGGTAAATCAAAGCTCTGATTTATGTGAGGCTACAGTCACTGCTTTGCTTAGTGAGGGGGTTTTTGGTGTGTGTTTTAGACTTTATGTGCACATCCTGTACACAGGACAAGCACAAAGGTGGTGACATTCAAAGGAGCATAAAGGACTCGCACTCATCCGTCATTCAGTGACAGCACAGCTTGGACACTTGGCTTCTGCACAGCTCTGCCTAAGTAGTTGTAACTTAATAAGTAGGTAGGTAGGCAGGCTATTTGGAACACCGTACACCTAGTTTAAATATGTAACAATAACAGAGAAAAGCTAGGGACATAGATGGAAGAAAAATGTATTTGTCAGCTCAACTGACAAATTCAAGAAGCTACTGCTATTTTCTACTTTGATTTATTCAGGGGAAGAAGAAAAAAAAGAGCACGCAGATTTAAATAACTGAATTTGCACAATTGACAGTGAAGGAAACTCCAGCTCTTCGATGGCAAAGGCTCAGCAGCATTCACTCTAAGTCACAGGTACACAACAGTGACATGGACATAGACCAGACCTGGCATGCTTCAGGACAGATCTCTGGCAATATTTTAATTGCTGGAGCCAAGCCTCATCCTACCAATGCTATTGAACAAAAGCTTTCATCAGAGTCATGTTTTACATCCTCAGAAAAAAGTGTTGGCCTTGATTGACTCCACCTTTAGGTAATCAACAGACATTCCTAAGGGGGTTAGTTTCCAGAGCCCAGTTTCCTAGCCCCCACTGAAATTCTGGTAATGAAAATTTGACATGCAGAACCTGAAACATCCAAAGCCACTGGTCTTATAAATTAAGGGCCTCCTGCCTTCAGATTTCTTCCAAAAGTCAGTTTTTCCTTTAGCTCCTCCAGACCTCCCTTGTGTTACTGTTTCAGTTGGTTCAACTTCAGCTCTGCAACACCTTTACCACAACTGCTGGGGTATGTCTATATGGCAAGGCTAAAAAAAGAAAGCCTAAATCTTTCATTAAAGCTCACAAGGTTCAATTAGATGAGAACCAGTCCAAACTCTGATCAGCAGAGCCTAATTAGCATAGATGTGGCCCTCTATCCCTCCCTGGCATAATCGGCAGTAAAACATGCAAAAACCAGAGGAAGAAAGGATGTGCTAGAGACAGAGGTGATCATCTTAAACAACTGTCTAATCATTCATAACCTTGATTCACATATATAGCAAATACATCCTCTTCCTTTTCATCAGTGTGTGTTGACACCTACGGTAATTACTCCCAGAAAGTTAACTCTCTGAGGCAATATTTCTATCCTGCTTAATTGCACAAGTACCAACTTGCAGTCTATCGGTTCTGATGAGTGCTGACATCCTCCTGTCAGCCAAGTAATTTGTTGGCAGAAAATGCCACAGCCACTTTCTTCTCTATCTTTCAAAGCCTCTCATGCAAATGAGGCAGAGTAATTAGCACTGACCTTTGGCTAATGCTGGTTGCCAATCAGTGGTGCTTCCCTACTCAGCTGCTGCATTTATATATCCCCATTTAACAACCAGGAGTACAAAATACACACACAGTGCTCACAGCAGGAAAACAGCAGCCCTCACAATCTGGTCACCATCAGGGTTTAGGATGTTTCCCTAGTACTGCTAGGGACTGCTATTGCAAGTGCCCAGGAGGAACAAAATTTCATGACACTCCACATCTTATAGGATTAAAGGCAAATTTTAGACTACCCCCCCCCCCCCAAACTCACAAACAGAAAACAAAATAAACTTGACGGGCAGTTTTAATTCAGAAAGCTTTCAGCGAAAAAAATGCAGGCAACTGGGCAGTTGCAGAAAGTGTGGGCAAACTGAAGTATTGTGGTCTGGTCTGGGAACAGGACTTGCTGGTCTGAGACAACCTTATGGAAAAGGTTATTTAAAGCTTCAAAACACTAAGGTTCAACAGTTAAAAGTGACCACAATATGCTCCGTTACTACTTTCAGAAGTGACTTCCCCAGGCCATGGAAGGACACAGGGGGCTGTCCAGATGAGATGGTCTGTCCATCCCCCTAGGGAGCAACCTCCCTAAACCTCCAGGGTTTATGCTGAGCTCCCCTGCTCCAGGCAAATTGGTTGCAGTCTCGTTCACTGTCAAGTGAATCCAACAGAAGATAAATCACCCTGCGTTAATCTTTTACAGTCTACATATAACACAAAAGAGCCGTAACTTGACACTTTAATCATGGTACTGTTACAAGCTGCTGTTCCCCACCAAGCTGCAAGCACCTCCCGCACTCGGGTCCATCGTCGCAAGCCACCCCGCAGCTGTCACGGAGTGAAAAATGCCGTCTCTGCCTGTTTGCAAGCATAAAGATTAATACAGAAGTCAATGGAAGTTGCTGGTGCCTACCAGGGCAGAGGAGGAAGCAAATGGTCCTGGAGCTCAGGTATCCAAGCATCCCCCCCACCAGAGTTTCAGCTTGTGCTGAAGATGCAGAAGCGCTGGCACGGGGATCACCACGATGGCATTCAGGAGCTAAAGGCCGTCTTCTCCATACACCCCAAATACATACCCAATAGGTTCTCTCTGTAGTTCTGACAAAGCTCAGTCTGACTCCACGTTAAAATAAAATTTGACCCTAGAAAGCCATTTTTCCAAGAGGACACCTTTCTACCTCCCACATCTGTGGGGTTAAACGACTGCATAAACTCTCTCTGGTGTTTTCAGCATCTCCAACTGGTCAAATGTAGCAAAAGCATTTGCCCAGTAACATACACTGTCTTTCATGGATTGAGATAGAGAAAAGAGCTACTTCAGAAACCCATAACTTTAAGCCACAAGAAAATATGTACCTAATTATCTATCAGTGGTCTACACTTTAAAGAAGCTACCTTTGCCTCCACAATAGCAGCTATGAGTTTTGAAATCTGGGGATAGCAAGCAATACATTCATGGGTAAGCTATATTTGGGGAGGAGGGAAAGGAAGATTTGTATTATCCTTATTACTTAATTGCAAGCGAGGTCACATTCCTGTAGAAGATGAGTCCTGCCCAAAGCATTTCCTTTAGCCAACAAGGCAGACATACAGGCTATATCTAGCAGTAAAATCGAGACAAATTCTCATGCACATTTCTCTTTCTGAGTTGATCTATGGAACAAGTCATTCCCTTTGGACCAGACTAAATAGTCTTGGACAACTTTTCTTTAGAAGCTCTTGAGCCAACAGCTTCCTCTGAAGCCAGGGAAGACTGCAGTTTCTCAACACCTTCGACTACCAGGCAAGCTTGTAGATATACACATATGCGTGGATCACATATACATAACACACACAGAGCTGCAGGAAGATATTTGAAACAGAGTACCCTTTCGTATTTACTTTACAATCACCATGGGACACAACAAATTAACTGAACTAATCAGCTAATAGAGAGCATTAACTCTCTCAAAATCTAGATGTTGTGGTTCCTGGATATGGGAATTGATACCAGACAGTCTTTAGTTGCTGACTGTGTTACTGATTATGTCCAATTATGGCAAAGAAAAAGGAGTCTGAAACATTTGAGCTGGAGCAGAGAGAGAAGCGTAATTCATGCCTTATGTTAGGCAGATCCTCTTCACTATTATAGCATTATTCAATTATTCACAATCTATTTACCGTCAAGGAGACGATCTGGCCATGTGCTCTGTAATATTTACCATTTTGCCAAGCTGTCTGATGCTAACGCATTCTATTAATAGGGTACCAAGGGGTGACGCTGAGCGAAACTGCACTGGAGTGGTTCAAATCATGTTCAGCTCACAGACAATTTGTCAAGGTGGGAGGTTGAGTTTCAAGCCTGGAATGTAATTCAATTCAGTGTCCTGACAAGAGGCGGCATTAGTGCCTTCTGTGCACAGGGTAAGTGATACTCCAAAAGCCTGCAACAGACCAGCAACGCTATTATCCCAGACATCCTCCACAAAGAATGCCTTCTGTGTTTTAGCACCACAAAACTGCTCTTTCTTTTTGCCAAGATAATTAACTGTGTGATCTTTTTACTTATCGCTGTGTCTGGCATCCATAGTTCTGACACATACACAGCATTCAGCATAAAACAGAAAACACTCCCTGCTTACAGGAGGGATTTGGGCAAAGTGTTGCTTTAAAGGAACAACATGCGTCAGTGCTTTTCTACTACACTCACCTCTTTCCCCAACCCCAAGTAAAAAACCAACCAACCAACCAAAGTAATCAACCTATATCAACTCACAAAAGACAACTTCTAATTCAACAAAAGATTTGCAGTTACCAGGCAGCTGCAAAGTGGGCTGGAGACCATCACTCTCCATGATGAGGATAGCATCTAAGATGCCTCTAATCCCTCACCTGTCCCTAAGCACAAAATTCTCCACCCCACCCGATCATATACATCACTGATTTAGGAAACGTCTTTATAGTATGTTAGCCCAGCACCTACCCACCTGGGAAAGGGCAGTAAGAGGAAGCAAGGCAGTTCTATTTCCACCATGCAAATAATACATGTTACAGGGAATTTTATCACTTTTTTTTAAAAGGACTCATACCGTAAAGTGATATAGCTATCACACCTGTAAACCTTATGGATTATAAGATATTTGATAAAAGCAGAAACCATGGGGTCTAGCTAACACATTAAGAGCCAAGCATCCATCCCAAGGCATATCTAGTTCAGGGCTCACAGAGGCACAGCAAGTCTAATGAAAAACCATCTTAAATCCCCCTACCCCCAACAGTACAAAATACTGCAAGGATCTAGACAGAAAGAGAGAGTCAGTAAGGCACAGGAGGAAAAGAGAGACACAGGAAAGCACTGATTTCTTGGCCACCCTCCTGGAGCTGCGAGGATGGTAAGTGGGTCCTCAGCTCGGTGCCTCCATGCCCATACCAGCTCTGGGCAACTGGGAAGACCATTTCCCACAGCCATCACTCCCCCCAACAGCACAGCTGGGGGCTCTGCACCCATATGTGGCTGCCCACCACCTCCCAAGGTAGCAGTAGGACACAGCTGAGGGATTAGTGGTGCCAGGAGGAGCAGAGCAGCAAAGCAGAGACCATAAAGCAGCCAGGGACAGAGGGATAACAAGGGCAGAGGAAGCCCACATTCAGCAAAAGAAAGAAGGGGAAAAAACAAAAAAAAGAGTAAGAGGCTGCTCTCTGCAGTGCTTCATATTTATGTCTAACACAGAGTCACCTCCACAAATGCAGAACAAGAGTTTATCAGCATTCCCACAGTGTAGCACAAGACTTATGCTAGAAGCAGGAGGGGTCTCCGAGTGCCTCAACCAGAGCCCAGGAAAGGCTACATGGGGAAAATCCTCAGTATTTTTTAAAACCCCATCAAAGCCCCAATTCCTATCAGCCATAGCACTTACTGGGCATTAAAACACATGATGAGGGTCAGTCAATGCAAGCTTTAACATGCCTCTGTCCACACTGTTTCCTTTGAGCAAGCATGCCAAACACAACAACAAGCCTTTCACTCTCCAACACTAGATGCTACTAAAACATAAGCTATGATAACTTTTTTTTTTTTAAACTCAAGCAGAAAGCAGGACAGATCATAACCACAGGGATCCACCGACGAGCCTGCCGCCTGTCCAGGCAGGCAGGGGCACAAAGGAGGGCTGCCACCACTCCTGATTTCAGTCCAGCAGCTTTCTCTTCTCACATTGCCAATAAGTCTCTGCATCACCCCAAGGCAAGGATAGGCACAGCAGAACCCCCAGCCCATACAGTATCTCAAGGCCACAGGGCCAGGCACCTACACCCAGGGGCTCCCCATGGAGATGAGTTCCCCCCATATCTCAGGGCCTTCCAGCTCACGTGCAGTACATCAGCCATGTCAGGAACCCCCCATCTCTCTGCTGCCACATCACAGCCTCTCAAGCCAGATTTTAACCTGTGATAGCCTACAAACTAGCCCATAACATCTGCTGCAAGACAGCTCTAGGTGCACCTCACATTTGAAAGCACCAACTAGGACAACAGCAGGAGTTATTTTACCTTTTGTCAGCCCACAGAGAACAGCCCTCAGAAAGTCGTGGTGTGCTTGGGCATCAGTGAGAGCCAGACACTTGCTTTAAGTATGCACAGCTGTGACAAGGGAACCTCCATTTACACTCATGCAAAGAAGCTGCCTTCAGATTACATAGTATTTTAAACAGGTGCTGAGGACTATACATGATAAAACGCTGTAAAAAATGGGCCCATTAACCCCAGGGGTGGGGTTTTTTTCTTTATAACTGTTTTTAATTGATTCTGCAGGATGGAAAGCCAGAATAACCTATTAATTCCAGTATAAGTTTTTCCCTGAGTAAAAGTTTGGACTGGATTTACTTTTATCCAAATCTGTCCCCTGTGTAATTCTGTGGAAGACAATCAAGTTACAGCATGGGAAAACATACACTTTTATATCTAAATGCAAGCTCTCTTTATTATTCACTGCAGATGGATGCAGGTGTAGGTAGTGGCTACTGATACCGTTTAAAACTCAGCTACACAGTTTCCCCTAAAGATATGTGGATGCTAAAAGGAAAAGGTTGAAGCTGCACAGGTCAAATGTTAAGCTCATAACAATAGAAACAGAGGTTCCTGTGACAGTAGGGCAAATTTCTGGTCGCTTGGGTCTCCAGCGTTGCTCCCTGATGACCGTGGGGTCCATGACAAGGGACTCCCGAGCACTTCATGCATCAGGGAATATCCATCTAGATGACTGGGAGATGTGTTCTGGGCCCCTGGACATATGACATATTTCTCTCTCACATGTTAGTACATGAAACCACTCCTTCTGTATCAGATGATCATTTCCTAAGCATTTTCTGGAAGGAGGTAAATCCCTTAACTGCCTTGGAATAAATCTGCAAGTCATTAGGCATCTCGAGGGGACACGGGGCTCCAGCTGTGCCAGGCTGGAAGGCAGAGCTCCTTCCAGGCTTGGAATGGCAAGAAAGGGGACAGGCATCTTTCTACTTAAGCCTCAAAAAACCAAGATACAAGCACAATACAATTTGATCATCTTTCATTTTTGTTTTTGTTTGGCTGCAGCCCAGTTAGTTTTGATTTGTTGGGGTTTTTTCACTCTCATCAGTTAACAGGAATTAACCAAAGGGAAGGCCCTGTGCATTTGATCAACCCACCCACGCAGTTCTGTAAACATCCACTGAATCTACATGTGGTATCACTCAGTTAATAAATAGAAGCTCATGCTTTCACCATCCCTGTCACTGTGCAGTGTCCTGAAAGGCAGTGTAGTGCACCAGCTCCTCGCAGACAAGAAATGGAATGCTGGTTTTCACCGAGAAACTGTAGCCAATATAGAATTGGAGTTCAAGACAGCAGAGATCCAAAATAGGGATTTCACAACACCTTCAGAGGCACATCTGCAATCTGAGCATGCTGCAGACGATGCAGCAGTGTTTCTGGTGGGCTTCCGCCCACCTCGCTGTTTCAGAGGCCACTTTCCATCCCAGAGCCACCGCGCCGTAAAGGAGTCATGTCTTCTTTGTCAGCAAAATCCTGAAAAGCAAAGGAGGTCAAGGCTAAATGGGAAATGTTTTGCCTCTGGATAGGTTTTTCTACTGCTTGTAGCTCATGAAATCGCTTGTACAGAGAAAAAGAAAAGGGTCGGGGCATGACATTGAAGTTTGCACAGGTGACACAAACCTCTTCATGCCCTTCTGTCCAGCAAGAGGGTTTAACAAGACCAATCTTTCGCTGTATGTTGTAGCCAGGAGAGAACAAAATTCTCAGCTTTCTGGCTGTGCCTCCCTATGTCGACCAGCTAAAAACTCTGATTGGTTTTGTTGTGTTTGTCAGCTGACCTGTTAATGACTTCTTTAGAAATGTCAGTCCTCCACTGGCTGCACCTGTACTGCTCAATGCATTAAGCCCTGGGACTGCTCGGCTCTGGTGGTGCTGGCTGCACCTTGTCTTGCTCTGAGCCCATTTGGTGGTCCAATGGCAAAATCACCATTTTATATATGTGGTTACTTTTTTTCATTCAGGGTGAGGGAGGGAAGCGGGGGGCTGTGCTGAATTCCATCAGGGAGGTGATTTCATACCATGAAACGGAGGGTACAGGTGCTGTGCAGGTGTAAGGGTGCACTCAGCTGGCTTTGATACGTGCAGAATGGTGTGGGGCACCAGCAGATTTTGTGAGGCCTTATTCTGCCAAAGACCCCAAGATTAACTGTCTTCAGAAACACACCCAAAATCTGTTTTAGATGAATGAGCTGATTTGCTCCAAAAAGGAGTCCATGAGTCAAGAAGAAAACAGTGGAACTCAGTATAAATCTAGTATACATCTCATTTTCTTCAATTTCCCAGCACCCACAGTGCAGGGCATAGATATTCTCATGGGTATAAATGAAGATTAAACATAGCATATGGTACTGGGTAGATCTGAGCTAGCTTGTGTCCTCTGTATATTCCTGTCCCACCACCTTGCAGGCACATGGTTTTCGGCAGGATTGTTTGCAATGCCCTTGAGAAAACACCTTCTCATTAGAAAATGCTGATTTGTGGAAATTCCAATGTTCTATGAAAATTCTAAAAATATTTATCCCCAAAGTAACATGGTAAGCAGCTAATAAGTTTACAGATGTCCCCACCTCAGTTCCTCTGCTATGAGGACTGCCTCAGAGCGGAAAGCCAGGGATTTGAAGGAGCTCAGGAAGTCATATAAACTCCAGCTACACATCTGGCTTGAGCCTGGGCTCCTGGAAATTTCAATTTTCTTGGCAGGTGGGCATGGATACCCGCACTCTCCTTCTTTGGGTATCTCGGAGTCCTACATGGTGGCAAGCATCCCAGCAGGGCTTTTCAAGTCTTGAACAGGGCTCAAAAATCCCAGTTTTTCTGGCCTCCTCAGGGTTTTATGCTTCATGGACCACAAATCCCCCGATGCCTTGAGAATCAAGATTGTCCGAAAAATCCTCCAAAGGTAACGCTGTGGAATCCACAGCCATATGTGCTCTTTGGTTTAAAAAAAAAAAAAAAAAAAAAAGATGGAGGCTGAGCTTTTGCATCCTTCGAGGGTGCTGCCCCGCACTTTGGCTTTAGCAGCACCCTTGGTGGGGTGGATGCACGCTCCAGCTGCATGTCCTGCAGTGCTCTGGGCGCTGCTTCGCTCTGCCTAAAGGGCAACTTCTGCTCTCTGTCCATGGCCACAAGATACATGGCCTTCTTCCAATGTAAGAACCACTTCAACTTATCTGGATGGCAACTTTCAGGCTTCGGACATGCCACCACCCCTAATTTTCACGTTTTAAACTGCTGCTTTAACATAAGCTGTCTAAAATGGTGGTTAACGATCATATACTAAGAAAATTAAGACATATCTGAGGTGTGCATGATGTATTGATGGCATTCAATGCATCAGATTTTCTCTGCTGATAACTGCCAGCGAGAGCATTATATACTTTGTAAGGCTGTATGCACTAAAGCAGTCCTGTTTCTAACTGTGGGGGGAAAAAACCCAAACACATGGTGCATTTTTAACTCCCTGGGTTGCTGTCGTGATGTCTAAACTATCATTAAAATCTACTCTGAGTTCCCAGATGCAGGCAAAGGCATTTGTTTCAAAACATGACAAGCAGACTGACTCAAACACTTTCTGTTCTTCTTTTTTTTCAGGACTTTTTTTTAACTAAACAAATTTTTTTTTCATGTAAATGTCAGAAGTTCACGGAAATAGGTAGTGTCTCCAGTGCAGGCTGGAAGAATTAGTCCTACAAACAGATGTGGATTAAGCCAAGCTAGGGGACTGAGCTAAGTTCTAGGGGAACCCAGCAAGGTATAGAGCTCAACATTACAGCACTATAATGAGATTATAACGGGTATTGTAACTACCTGGTTTTGAAGGATGATGTCTTTCAGCCCAGTGAAAGGCTAAGACTAGATGCAAACTGACTACTCTTCCAAAGATAGGCCATTGATTATCTCCCATTGCTCAGCCAAGGAGTAAACACCAAAGTATGTAGTTTTATATAATTTTATTCAACAGCATGCTCCCAATAACATCAAACAGGGACTTCCCACAGGAACCTGAGGCATGCTAATATGCACCTTTGCATAGGACTGCAGCTGAAAATATACCAAAAAAGCAAACGCCTAGAAAAGCTGATGGAGTGGCAGGCTCTGGGAGCCCATCACCGTGCTCCTGGCCCCAGACCCTCCGGCAGCCCTTGAGTTTCCCACGGGGGAGAGGGCGGTCAGTCCCTGCTCTGGCCCGTGGGTCCTCTCCCACCGGTGGCTTCCCCAGCCAGGCTGCCGAGGGGGGGGCTCAGTGTGAGCCTGGTTTGTCCTGTGGCAGCACCGGGGGCCTCGGTGGTTTGCATTAGTTTCTGCCTTGTTTCTTCAGCTGGCTCATGCCACATGTGCCATCACAACAATACTAATAATTAGTAAAACTAGACCTGTCCAAAGACGACAGGTTTCAGAGCCAGACATGCTGGAGCCTACAATTTCACCTATCATGAGATTTAGGATTTGAAAAATGCTGGTAGCAAAGAATCCGTCATTGCTTCTCTTTTAAAGTGTTGTCCCTTTTCCTGTCACCATTGTGAATCATAGTCTTATAATAAAAAGAAGCTATATTATGAGTACATGGAGCCAGTGATTTGAAGCTTTAATTGCTATCATCCTCTCCCTTAATTAATTCAAGAAAAAGAATGGTTACAGTGAGTGGGGAGGTGAAAAGTCTCTTCTCAAGCCACAGGACTTTCTTCAAGCTTTTGGTCATCATTGATATACACTGTAGTGACATAGGTCCTCGTGAGGCTATGTTAAATAATCTTTAACAGGATGTTCTTTAAACACAAATTCAGCAAAAAAACAATGCACTCAGCAAACAGTATAAAAATACAGTGTTTTGCCACTACCTGAAGAAATGTGTGTGAAATTATCAGAGCTGCAAAAACATTTATTTCCACGTACAGAGCAAAAACTTGCCAACAAAATCAAGTTGTTTGATTGATTTCAGTTTTTATTAAGTCATCCAGGCCTGCTACAGCCATAGTCTCCATGTTAAAATCTATGGCAATTTCATTTATTAAACATTAAAAAAATCATACAAGCAGATGCCATACTCTTGAACGTCTTGAAGCTACAATTGACTTGTAATAAAATCCCCCAGTGCATTACAAAACCGGGCTGTCAAGTCATAACAGCTCTATTACAGCTTCTGCTTCAGTCTCTGCTAGTCTTTGTACAGACTGCCAAAATTTTCACCTACCCAAGGGAAGTTATATTCAACAACAGAGAAGAGGAAATTGTGCTCAGATGAGTTGTTCTCTCACTGAACAGATTGCACAAGTTGTTCTCTCGTTACTAAAATGGTGAGGGTGGAGGGCTGAGGGAAAGTGAGAGAAAAGCTATGGACTGATGAGCAACAGGAGAGCAATGTGCAATTTTGGTTTTTCCCCCACTTTGCAACTTTCATAGTATGTCAGTATTTTGTAGCAATACCAAGGCAAGGCCGAGCAGCCCGATGGCAGAGGGACCATACTGGGTGGGAATCAGCCCTGATTCAGGCATCGGCAATATTAATGTCCACCTGAGACACTTGCAACACTCTTGTCACCTTTCTGTGCCTGGCATGGAAACAGGGAACAATGGGAACAATGCTATTTGTCTTTTAGTCCAAAGACTTTTCAAAAGTAGGGGTGGGAAGAGCTGTGTGACTATGGGTGAATCACGCAATCTGAAGACCAAGAGGTTTTGTGCTTCGGGCCATGCCTCAGCTACACCAAATGATTTCTGTCAGATCCCAGTCTATCACTTTCTAAAAAGACTTCAGTGACAGGTTTCATAATTGTTTTTGCTGCTGATTTTGAAGCATAGCTAGTGTCCAAGTGAAAACGTCTGAATTATTCAAAAGCTACGCCTATCATTGTATGTGTTTTTCTATTTGCTGTGATTTAATCATTTCCTCCCTCTGTATAAAGCTGACTTAAGGTACATTAAGAAGTTTGAGCAGAAGGAAGAAAATTTCCAGTTGTTAAGTTACAAAGTAGGCCTGAGATCTTCCAAAAATGCAATGACAAAACCAAGGAGAACCAAAGCTGACTGAGGTGTTTAACAAAGCCTGGGCTGCTACCTTGGCTCTCCTCTGTTGCTGAGGCACATCAACTGATATACACAGAGAATGAACTTTAATGAGATTCAGATGATGAGCATTTTCCTTAATAAAGTATTCTACCACCGTTCACTAAGCCTTGCCAAAACTGACTGTGCCCCAGCAAGGACTGGGGAATTGTTGTGCCAGGTGCTGGTAACCCACAGGGAAGCCTGACACCGAGCTCCCGAGTGTGCAGCCTGAATGAAGCCCTCTCCCTCGCCGTCATCCCCTGGAGCTGCTGCTTCTGGCCCTTCTGCAGCCAGGAAGCAGGCCTGGAAATCCCAGCCCCAACACTGAAATTGTGGCCTTCAGACAGACCCCCGGAGGCCATGGCACCACAGTGCATGATGCCATGGATGCCGTGGTTGGGACTCACCACCAGCTAGCAGGAGAACTCGCCTTCGGCTGAGCCGACCTCATGACATGCATTGGTGTGCCCGACCCAGGAAGATCAAAACAAAGAAAAAAACCACCCCAAATTTAGCAGAGCTTTCTTCTTTTTTTTGACCTCTGGGGGTTGGATAAAGTGTACGTGGTCTAAAAAGAAAAATATGTGCACATTACTCTAAGCTTATAATGGTAGCAATAAGTCTCAGGGGTGTTTCTCCAAGTCACAGTTGGACTTTTACAATACGCAGAACCCACTTTTAAGACATCTCATTCTACTTTCTCACAAATGCAAAGTGCTAGGCAATTATTGCAAGGTTGGAAATGCCACAACCCTTAAATGACACAGGAGTGGATAAATTTCTCTTCCAAGAATCTTACATTCTTATGCTCTGCAAAGAGATTTATAATGCACTGTTCCCATTCTACATGCAGGACCCTGCACACCATCTCTGGAGAGAGCGGTAATGTCAGCCCTGTGTCCATACTCAGCTAAGGCTAAATGAAGGAAACAGGAATGCTTCCCCCGAGTCCTCTACTTTCTGCCTCTGATTTTACTGAGCTTGGTATTTCAGGTACTCAACCAGACTTTTTTTTCCTCACCCTCCTATTGGAAAATTAATCAGTTCTTCACAAACTGTAGGTGAAATTTCTGACAACTCTCCTGAGCTTTTTCAGATTCTTTTGTAGTGGAAGATGGAGTTTTTCTCTGCATAGTAGTGGCAATCTCTCCCTCAAGATACAGGGCTAACATTTAGACTAAAACATTAAGTGCATTTCATATATCTGGCAATACAAGCCCGTAACATTTTTATTGGATAAATATTTAAAAATTATAGTTTCAGCATCACAGACCCTTTACACACAGACAGCCCTATCACAGAAAACTCAATGTGTTTTACAGTGTGATACGAACAGTTACTTGGAGAAAGAAGTCATATGCAGAGAGATTTATATAGAAAAGTAGCAATCGGTTTTGGAAGATTCCTTTTGGGCAAACAGCTAAGACATTTTTGACCACTGATTCATTTGAGACTGTGCCTGTTCAGTCAGGATACTCTATCGACACCAAGGACACGGGCTAAGCAAGTGTCTGATCTGGATTTCAGATTGCTTTCAGTAAGTTAAGTTCAGAAAGATTAGGAGAAAATTTTCCAAGGGGATTGTTTCACTAGTTTCTCACAAGATGGAAAACTTTTGTTCTGTTTTGTTTTGAACAGCATCCCTTCTTGTGGAGCAGTATCTACTACAACTCACAAGATCTTTCTTTCGAGACCAGAGAAGTATTTCATCCATAATTTTAGTGCTCCCCTAGCAGGCACTTAGCAAAAAAAAAGACTATAGCCAAAATCATTATACGGTCTCACTAGGAGGCCATATAACACGCTAGTGATTGCCTATACTAAACATAAAAATTTGGGCCAAGGAAGGAATCCTGGGAGAGAGGTTCCTCTAAAAAGGCACCTAACAGATACCAGTGAAAACTGGCATGTCACTGAAGCGGGTAGACTTGGGGAAAGGGGGGGTGGGGGTGTGTGTGTCTTTTGGTAGTGTGCTTGCTATAGTCAAAAACAGACCAGATACATACAATCTGACATTTTTCACAGCTTTGCCCAAAATGCACTTCAGACTGAGAGTGCTTAAAAACCAAACAGCAGTAGGTATTGTGGCAGCCAAAGAGAATAAGCTAAAGACCTACTTGTATTCATAATGTTTATATACTTTATGTGGAAAACCACAGCTGAGATAACGGACTAGTCTGTACAGTGTAGACCTACATCACCATCTAGCATCAGGCAACTTTATCTTAAGCACTAATAGCATGGAGGACCTGGTTAGCTTGTGGGTGTTTATTTAATACCTTTTTTCAGTACAAATGCATAGCTTAGCCAGCTATGGTACTTGTTCAGCAGAGGATATATTGAATAGAAACCATGGAAGAAGGGAGAAAGAATATACTCTAGTTTTGGATATGAAGGCTAGTGAAGGTCTCTGACTTCTTTAGCCCTGTGCTTCAGCGTGCCTTCCTTCTGCCTGGGGATGGGACCACTTACCTGGCCTGCTTGCAGCATAAGCACCAGGAAATTTATAAAGCTGTGTTACAAGTTATAATGGTTGGCTGGTGCCGGGGACAGAGGTTTACTTCAATTTGATCTTTCTGTTTTATTTTACATTATATTTGTTTGAAGGAATCTAATTATTTCTTTGGCTTAGTTACAGTTCTTTATATAGTCCATGGTGAGAAGGTGTTCACATACACGTTTTTAATGTCTTTGATATGCTTGGGTTTTCAAAATAAATTATGGAACCTTAAACAAAGGGGATAGCTTATATATGAGGAAGAGATAAAAAGGAGCAGAAAAATAATTCCTCTGTGGGCCAACTCCTCCTCTCCCCAAAACCCCACATGCACAATGACAGAATGAAAGTTGGGAACAGAAAGAGAAAAATGAATCAAGTCATGACAGAAGATAAAACAAACAAACCCAAACAAGAAAAAACCCCATCAGAAACCCCAAGAAAATATCTACATCTAAACCTCAGAAAGAGATTTTATTTGTTCATATTGTTTCCTACTTCCATTTGATTTCCTTGGCAGGTAGCCCAGTGCTCCATCATTTAGAGGAAAGGAAGTTACAGTATCACATTGTGTAGGGATTGAATTTTATTGCTTTGCTATTACAATTAGGCAAGTATTAACTCAGTTAATGAGGCATAACTTTTTTTAAAAAAATTATACACAACTGGGAATTGTGGATTAGTCTTCCACTAAAGCCCCCAAAAAACCTTTATGAGAGAGAAGGAAAGAGATTAAGAATAGTAAAATAATAAAAGGTGATGCAGCTTTAAAGGTGCATACTAAAAGCAGGGAATCATTACTGTTGATTAGCTGACAACCAGCCTGAGGGGAAGCTGCGTGTTTTAGCAGTGACCAAACCTCCTAGCAAACATCCAGCTAGCTGTGCAAAAAGCCACCCAGATACCACAGAAAAGATGGGGAGAACACCCAGGATCCCTACTTTACCAGCCTGTGTGGGGGATACCTATTCACTCTCCAAATTATGAGCTAAAGAGGCACTACTCCTCTCAGTAACCTGGATTTTTGGTAGATTTTATTGGGAGGGGGGGGTGTGTGTGTGTCTGTGTGTTTGTTGGTTTTGTTTTTCTTAATTTTGCTTTTGTTTTTAAGCTTCATCTGTTTTTATTAAAATAATATCATTCTGTAGCTAAAATTATTATTCTACCACTCTAAATCCTAAGTGGGAGGAAATGTCTACACTGAATGTGATTTATGGGGAAAAAAATCCCAGGCAAATTTAAATGTCTGGTGGGACTCCACATAGTTAAACTTGTATGGCAAGAGATCAGAAATGGAAAGCGCAGCAAGGCAAGCAACAGTGCAACTATTGAAATACTGCTTTGACTCTAAAATATCACTTCAGTCATCTCCCATCCTGATTTTTGGGTTCTCCGGTAGGTTGGGCTATAACCCACAGTGGAAGGGGAGCCCCTTTCACCAGCACGGGGAGGAGGGGGTCAGGAGGATGTTTGGTGGGCATGGCAGAGGATGGCAGGTACCAAGGAAAGTCTGCAGGAGGAAGGGGTGCTACAACACATAAAAACTCTGTGGTTTGAGCCTAATTTGGGGTGCTGTTGAACTGCATGAGGGAAGATGGGAGCTCTGAGAGTAATGAAAGTGAAAAGAGTGAACCACCCTGTGAAAATAAATCACTTCAAGCTGCAAACTATACCCAAGGACTCATTTCTGCTGGGTGGGGAGCAGGGGAACGACAGGAAAATTAGCCTCAGAGATGCTTATTTGAATCCCTGGTCAGACTATGGCGCAAAGCTACCAGACCTTCCTTTTCTTTTTCATTCAAACAAATCATTTTTAGCGTATATATGTTTTTTCTGGCTTCATTTCAGCTCTGTGCCTTAAAATTAAATGTTATACTCTGTGCTCATGCGAACGCAGCGAGACTAAACGCTCAGTTTTCGTCCTTGCAGGCCTTGTGCCAGGAGGAGAAATCCAGCCCGGCGGGGAGAGCCGGGCCGGGGCCTGCGCAGCATCTCGGGGTGAGGACCACAGCCCTCCTATGGCAGATGTTGCTTTGGCTGAGGCATTGAAGAGGCAGTGCCTTCCCGGCACAGACGGCTGCTCAGCAACACGGAGGCACGTGTACTTTGCCAGCGGAGAAGCAGCCTCAACGTATAGTTACAGCACAGTTTCTTCTGGGAAGGATATGTAATATTTATTAGAGTAGCAACCCACAGGCACCTTACATATGCAGGACGATGATATCTTTGGGTGCCTGAGAGCTCAGGTCTGATGCTTTACGCCCAGATGTGCTTTACTGTTGCTGCTAAGTATCACGGCTTAGCGATGAATCAGTTCAAATGCAAGCTCAACATCTGCTTCCCTAAATCCCCAAATAGTAAGAATATAAAGCTCTGGTTATTTCACACTCTCTTGCAAACACACACTTTTGAAAGGGTTGGAAACTAAACTCAGTATTAATTACAAATCCATGGTGGGTAAACTCAAGCGGTTCACTTTACTGAAGAGATTTAAAAATTAAGCTTTCTAATAATATTAGGATAAACTGGATGGAAGAGGAGTGGAGATAAAGGATATTTCCCCCCTTATGAAGAAAGCAGCAGAGTGAATTAAAGGATTTGTAACGATCCCAGACAGTGGACCACAACTACCTTTGTAGGATGCTTGACCTTATCATCCAACTTCAAAGTCATACAGTAGTGATGAACCTCAGTTGTTCAATCTAATTGAAAACAAATAATGAAATTTGCTAACCAAACGGATGTTACTCCATGCTTCTTTGATGGGGACTCTTAGCAGTTGCTTGCTTGCAAAAAGTCAAGACATAAGCTGAAAACCTGGGCACGCAGTAAAAACATTTGCCTGTATGTATTTTATTTGTATTTTACAATTAGGAATCCTAGGAGTCAGCACAAGTGATTGATGCATTCAGGCTTGCGGAGTCTGTGAGATTTACTATAGCAATTTAAGGCACTAGTCCAAGGGTAGCCACTGGCTATTGTCTTGGAGAAGTCATGGAGTCCAGGCAACTGGAGAAGAGCAAAGATCATCCTGAGCTTTAAAAAGGGGAGAAAAGCAGAGCCAGGCAGTTTACAGACTAGGTATGCTAACCTCAAATACCCAGAAAGATATATATAGATATATATATATAGATATATATAGATATATATATATCACACAATACATTTCTAAGCAGCTGGAGGATTACAAGGTCTTAAGAAACCAACTAAGATTTGTCAAGAATAAACAAATCATGTCAAACTCGTCTAATTTATTTCTGTGACAGGATAATCTAAAAAGTAGTAGATGTGATTTATCTTGTCTTTAGTAAGACTTCTGGTGCTGTCCCACATGACATTCTTATGAGCTAACTGGGGAAATATGGGCTATTATGAAATCATTGTAATGTGAAAGCAGAGTGAGCTGAAAAATCTTGCATACTGAGTACTCTTCATTTATCAGAGGTTCTCTGGCCATCTGAAAAGCATAACAAAGAAGCCAAGAGAAGGCTGTCCTTAGTGTTTCGTGCTGTTCACCGTTTGCATTAGTAATCTGGATGATGAGCATGTGCATGTTTAGACATGTGAATGAATCAAGGCTGAGAGAAATATTTCTAGGAGAAATATTTTTAAATTAGGAAAGTAAAATTCATTAAGAAATACACAAAGAATTAGACTGAGGACTGAAAAAGGAACTGAGTGCACACATATAAATGGGGAATTACTGACCAGGCAGTGATAGCTTTGAAAGGATCTGAGGAATTATAGTGGCTCAGAAAATGAAGGGAAGTCAATAGTATGGATATTTGTCTGAATTAACAGGAGTGGCATATGTGAGACAGCAGAAGTAATTGTCTGATCCTACTTGGCACTGCTTAGGTTTTTACTCGTGTAGATATCTAGGTCTGGGCATCAACCTTAAGAAGGAACGCAAAGTGGAAAAACATCACTTGGACATTACTATAAAAAATAGGCATATCTGAATTTGTGGAACTAATTATCAGCAATTTATGCCTCCAGATTTGAGCTGAGACATGGTGGTGGGCTGCAAGACATTTGCTTGTTCTGCTGCTCTTCATGATTCCTACTGCCATTCCAGAGCTGGCTGTGAGTATTAATACCGTTTTACAATAAACACAACAGTTATAAAAGCATTAATATCCACTGTGCCCTTTGGGATATAAAGCAAATACAATGTACCAGTAAGGCTTAAGGGATAGACACAAGTCAGTGTAACACAACTGCTGAAGTGAAACCTATTTGTAATGTAAATAGTTAGCATACTGCATAGATTAGACCAACAGAGCTGCTTCCCTGTTGTTCAAGTATAGCATTGAAACCCACTCATTAGAAGTTAAAATGACACCATATGTACCCACTGCAGCACAGCATGGGGCATACTGGTGTTATGAAGAAAAAGTGGATTTCAGTCCAGCTGTTGCCATTTAAAGTTAAGTCCAATTCTGGGTAGCTCTTTTCAGTGATTCCCCTTTATATTGAAGATACCAAGACAAAATGCCAAAAAAAAAAAAAAAAGTATGCTACATCCATAAAGTTTATCAACTTACAGACTCCAGGACAGGTATATCATTCATTGTTTTGCACCAGTGAGCACAGTAATATACAAAAGCATGCAAAATCATTTACGGTACAGAAAGATTCTGTAACGTCACTCCTTAAGTAACTGGCGAACATTCAAACCACTCCTATTTTTCTAGGAAGACAATTCCTGAGATGCAAAGTTGAGTTGTATGTTGGCATTTTCAAAGACACTGTACTTCAATGAAGCATACAGAAACAACTTGGTAGGGACATAACAAAACAGGAGCAAAATACTATCTAATACAGATACTCAGAGGCAAGAAATGATCATGGGGTTAAATTACAGTAAGCTGTGGGCTTTTTTATTTTGTTGAAAAGTACATCTTTTACTGGATTCAACATAGTAATAAGATGAAAAGAGGTCCACTGGCAAGGGAGGAAAAAAACCAAAAGTTTGGAAATACTTGACACAACTAAAATAAATGACAGCGTTTTCAACATCCCATAGGCAGGCTGTAGTAGATGATGTTTTCCCATATCCACAGAGAAAGTAAAGTCTTTGACTGATGTAAGTCAGTTTAGCACAAATACTGGTCTGTCTAGTTAAAACTTGCACTACTTGTTTCTTTTAATAGATAATATAGGTAATATCTAGCTTTCACTCCAAACCCATGCTTTAACACTCAGAATTTATCCATATTTAATTACAATTTTATCACACTTCTCTAATCAAATAAATTTACTTTGTCCTCCAAGCAATCACCTCAGTATTCCAGTATGTAAAAAATACTTTCATTATGTTTATTATAAAAATATAAATGTTTCCACTACAAATCATTTTACATTAGTAAGAGGCCATCTACAATTGCACAATATATAATCTAAATGAGTAAGTAATGCTTTGAAATACAAGTTAAAGTAAATACATTTTGCCAATCAAATCACATCTATACATTGCTTATTGAATGCTAAGTAACAGCACAAAACTAGATATGTTAACAGAAATAAATAAAATGGAAACTATATTTAAAGATACAAAACCAATAGTATGGCATGTCATTTCATGAGTAGCTGCATTTTGCTTGATGACAATAACCGATGCAAGTCCTGTACAGAAGATGGCCACACGAATTCTAGTATCGCTACTCCACAATGAAGAATTGTACACTGCTATGTATACATATGTACACGGGGACAGGAGTATAGGATGCTTGCAACAGAGGCCACTTACAGTACAAATCAGCTTTTGACAGGGAGAGAAAACTAAATGTATTTTAAAACTCTCTAGTCCTAATAGCAAAGAAAAGCAAAATTGAGTTTCTTTTTTCCCAAGCATCAGTGAGATTTAATCTTTTATGCTGAGCATGCTCAAACGGTGGGCAAGGAACATGACATGATACTAAGAGAAAATTGAGGGTAGTTGGTGCAAAGTTTCCAGTCATCATCTAAAACTCTAAGAACTGGTTCTGTGTTTTCAAAAGCATTTCACAGATGTCTTCCCCCCACCCCAGCCCCCTCGCTCCCACTCTCCAACGGCAGAATGAAGCTGAAGAGAAACGTCACGAGGAATACGTTATAAAAAGCTGTCCCCACACAGACAATGTCTGCAAATGGATTTTGGTGACTTAAATTCACTAACAATGTCTGATTTAGAGCAGTCTCAAACTGAAGAAAAGAAAGATTCTGAATGAACCAAGCAATGGAAAATACAGCTTTTATATTCAGCATGCTGCATTTCACAATAGATTGTGGCAGATAAGGAAAAGTGTTCTTTACAACTTAAGTGCTTTATTTTAATATTCTTCCATTTTTCATTTTTTATTTCAACTTACTTTAAAACCCATTCATTTTTCTTTCAGAAAATATTACTAATTATTATCCTGTGAGTGTGTTTCAAATCCTGTCATTTACAGCATGCTCACTGCCAGCACTCATTAAAAAGTCTCTAATTCTGCTTCTATTTAGCAATGTGTGATAAACGTTGTGTCTCTACATTTTGTAAGTCCTGGACCCATGAAGAACAATTTAAAAGCTGATTCAGCCACACAAATCCTAGGAACTGACTCTTCCCTTACTTACGTGCCCTATGCTACAAGGAGCTTCAAAAATGAAACCAATACAAGAAAGAAAGCAAGCCCAACTAGTTACCTGCTTTTGCACGCCCAGCGAAAGGCGGCGTGCCGTATAGTTATCTGCCTCCCACGCAGCCTTGGACTTTTAGGGACTCGCTGTTATTCATCAGAATCAAGTTTAGATTCCAGCATGGCAAGTTGGGAATCGGAGTGGCTTCCATTAGTGCCCAAAGCCTAACGCCTGTGTGCCTGGCATCACATCTAGAGCATTAAGAAGCTCGCCTGTATGTAGCACAAGAAGTGCCTCACACTGATTTAAACCACTCATTTTCAGAGCAAAGAGTTCTGTCTGCTCAGAACTGGGACTGATGTGCTCCAGAGCAACAGCTTAAGAGTTCGCTATTGGGAAGATGCTGAAGATGGTGGAGGGCTCTCAAATCCCACCTTCCAGGCTCCTTTTTCCACTGGGAAACATGAACGCTCTCCTAAAGATAGGCTCCTTTCCACTTTCTTTCAACAAACAGGTGCCTAAGGAACCTGTGCCAAAACCTCAAGTGCCCTACAGAATGGCAGCGCCTGGACAGAGGCCTTCTAGCTCACACTTAGGTAAAATTACATACCAAAGCCCTGTTTCACAGCTTAAGTCATCCTTTTAAACAATCTACTTAGCCTTGGCTGCAGGTCACCATCCCAGCATAACTACCAGCGACTGCCCACATGGTAGTACACTTCCAGTTCCTGAGCAGAGCCTGCCAGATGGAAGCCAGAAATGGACCACTCCCCAATGAACTCAAAAAGCATCCTCAGTTAATGCAGGATGCAACCCTGACTTTTTTATGTTTGCTAGGCAAATCCCCCTGAGAATAGGGGGTCCTTATTTGGACAGGAAAGCAGGCCTTTGGGAAGTAAATGAGATGTATGTACTTGACCGGGGCAGATACTGATGTAGAGATCGATAACGCAGGCAACTCTGCCAAAACTCAAGCCCGGGTTAAAATACCACTCACAGCAAATGGAAGGAATCTCAAGTCCAGATGCTTTGTTTAGTGTCAGAGCTGGAAAAAAGACCATCTTTCTTTCCTTCTGTATTTCATAGATGAAGTTATGAGTATAAAATAATCTAGTAATTAACCCTCAGGCAATTTCTCAGGTTGAACCAATGAAGTTTTGATAATATTTGGCACTTGGCAATAATACAGCCAGGTTAAGGTGTTTAAGCATAAATATAAACAATAATGGAAAAAACAAAGGAAATAAATAAGTCTTTAAAAAAATTAAGACTTTTTCTATTTAAATGAACACAATTAGGGAAGCTAACATAATGGCAAAAATCTTTTGTCAACTAACTCAAAGTCACTACAAACTTTATTTCTGTGTTCCTTTCTGAAGTTGAAATAGCATGTTACAATGACATTATAGTAAATATGGCCAGACAGGTTGTGAGATATAGTCCTCTATTTTCCTTGCTTTTAAAGAAATAAAATACCTGTTACAGATCTCTTCTGTATAAAAATACTGCAAGTCTTTCTTTCTTCGCGTTTGCTGTATAGGTCAAATACACAGCTTTTATGTCCATGGGTTTTTGTGTTATTCAGTCACTTAATATTCAAATGGCTCTAGGTTTTAGTATCACTGGTTTTTACTTGGAAGGATTTTTTACATATTTTTTCTTTTGACATTTACTATCTGCATTAACAGTCAGTCAAGAGCACCCACCCTTTAGGATTAACAGATAGAAAAGAAGTTCGCTCCTATTTTTAAGGCATTTATACTCAATATTTGAGTGTCTTAGTGGGTTTGAAATTTCAACCATTATGTTTCCAAAGCTGTTGCAAAGAACTCCTTTAAATTCTGCCGTTTATCAGCCATCACTTTTGCCCTGTGATGCAACTTTTCTCTTTTTTTCTCTCCTGAGCAACATCATTTTGGTACCTTACACAGGAACAGGGCTGTTCTTTGTGTGAGTTTCTAGAGCTTTGATACTGCTGACAATCTTCTTTTGAGGCCCCACAACTGTAACGCCAACTTTCTTCACGTCACTGGAAAAAAGAGAAGATGCATCGGGTGAGTGAGCATACTATCTCTGTGTTTTCTAGCGCTGATGTGAGCAAACAGCAATCAACTTGCTCATCTTATATTGCTGCATTGGAGGAGCCTCCAGGTACGGTGATATTGCTGAAACACAAGCCCTTGTATGAAAAATACTGAGAGCCATTGTATGAAAACAGCAGGAGGCCACAAAAAAAGAGTAAAAACTCATTTAGCCTTGTTGTGTTGGCTTACCTAGAAGAAAAGACAATGAAACAGTGTTCTCCAGTGATACATGCGCTGAGATTTAGGGGCAAGGGGCTCACTTCTGGGCCAGCTGTGATCTTGAGCCTCTCTAACATCTCCATCCCCCTATCAGCCTGATCGCTTTTCCTGAGCAGTGCTGACATCTCCTTATTATGTGCTGAGCCCTCTGAATGGTTGTCTTCACTCTGATATCAGCATTGAGATTAACGACTACATGGCCAAGCTTCCAGCGTCTACCCTGTTTTTCACCTCTCGTTTCTCCAGGCTGCCCAGTCTCTTTGTTCCTTGTGCAACACAGAAGTGGTTTAACACTTGTGAAGGGCCAATTAACCAGTGGCTCACAGGAAATTGGGCATTCCTAGAGGATTTCTGCACTGTCCCCAAAGGGTAATTGTTATAAAAAGCCATTAGCAGCCTTTTTATAGTTGCAATAATACACTAATTAATAGCATTGATGTGTTTAATTGTCGGTACCGCAGCTGCTGCTTACTTCTTCACAACTTGTCATGTATCCAGCTAGCCCAACAGGGAATCAAGATTTCCTTTGGCAGTAAGTTCATAACTGTACTTGATGCCTTTTCAGGTGCAGAGAGAACATTACCCTACTCTTCCATATCACAAAAACAAAGATGGATTGCATTTAAATGTCATAAACTTGCAAGTTGTAAACTTCCGAGTTTAGCATGTTTAAATGTCAAAACTGGAGGCAGGAGGGAGTTCAGCCCCTGAATAATTATTAGCATGTAAGAGAAAAGCAGCTACAAAGAGCCTGCTCTGTCTCACCTGGTTTGACGGAATATGGGATGGTCAATAAAAGAAAAGATCGGCCCATGTGCCAGCTGTGGGGAAACCCCCATATAAAAGGCAGAATACAAAGAATCAAGAGAGAAACTCCTAAACTGTGAGTGGAAAGAAAGTGATGCTGGTGTACCAGATAATGCACAGTGCTACTGTATCAGAAGAAACTGGGAATTTCATTGTCATCAGTGACAAAAACCTATGGGACTGTGGCCTTCACGGAGTCACCAGAGCATCTAAGTTTCCTGCAAGCGTATTGCAACTACAACAATAATTTACATTTGTCTCTTTCAGTGTAGGAATATTTTAGTTAAAGCTGGAAACTCCATATAAAAACACTACTCTTATGCTTACGTTTAAACTTGTACCTCCAGCCACAACCAATGATGAAGACCTGTAGTCAATTCAAACTTACTCTGTAGAAATCTTGGCTATTGTATCACAGGTACTGTACTCCACGCCCGTAAAAATGTCTTTGCACTGTCCTGTCCGAAAACCATTGAGCCAATCACCTGTCGTGCGGAAGGCTGAAATGTCAATGTTACTTTGGTCCAGGAGAAGATTTGATGGCCTGAAATAAAACAGAATACAATGAAAGTTAGGGAGCAGGGATACATATGGATTTATTTTGTGTGTAAACTTAGCACTGGCATTGGCAGGAGCTTCCAGGCGAGCTGTGGCTTTTCTGTTTGTCTATGGAAGTTATCTGCTGCTGAGGCCACCACATGTACTCACGCTGGCAGCTCTGCGCTGCGTAATCATCTTGCTTATGAGCACCAGCTTCTCATGCCCATGTGTAAATCACCGAAGCATCATCAATTCATGAAGTGTATTGTTACCTTACAATTTAATGTGTGAAGCATTAGCAAAGACAAGCCTAATTTAGATTATATTTATGTGATTCACCTAGTCCCAAACAACACACAAATGATGCACACTCTAGACTCCAAGGTGAGCGTGTTGGTAGAATTTACACATATTAAATGTTCAGAGTATTGCAGTCCACTGACAAATCCTAAATGCTGCTACTAAGTTAGAAGCACAGATAATAACACACTAGTGCCTTTAAAAAATTTATATCAAGTCTAAAAATCAAGTGTTAAGTGAATTTGTGAGACAAACGTAACTGCACGAGACTTGCATTCTGCAGTGCCTAGAGGCAGAAATGAGGAAAATTGTTATTAAATACACTAAACCAAATGTAAAAATTAAAATGTAAAATTAATGCTCACTTTAAGACTGAACCTTCCATAAGGATATCATACAAAAAAATTTAGAAGTGAGACCTGAACCATCTCCTGCCTTTGAAATTAACTTGGTGCTCATGAAGGATGCTGAACTGACATGATTTGCATCCAAGTTCTCTACTTAGAAAACAATGAAGAAACCGGTAAGAAACAAACAAAACCGACACAATGAATCAAACAAAACATATATCCATGCTTCTTTGCCCATTTAAACCTTTTTTCATCTGCTTAAGTCTACCTATAAGCTGTTGAGAAAAAATTATCCCTCTCAAAATAACGATTAAACATATAAAGTTTTTATGAAGAAGGAATATATTGCAGCTGACCTTGCATATTGCAAACAGCAAAAATGGCTCTTCCCATATTGATCCAGAAATTCATTTCCGTCTGCTATGAATACTCTTGTTTTCAAGGTCTTGTGAGCATACTGTAACTTCTTATTTGAAAGCATCAAGACTAAAAATAAATGCCAGCCCTTCCCCATGATGTCACTAGAGTCAGGCTCTACCACACCTCAATTTAGCCGTCTAAAAATACCACAAATAGGCCCAGCTAGTTTTCTGAACTATTGCTGCAGTCCGTAGAAAGACACACGCATTTCCAGGCAGGGTTTTTTTCCTCTCTGAAACAGGTCTTCCAGGCAAACAGCTTGGAGGAGACACCCAGCTCTCAGAGAGGCGAGTGAACCTGTTCTCAGCTGTTCCTCCTCACTGACTTGCTATCTTATTTTAAGAGGTGTGAGAAGCCCCTGAATAGCAATAGGATCAGTAATTTCTGTCTACTGACAAGACATCTTACTAATTCTAGTCTCTCAGTGCTAATTAGTATAATAATGACTTCCTCGGCTAGTCAGATCTTATTAGAGACATCAACTCTATTTCTGCATTTTTGCCTTCACTGACAAACATATGTCCATAC
Organism: Harpia harpyja; assembly: GCF_026419915.1. Classification (NCBI taxonomy): domain Eukaryota; kingdom Metazoa; phylum Chordata; class Aves; order Accipitriformes; family Accipitridae; genus Harpia; species Harpia harpyja. Next base: position 39,652,750 of record NC_068947.1, read on the forward strand.
TGGACAGCTTTTTAGCCCCCATTCAGAAACATACGTACTCCATTTTAAGTAAAGTACCTTATGGGTGTCTGCCTTGGGCTTAAAGCTAAGTATGTGCTTAGCTGTGCTATTATGATGGTGCTGCTCATGAGCACCCGAGACTGGACTAGGGGATGTTCAAAGCAGACCGTAAAGTTGCAGTGATAACTTTTTTCTGCCCCATAATTCTTTTTCCCTGTGGCTCTAGTGAAATATCACCTGCACAGGAGTCTGACTACTACAGCTGAATCCATCTGAAGTGACTTTTGTCACCAGGAAAACGTGAAAATGAGAGGTGGTTTGACTAACACTGAAATTTAAAGGCAGTGCTCACGCAGTGTAACGGACGGGTAGGTGACAGCTACTGGAACCGGAAAACTGATCTGAACTGTAAAACACTCTCTTCACCCCAAACCCAAGGCATCTCTGAGCATTGGAAAAAACATAAATGGGGGAGGTTGTAAAGGCACCAAAGAGAACAAAGTATTAAAATACCAGTGAATTTAATCTCATAAGCAACCTAGAAAATCCAAACAAATCTTCTCAATCCCAACACAAGTCTTTATGAAGTTTCATCAAGACTGGCAGCATTACAATAGCATACCCTTGCAGTACATCTGACTTGCACTGGAATCAGGAAATACCACATCAGTTGTTACACCGAGACTTTTACCCTTTACCTTTGAAGAAAAGAACAATATAGCTTTGTGAAACAATAACATTTGATATTGGCTACATATTAAACAGCACGTTTTACTTCTGATGTTTTGCCAATTGTTATCAATCCGCTGATTTCTTTCAGGCTCAGAAAATTTTTTTAGTATCTTCTTCCTTTCTGGGATTGCAGGCCCTAATTAAAGAGCTCATTAGATGCTTGAAAATCTTAACTTCAAAACCACAAATGCACATAACACCGCTGTAGATTCACCATCAATTTTCACCAAGTCTCAGAGCAGCGATGTCCCTGATGGGACACCTTTCACCTGACTACCTTCCCTCCAGAGCCCAGCCAGGACAAGGAGCTGCTGCAAATGACTGTGATCACTTGCATGGACTACGGATCTCGCATCCTGGGAACAGCCGTAGATGGAAAGTGACAGAAGACACCAGAAACCTGCTCTGCCCCCACAACACTAAAGAAGGGAAAGCACAGCATGGCTGCACTGACACAAAGACTGAGCTGAGGACAGAAGATGCAGCACACTCCAGGTTACTGTTCTCGTGCTAAAAGCAGATCTGAGGCACCCACATGTTACACAGCTTTAAATGCCCTCCAGTTAAAGGCTCAGATTTGATAATCAGGCCGAAGATATTTTTATTCAGTAGCTGTACAGCCTGCATCTCGCTGACTACTGTTTGTCCCATGAAGAGCCAATGCTTGTTATTTATAGTTTTCTGGGTATAGCATCTGGAATCCCAAGACATTTATTAAGAGTATTTATGAAGTGTTCTTAGTGATAAAGCTTGGAGGTTTTTTTCCCAGCCTAGTATGTCTTTTTAAGTTAAATCTAATAAAACAAGGCCTGACTCAAGAATCACTAATGAAAAAAAAAAAAGTATAAACAAGTTGAAATAGAACAGGTCTCTAGGATTAGGAATTAGAGTGGCCCAAAAGAGCTTTTATGTTTATGACTTGGATCAAAGTATCATCAGGACAAAAAATATGACCTAATTTTAATGCAAGTGACCTCAGAATAACCAGGACTGTAAAGTATCATTTTTCTCCTTGTAGGATTCCAAACAAAAATTAGTTACTTTCCTCCTCAGAGAGGACATCTGGACAGTTTATCAATGAACAGGAATTTGTCTCACTGTGAAGAGTCTGTGATGTCTCCTTGCATGCACCAAGGGAAAGCTGGGCTCTCAGAGCATCTGCACACATCGGCAGTTTTTTTTCCCCCTGACCCAGCCCCTAGACAGAAGGTCTGAACATGAAATTTATGGTCTGGGTGATGTGCGCCATGAGCTCACACTTTACTAGACAAATTAGATGGGTTGCAATCCGTGCAGCTGTAAACGACGTCCTGCAGGGTTCCACCTGATCTTTTACAGCTTTTCATAAATCAGTACCTACTAGCTTCAGAAGAGAGTCATTAAAAAGAAATCATGGAAATTACATGTTTGCTCAGGGGAAGTGAAATAGAACATTTCCCTTTGTCTTTTCTTCTCTCCCTTCCTTTTTTTGGAACTTACTTTACTTTGTTGCTTTGACCAACTATGATATTTTGACAGGCATGGAAAGACTTTCTATCCTGTTCATCCTGACTGTGTGTCTATCTACAGAGTTGTATTTACTGACATGTGGTGCCTTGAAAAAAATCAGCAAGACTCAGGTTAGAGAGACAAATTTAACAGCGAGATGCCAGTTACAAAATGCCCTGTTGCTGAAAGCTTTCTCTGGCTGTGCCCATTACATTAACAGTTGGAATTAACCTTTGAGTCATTTGCAGTAGAGAGGAGAACTATAGTTTGTTATCATTAGCACAGCTTTTTGTCACAACACAGGGAAACTTTTGCTGCACCTTATAGTAATGACAAAGACCACAGAAAACGTCATTAGAACCCTTCCCAATACAGCATGAAAATCTCATCTCTGGTCGGCTGCTGCCTGGCGAGAAAGGGATACATTAACTTGTAAAATCCAGGAACCAAGACAAATAAAAGGAAAATGTCCTGCCACTTCTGCATGAAGGGTGGGTGGTATTCTGCAAATACACAGAGGAGCTGTGCACACACAATCCTGGACTTTGTGTTGCAGGAGCCTCTCTCTTTCCATCCCTTCCTCCAAACAGCACAACCAACCTTTAGTTTTTAAATCTGGACTTCCCCTTCCACAGTCAGTTTCTTTTAAAGGGGAAAGCATTTAAAAAACATAAAGTCATTTCCTGTGGCAATTTTTAGGTAATTATAAGCTGATTTTGTAAAGTGAAATTGCTCCCTAGGAGGGAGCCAGGCCTGGTCTGAACACAAATCCTATGTGCTTTATGATTAAGGCAAGCTGAAGCACAGAATTCAGGTCTAACAAGAAGGATATCTCCTATTTCAAGAGAAAAATAAACTGAAAAACAACAGCTGGCATAGAAAGCAAATTTTAGTTCTACCTTCTACAGCAAGCAGAATCATAAGTTTACATGTGTATCAACAGGAGACTAGTAAATAAATGACATGCCGAGAAGTAGAGTCATTGTGTTTACTTGATTATCCCTGGACCTTAAAGATAAGAATTTTTGGAGTTCCACCTCTTCATGCCCATTTTTAAGGTAGTCTTAGTAAAATTTGTAACTTAGTGCCGAAAATACAATTCACCTCTTAGGGTGGCATATTTGCTTTTCTCAAGGGGCTTCATAGCACACTTGCACACTGTAAGAATAAGCAGGTTGTGACTACTCTCTTTGAAGTCAAAAGAGAGCTGGAGAAATGAAGAGGGGTAATACAAATAGCCAACGGGGAAAAGAATGCTGGTGAGGCTGATGGCCTGCTGCAAAATGATACAACTCTCTAAATGTCATCTTGGACTTCTTATTTTCTAGCTCCCTCTTGCCTGTTGGCAAAAAAACTTACCACAGCTTCCTCCAGGATAATGAGCAAATAAAATTTCAACTGCCCCATAGGTCAGTCCTCCAGTCTTCCCTCCTCCTTTAGCTGCCCCTCAGAACATGCTTTTCAAGGGGCTTATATCTTTTCAGCATCCTGGTGGGGTAATGAATCATACGCCTGGGTGTATCAATGCTCCTCAATTTACTTTTTCCCACCACCAATCTACTGAAGGCAAAAAATACCAGCACGTTGCTGAAATGGTTTTCTTTTTCTTATAATATAGCTTAAGCTGTGCTTTTTAAACTGCAGAAGTAACGTCACGCGGCCATTTCCTGGGATTCGTAGCTGGCCCAGAGACAGACCCTTAATGGCAACCAGTCATTACTGTTAGGACAGTCAAGAGGGAGAGAAAAATGCCTCAGAGAGCTCTTAAAATGCTTTTCTGGCTCTTTGCATCTACCATTTGCTGTGTATGACTTGCCCTTACATCTCACATTTGGCTGTGCTGTAAATTTCTAGGCTTTTGCTATAGCATTCGCAGCATCACGCAACGGCTCCATGCAGTTTCTTTTTCCAGCATTTCCAGCACAGAATTGCCATTAACGCTAACGAGGGCTTCACGTTGTAAACCCGCCACATCGAGCTGAACAGCAGAACAAAATCCCTCGGAATCACAGTAAACAGCAAACGCTCACGATCAGGCCACCCGCTGATCTGGCTGCATTACTATTTAAATTATACAGTACCCAACTAGGTCTGTTGTGAATTCTTGTCTGAGTTTCACTAGCAGAGTCAAATTAGAGGTGCGAAACTGCAAATAGATGTTTTACTGTCTCTGTTAATGGTAAGCCCCAGCAACTTTTAACTTGGAAGGAACAATGGCTGATTCGTGTCTGCCTCAGGCACGGTATTAATGACTGCTGGAAAAGTCAGGTGAAAATAGAGCTTCTCTGTCTCTAGCATGCTAACTAACTGAAGTCCCTAAAAATCTCCTCAGTCTAACTCCTGGATTCCCCGCACAACCCAAACTATGATTAGACACCAAGGAGTATAATTTACTGTAATCTTCCATTTTTCTTTGTGATTTGTAGTTAAGTTTTTCTCCCTTCCATAAATTCACTATTTTATGCTTAACGGACTTCAGTTAGAGGGCTAGCATTGTAGGCTTACATTACTTGAATTCTTTTAGAGCAAGCAGTCCATTTTAGGACACGGATTATATTGTTGCTGGGTTTTGAACGAGGCTAAAAATTCACATGTAGGCTTGCATTACACAGTATTTGGCCAAACCAGGACCCTGTTGTTAATGCCTGGACAACCACAAAGCGTAAGCCCTCTCTGAAACACTCCAAGTAAAACCCAAATCTCCTTCCCTCAGCCCTCCAGCCTGGAAGTTCCTAACAGGGAGAAGCAAACAAGCAATATTGCAGCAGCAGGTCAACAATATATGTCAAGCATCTGAAGCCTCCTGACCTGAATGGCAAAAAAAGGGAACTTTTCAACAAAATGTTCAGCCAACACAAATAGTTGTTTCATTGCAAATACTATTGTAAAAACAGGGCTTGAATTATGCTGCATAATGGAGCAGTCTGAATTTTTTATTTGACCTGTTCACTGCTCCTATTGAGTTTAATTTTCACAAATATCCTACCAAGCTAGCATACTAGGGAGTTTCCACTGAATCATCAGATTTTAAGTGGAAACAAACTTTGTGAGAAGCAAACTTCTAATTTTCAATTGCAAATGATGCCTCTGGACATTCGAGAGCAAATATTATGCTTGACACCAGTGAGAGCACCAGAATGATGGACAACAAAGCACGTTTAGCAGCAAACACTTGCAATCAACTGCTCACAAATAACGAGTCGTCCAAAAACTGCTCAAGGAAATTACTCCAGTGAATAATTCAAACAACACATCAAATTCAAGAAAATCAGGATAGGGTTGTAAACAACTTGCTAACACATGAAAGAATGTATGAGGAATTATTCATATGCATTTTTGAACACTTTCGTATTTTCATCAGGAAGAGTAACTGACCCTGACCCCCCCTAAATTTCCTGGATTATATTAAAAGAATTTCAGCTATGCTTTTTCTGAAAATAAGTGGCTTGCTTGTTTTTCTAGCCTTAGCTATAACAATAGCAGTAGAACTCGTATTTTAAATGGACAACTACTAGCACGTAAGAGAAATCTGAAACCAAATCTACATCCAACGCTGCCGTACAATCCAGAAATAATGCCTTTTTTTTTTTTTTTTAAATACAGTTACATAGTATCATGAATTACCAAAAAAGATGTATTGTGGGGATTAAAGAAAAATCCACATAACTGTTCACAGATGAAATTTTTTTCTAAATTTTTTTATTCCCACAGTCAGGCATGCTGCTCCCTCATCACAGAATTGGAACTTGGAAATTAATGGAAGATATGGAATTTGTACAATAGCATGGATTATACAGTCTCAGGCCTCTGAGTGGAGTTCCAAGGAGGCAACTACATATTTTGCAAACTTCAGTTCCAGAGCCTTCAATAAAATCTTAAGAGGTTTTATCCATTTACCTTAATTGTCATTCATAAACACAAAGAGTAAGTTCAAGCTGCATAATCACTATTGTAAATCAAGAATAGCTTGACTAAGCTTGATGAGGTACCTCATTCTAGAAAAAAGAAATTTGGGGTTAAATTTTATTTAAGTTCTATGCACAGAAAAGGTGCATAGTTAACATGCTTGATCGTCTTCATTTTGAAAGTAGCATAAATATAATTTTAAATGTCTTTTTATATTGGTAAGCAGCATTATTTCTTCAAAAATCTGGTTTGGTTTCCTATTTTGAATCAGCTTTTCACTTTGTACATCTATTCAGAAATTCTACATTTTGCAACACGTAACATTTATCGTGTTACCTGGGGCGGACTAGTGGACTAAAATGAATACTTGAAATTACAAAATAAAACTTTGCTTCAGAAGCTTCTGTACTTAGGAACACAGAATCAGATTTTTAATTCTTTGACAGTATCTTAAACCCAAGGACTGACTGGAAAGCAGTTTGGCTGGCTGGTGCAACAAGTAGTGCTTGGGGAGCAGAAAGAGTCATCTACAAAGTCCAAGGCAGCCAGCCTTGTGTCCTGTCTCTGTTTATGAAATCAAATGGCTTTACTGAAGCTTACTGCCTTTGTCGAGCATGCTCTGTCTTTTCCATGTATTTCATACTAAAAGTAGCTCCATGCCAGAAGAAACAGATGCTGAATCCTATTAATGACTGCTGTTTAGCCTGTAAGTAACACCTTCATCTTCAAAGATTTGGGGCAAACTTGCTAATTAATCCTCCTGTGAGGAAGGTAATTTAAATTTTCAGAGACACAGAGAAGTTAGCTAAACAAAATAATAATTTTAAAAGTCCCAATAAGGCAGCTGCCTTTGAAATGGATGATGTTTTGACATTTTCCAAAATAAAATGAGGACCAACAGATTTTGCAAAACATTTGATAGCTGCATTTCCAAATTGAAAACTGTTTCACAAATGTGTTTGAAACCACACTACTGGCACCTTATTAATAAGTGGACAAAAATCATTGGATAATTTTACAGAACTACCCGTAAGCAGTAAGATGAGATAATGACTTTCCATGTTAGAAGTTTGGGCTAGATATGAACTGAGAATAAAGATACTGAATGATACACGTCCCATTAAAATCTCCTCTGAGATCCTCCTTTCAATTTGCAATGCAAAATATATAGCATTTTCTGTGAAGACCCAAAACTAACAAAATTGTCAGCTGTTAACTCTGAGCAACTCGTAAAATAATGATCTTTTTTACGATGAAGACGATCAGGTGTTTATTTTCTGCATTCGATATATGAGACAAATTCTTGCAATTCTTACACTTAGATATAGTTATTAATACAGCTAGAAACACAAAAAAATGGTTACAGACCACTTACTAAAGTAATACCCTGAATTCTCTGGTGGCTTTCTCCCCTTGTTTGCAATGTAATTCTTTCCTTCTCTCCTAAATATATGCTTGCAGTATAAAGAAACAACAGCAGCAATACTTGACGCTGACTTTCACTTTACCAAAAGGTTATACAGAAACAAAAGCAAATACAGAGCAGGTTGGGTTTTTTGTGTGGATTCCTTGTCAGTTTTGAAATCAGTCACAGACCTGGCAGAAATTCAGAACTTCTAAAACTCACGTGTTGGAATTAGAAACATTTTTCCATTTTTTTCAAATGCTTTTTCTTGGCAGAGGCTGTGGATTAACTCGGCTATTCCTGTTTTACAGCAGGTTCATGAAGACTAAGTGTCTTTAGTCACACCCTACGTCACAGATGTGAATATACACAGCAACTACAGGAAAACTTCCGTAAGACTTGGCTTGCCTGAATCCCATATCACAAACCCTTATACCTCAAGGTCACACTATCCTCCAACAGCTTAATTCACTTCAGGACACAGAAATGCTTTAAATATATTTCTAATCATACACTATGTTTTAAATATATATTTTTAAATGGCTGTGTAAGAGTAACATTCATATACATAAAATGATAATATATATTGTAACTCTAGAGAACCATCATTGTATGTATATATATAAAAGATCAGAATCAGAAATACAAATACAAAAAAAAAATCAGAAATATAAATAAGTGAGAAAAAAAAAAACTGGTAAAGAAAATGAAAGGTTATGAGTCCAATTAAGTTTTTTAGTGTATACAAAGTATTTCCAGTTGCGTGACTCTTGGGTTACATTTTTTTCCCACACAAATGAAACAACAGCTAATAAGCCCTTTCAGACCACAGCCTCACCAACTGGCTAGCAGGTGGGTGAAGTGATTCTGTCTCTCCCACTCAAGTTGAGAAAACTTTCCATCTGCTTTGTATCTGCATGAAGTGTTCACAAATGTGAAGTAATACACAGTGGACTAAAAAATAATAAGCTCAAGAAGAAAAATAATGAACTTGATCAAAACTGGAAGAACTATGAACTCACTTCCACCCTAAAGATATCCAAACAACCTAAGGACTCTGTTATAAAAATGAACATCATGCTCAGAAAACAGGAAAGAACAGCAAGACATAAATCAAATAAAAATATCATGAGGTTGTGCTTTAGAAAACTGCATGACTTGTACAACTTTTTGTGTACTGAGTTCTGTTCCTACAGCCCTTTACAGAGCTAGGTAACTCCAGGCAGCCTAAAGGACACAAAACACCCATGTGCCCATAACCAGTGCAGGTCTTGTTAGCGAGAGCTCAAGGTGGCCACCTGATGAAAAAGTGAATTTTGACAGGTAAGAAAGAAATCAGCCATACTATGTACTTTACAAGGAATAGGAAAAGAATTTTCATGTGAATTCGAGATGAAACACAACACCAGGAAAGATATTATGAAACGTTTGCTGTGCTGAGGTTACAAAAACCTTCTGTCAATGTAAGGTTCACAAGCACGTAGAACAGTCTGTGAAGAAATGATCAATAAGGATAAAAACATCCCCTTGGGTATCAAGAAATTACTAGATGCCATGGAGTGGTCAGCCAGAAGGGACAGAAAACTGAAAAGGAAATGGAGAATTGAAGGCTTTGACTCCTCTCTTGTTTTCCTATGAGGTATTAGTGTAAAACGTGCCTGGGCTACGGCCTGGAATCAGACGTATAGTCAAGTACATCCTTCAGTTGAAGTCAGTTAACAGTAACGTACCAGAGGACAGGGATATCGTACGCACCTCCAGCAATGTGCTTTTAAATAGGATACAACAGCGCTGTCACTATTTTAAACAAACATCAGCCCTAAAATCTGTAAGAAGAGGTAGGCTTTGCATCTGCAACAGACATCGGCAGGTTAAACATTTTTCCTGACGAAGTATATTCTGAACACCTATGAGCATATGGTGGGTATAAAGTTTTAGCATTTTTCCAGTAGCATCACAGACATGGGTAAGAGAGAGCTGGGACCTCTATAATTTAGATTAATTGCTTATTACGGATATGAGGAGAGATGCTGCAGGAGTACTACAGCCTCAAATAACAACTGAAAGCAGCCATTTGAGCCGATGTAATCCCCCGAGCCCTCAGGGATCAGTCGCAGAGTGCTTTACCTCTGCAGCGATGCCTGTCCCTCTCCGGCTGCTGACAGTACAAGGGTACCGGCAGGGATCTGAGTGCACGTCTCCTTCTTGAGGAGCTGCCCTGACTCACCGCCCTTTCGTATCAGTTACATATTTCTGCACGTACGGCTACAGCAAGACCCAAACCCATTTTAAGTCTGCCTTCTCATTGTTCTCTGTCAGTCTGTCAGAAAGCGATGCTGGACCTCCAGCACTCAGTCCCTGGCCAGCAGCACCACCAGCTCCCGCTGCAGGAGCACACGTTACCTGCCAGCAGTGCCTCTCTGCAGGGCACGAAGCAGGTGGGGAGCTGGCTGCAGCTTTTCAGCTAGGCCTGAGGTTTGAGATTAGTCAGTTTTGGCAATGGTTACATGGGGGTGATCACGGATTTCCAAATCTGCATAGGACTGCCCAGCACCCCTCACATTGTCATACCTAAATCTTGGTTGTACTCAAGTTTAAGCCACCACCCGGACACCACAGCCCCCATCTGTCACCAGGGAGTGAGAAGCTGCAGAGAGGGAGAGATACTGCACTGCTTGGGAATGCAAGGGGTGCAAGGACATAGCAGCAGAAAGGTAATTGGGAAGTAGCGAATAAAAATCACCTTCGACATTCGCCTCCTCAGAAATATGCTCCATATCAAAGCCAAAGCAGCAGCCTGCCATGGGGAGCATTTTACGGAGAGCTCACCTAAAGCAGCTGTGAGAAGTCCCCTACCATGATAGCAGCCTCCTTCCTTACCCAGGTTGTCCCATGAGCAGAGAGCATGGCATCGTGGTATGGATGTGTAGCCTCTGCTGCCTGCACCAGTAAAGCATATAATGGAATAAGAGCAAAGAGAGCAAGAGAGAGACGGAGGAGAGCAATAGTGCACCGTGGTGCACTGTGGTGCTCTGTGCAGAATCCAGCAGGTGCAAACAGTACTCAGAATGAATTTGGTCTCCATTAGAGGATATCAGCTTTTACTGGCTATGAACAGGTAACTGGAAATAAGGGTTCAACATTGTTTTCAGCTCTGCTGTGGTTCAACTCCCTAATTGGAAGGACAGTAAACAGGAACATTTTGCTTCTGTTTGGAATGCAAAATATGCAGCACTGGTTTCTGCAATCAAATCCCCAAACCAAAACATGACAGTCATGATTCCCAACTCCCCTATTCAGCAGATTGCTGCAGTATATCCCTACAAAATAATTATTTGCACCAATCAGTTGCCAAATAGGGGTGCAAGATGTTTAGAAGAAAAGTGCTTGACTGAGAAGGTAGTGTTTAAACAGTTGGGTTTTTTTCCAAAAACTTTGGGATTTTTTTTGTTTTCTGTTACCTGGCAGGTAACAGAAATAATTGCTTTTGTAAGTGTGTTGGTTTACTATGTGTTAAATGCTCACCAATTAAATTATTGAAACATAATTACTATGCAAGCAGTCTTCTCTCATTATCTATTTTTAGAAACAAAGCCCATTAGTATGGCTGCCTTCCTCCTCCCATCTCTGCTTTCTTTTTCACATCTCTGGAGTGGCAGTAGGAGGTAATTAGAATGGCCAGCCTCTAGCTCAGGATGCAACACAATGCCACGGGCCAGCAAAAAGGAGTCAAGGTCCATGTCACCTGCACAGCAGGCTGCAGTATCAATGTGGTTCTTCTGACTGCCTTAGCTCCATTTCCCTTCTGTGCCTTCCTGTTCGATTGCTATGGCGAGAAGTGTGCCATGTTACAAGTAAAGGGCTGAAAGGAAAGTTTTGCTGTGTTCCTTTTTGAAGCTTGCCTCGTGTCAGACTCTGATCTCTTGCCCACCAAAACACCCTCCAAGACCTGGGTCTGAAGAAGCAGAGGAGCAGTGTGCATTTCTCCCTGACTCTGCCTGCTTTGTGGACAGAGGATTTTGCATTAACATTCATGCTAAAAGTAATTTTACATCTTTTACGTCACTGCATTAAGAGTATGATATTTTGTGCATTATATAAACCAATTCACTTAAACTCTACTTAACCAAAGCTGCTCTTTCACCACATCCTCATTATGCCCTTAGGTGTCAACACACTCTTCAGTTACTCTCTCTCCATGAGATGACTCTTAACTCATCATAGTGATGTTCCAGAGCGCATTGAATAACCGGGATTATAAACGACTGTTTTTAATGCAATTAGGAATATTGCACAGGTTGAAAATTAATTCCTAGTTAAGGCATTGATCTAACAAGGAATGTAAGTGCATTTCAGTTTGTGATTCCTACTGAAACCAGAAAGATTATTCATATGATTAAAGCTAAGGTGACTTGTCAGAGTAGAGCATTAGAGTGTAAGATATGTGTTTGGACCCAGTTAAGAAAGATACTTAGGGACATGGCTGTAACCTATGAAACACTAAGCGCTTAAAATACCACCTAAGGTCAGAAGGAAAAGGAAGATCACATGATGGCCAACTCTGCCATCTATGTTTTTTCACAAACCTCTGCTCAATCTTACAATGGGTTTCATAACCCTAGCATAACAGCTTTTCACAATTTGAATAAATACTAGCAAATCATTAATAATAATAATAATAATAATAATAATAATAATAATAATTCCTTCTCCCAAAGGGATAGTTAGGAAGATTTCTCTAGCTTTCAAGATTACAAAGAGCTGCAGTTGAAAGTTTAAGAAGTGGATGAACAAAAGTAAACAAATTCTAATTATGGAAGATGAAGAAATCAAAGACATTTATTTCTATGCAATGTAAGATCTAATATGTCACCTTGCCGCCGCATTGGTGATTATTTTCAGACTGCTGGGATTACGGATCAGTTTATCCAGGATGCTGACAATCTGCTCAAACTTGGGTCTGTTGTTTCTGTCTTTCTGCCAACAGTCCAGCATCAGCTGATACAAGGCAGCTGGGCAGTCCATAGGAGGTGGCAAGCGGTACCCTTCATCAACAGCCTTAATCACCTGCACAAGGATAAAAGTTTTTGAAAACTTAAAGGCACTTAACTGGTTTTTATCAGTTCTGTGAACCACATTAACATGGACATTCTGTGTTTAAACAAATGTGTTTATTCACTAATTGTCTTGTCATGCAATGCCGCTGGTTTATCTGCAAAGTAAACCAGGCAGTAAATTAGGCATACATAAAGGGGAGTTAAGATACAGTATGTGACTTTGAGGAAGGTGAGAGTCTAGAAAGGACCTCCAAAACTCACACTTGATTGAACTAAATCCATAAACAATAGCTACAGTTAGTAAGGTGCTTGCTTAACTATGCCAAACTTCAAAAGGTCTTGAATATCTCTCCTCTGATCACCCTTAGCAACACATGCTTTCCACACTCTCTAGTGGACACTGCACTGGGCAGAAAACCAACCTACCCTCTCACAGGATATCCTGAACTGATAGATAGAAGGTCTTGTGGATGATCTCACAGGGCCAGAAAATATTTTTAAAACTTAGCACGAGGATAACGGTACACTTCCTACTGGGCAGTGCAGGTCCAATTCTTTTATCGTTTGTCTAGATTGACAAAATTTGTCTAGATTGTCTATCATTTTTCTAGATTGACAAAAAAAAATTGCCTAGAATTTACACTCTTATGAAGTTTTTTAATACAACACTTTCACTAGAGTATAATACCTCTTGATCAGTCCTACAGCATCTATTGCCCCATGAATAAAACCCCAATGTATTCTACGGAGAAAATTATAAAGCCATATTCTGTTAATCTTTTTTTTTTTTTATGTGGATCAGTTAATTCAAAAGCAGGACAAACTTCTCCGAATCAGAACAGGGATAGCAAAACAGTCCATGGTTTAAGCAGCCATGAAGCAGAGGCACATAAATAGGTTAATCCTTCTGTTTCTGATTTTAATGTGATGTTATTAAAGGCATTCTACTAGTATATCAGCCTACGTAATGATTCATTAATCTCCACAAACAATAGAAAAAACGTTCATGACTAATTAAAAGTAATACATAGTTTTTTGCAGAGACTTGTGTTTCAGAGGTACTCATTTGAAAAGAAGTTTTCTTCTCTTTTTCCTTGTTTAACATAAAGTAGTATAGAAAATGTCTGACTACAACTATGTTACTGACTTTTTAATTTAGTGCTAGCAACAATATATACCAAATCCTTGGAAAATCCATTTGTGTTACTGACTGTACCTAAGAAAATTTTGTTCATAAGTAACTCATGTGGAATAAATCTAGGATTAATAAGACAACAGAAAAAGAACAAAAACAGATATAATAAAAATCTTATTCGGGGAAATGTTATGCTGCTTAGAAAAATACTGGGAGAGATCCATTAATCATTTGGATTGCAGGCTTGGATAGTTTACTAATGTTGCAAAGAAGCCTGTATTGGAAGTCTTCTAATCAGATCACTCTACTTCTCTGTTTTACCCGTTGATTACTTCCAGAAGTATTTTGGTTTCTTTAAACTCTTGGTAGAAATGCTTTGCTTCTCTTTTTCACAAGCGCCAAGAACAATTTATTCTGTGCATTTGACATTTACAGAAAACTTCTACAGAATATTATACAAGTGGAACCAAAGGGGATCATCGGAAATTTGGGAGGGTTTTCTAACAATAAGCTAAGGAATGTAAAAGGCAATGACCTCATTGCAGTGGAATTGTTTGAATCATCCTACAGAAAACCACCAGCATGATAAAATTCTCTAATATGTTCCTTCAGAGGTCCAAAATACCCTGCTATAAAGTTGTTGGCTTTTTTTTAAGTTCATTAGAACTTTTACTTGACCAGGGAGATTTTGAGATTTTCATTTCTACATCTTATTCAATGTCAGCATCAAAAACTCAGAGCCACCTGGTTTCATTATGCTTCGCTTCCTTTCACAGCTTGATCCTTTATTTGAGAACGTAACTCAGATAACGATATACTCACATCCTGGTTGGACATCTCCCAATATGGTCTCTCTCCATAAGACATCACCTCCCAGAGAACAATCCCATAGCTCCATGCGTCACTGGCTGATGTGAACTTCCGATACGCAATGGCTTCTGGTGATGTCCATCGGATAGGAATCTTGCCCCCCTAGGAGTGAAACAAAATAAACCAGTCCATTTGACTGCAATACAATGAATAGCATTTTGCATGATTGATTATTTTATGTCTGAGATTCTCAATTATCATTCTATTGGTGTAAAAACCAGCGTAAGCTGGAAAATGCTATTACCATTTGTCATGAAAGCATCTTGTACACTATAGAGAGTAAACCACATTGTAATGCAAAATCTACTGTAAGCATGCACATATATATATACATATATGCACATATACATATTTATGTGTAGCATAATACGCACAGATAATAATAAATGGTAAGTTAAGTATGGTTGATTTTCAGTTATAAAATGTTTGGAAACTCATAGGACAGTCATACAGCATTAAGGATGAAAAAGGTAGTATGAGGTCCTTGTTTGTATCCTAGATCCCTTTGCACAGCACGGGAGGGCTGGATGTGGCTATTTGTCAGGCATTTCAAGTGAATTCCCTGTTTGTGTGGAACCTGGATGGTTTCTCCATGTTTTCACCCCATGTTTTCCAGGACATTCAAGGAAAATGAGGGGCCATGATGTTGGTCTCTTTCACTAATGCCAACCCTCCAATTGCGCAAGGCAGTGAGTAGGACCATATGGACAAATTTCCCATCCCAAAGGTGTCAGAGACAGTCACAGAAGGACAGATTCAGATGGGGTCATCTGTGCAGAGGGGAGAGTGCAAAAATGTCGTCTGGGGAAGTGGTCTTAAACATTTTTTACAGTCACAGGAGAAGCAAGCCATCAATAAATGATGTAAAGTTGAAAAGGATTAAAGCTACCATTACAATTAATATTGCAGTTAGGGGAACGTCCCTCTCTGATTACGGCCACCACTTGGTGCCATAGGTCAAATGAGTAAAATGCACACAAGCAGCCTCAGGCTGAGTTTCCGCAAGATGAGAATTAGAGGAAAGAGACAATTTCCAATGGTTCCAGCTTTGGCACAGGTTTTTAAGACTGATTTGCGAGTCACACATGAGAAAACAAAGTTCTAAAAGATAGCAGTGCAAAACTTGTTAGTTAAGGTAATTTTGGAGTGAATATATTTGAATACAGAAAACTGTGAGAGTTTGAAGTTGTTTCCAGTTCCAGGGATGCACAACACGTACAGGGATATATTCTGAAGATTTCACACTAGACTAGCTATTTGAGGTACCTCTGCAACCCCCTATTATACTACAGTCATACATCTATCCTCACAATAACCTGCGTGGGAAGGGATTGGTCTTATTTCCACTGAATAACCAGCAAGAAATAAAATGTAAAGATATTAATGCTCTGCCTACACTTCCATAAAGTGTACCTGCACTGAGGGTAGTCATACGCTCACCAGCTTTAGATTAACTAGCTTGGTTAACAATAGAAATGTGGACATTAGTGTTAATTGGAAACCTAAATACAGCCTAAATACACTGGAGCCTAAGCATCTGCAGTTTCATGGCTAATATTGCACAAATGAGATTATATATAAGCATCACAGGCAGGCCTGCCTCAGGCTACAATTTAGACCTCTAAAATGTCACTAGATATGTCTTAGAGGCTTGGCAAAGGTCAGAGAGGGAATCTATCTTGGTATACAGATTTTACAGATCCCATCCTATTTAGCAGACTCCCTACCTTAAGCAAAAGACAAACCTTCACTTCACACACAACCCTTAAAATTAGGTAAACACTGAATTTTGACAATACGTGTGGACCAACAAATAGAAATAAATAGCAGTATTGGAAACCACTGTTTCATCACAGAAGCCAGACTGGAGAGCCCGATGTCTTTCTCTTCAAAATCTATAAGATGATGTTCTTTAGTCTCAAAAAGTACATCCTATTTACTGTTCATTAGAAGTTTATTCACAGTTCCCAGTGCTGCTCCATAACAGTACTGAGAACACAAAAGTGATTTTTTTTTTTCCTCATACTCTATTGATAAGCAATATTATACCCCCTTTACAAATGTCTAGGGTCCCTCAGGGAGTCCAAGACAGAGCCAAGAAACGAGGAAAGTTCTCCTGTGTCCCAGTGTTTTCACAACAAATCCACTTACGCTTTTAGATGTGAGGACGATAAAGAAACCAATCCCGCCTTTTCAATGTTTTTTCTCCGCATACTAGTAGAGTGAACGTTGACTTCCAATAAAGAACGTCAATGCTGGGGGAAAGCCATATCCTAAATTTACACAAACAAAACGCCACCACCGCGAAGAGAAAGATCTTCCTAATCAAACGTCTCCCACTCGTCCCGCAGGCTCAGAAGTCGCCCGCAAAACCGCGCGGACTCGCAGCGCAGCTGCAAGGCCCGGGTGCCTGACTGCTGCCCGCCAGCACAGAGGAGCGGGCCGGGGAGGCCCGGGCTGCGTGCTGAGGACGCCAGCCCTCCCAGCACAGACCTGCCGCCCACCTCAACTGCCAGGACAGAACTGCCTCCGCGCCACCCGAGACATAAACTGCGGAGGACTTCTACAGATCAAACCCGACCCTGCGGCCCGCGTCTGGAAATGAACGCGCAGCTTGTGGGGCTGCTGCAGCCCAGGCCTGAGGGGCCGCCACCCCGCCCCATGGCGGGCGGGGGCTTCTGGGCTCCATCCCCCTGCCAGCGCTCCCACAGGTCAGCGTGTCCAGCAGGGACCAAGCCAGGCCAACGCTGGTGTTCAGTTCGAGACGAAATGTTTCAAATTCCTGGCCAGGAGGAGACGTAAAAGAGGGAACTGTCGATCCTTGCGGCGTCTGATAGCTTCTTTGTAGATCCTGGTTGCTTCCTCGGTAGCACTGCCAGCCCAGGCAAGGCCCAAGCCTCCTCTCACCTCTGCTGATCCCTGCCCTCGTGCCCGGAGGCCTCGGCGCTGCTGGGGAAGAGACCTTCTGTGCCATCTGATCCGAAAGAAGCTGAGATACAGAGCTAGGCGTTGTCAGTGGGCTCGTGGAAACCTAGCCAGGCCCGGCCTCATTCTCCAGCAATTGCTACGGCTACTTTTTGAATAGAGGGATGGCAGAACATACACCTACGATGTGGCACATAGGAAAGCCCTCAAGGCAGGGAGTAGTTACGTTGTTCTTCTTGCATCAGCATAGTGGCTGGTTCTGTGAAACACAGAAGTATCATTTTGGCGTTTTCAGAATATTACTCTAAAAAATCTGAATTTCCATGGGTGGCGTCAGGCGCGCTTTCTAAATTTCATGTTAAGATACGAAAATGGAGCTCTTCTTGCAGAACCCTAGAGAAATAATTGCCAGATGTCACACGGAGAAATGTGCTCGTGGCTAGAACATGAGCACTTTAGGCAAGGGCAGGAAATATCATATTTGATAGAAGGTCTTCACCTTTATAATCTTATGGAAAAAGTCAGTTATACAATTGGAGAAACACATTTACACAAAATGACATTAATTAGTCTCTTAACATTTGGGAACTGCTTTATTGCAGGGTAAGGAAGATTATAAACTCAATAAAACAAAGTTGTTCTGGCTTCGTTTTAGTGAAACATGAAGGTACATCAACCCTAGATTCTATTACAAGGAAACAAATTTCTTTGCTAAGTCTCAGCTGTAACTTTATACAAGCCTACAGATACATGTAGCATTACCATAAATGAGTGTAAAATAAGGAGAGCATTAAAATGTAGCTAAAAAAGAAATCAACTGCCACTGAATAGAGTGTAAAACTACAATTTTGCTATTCTGCTCCCTAATTTGTCATAAAAATGTCAATCTTTTCTTTGTATTTAAAAGGGGACTTTGTTGACTTGTTTTTTGAATAATTTAAGAGCAAGAACAGCAAAAAAACAAAGTTCTGGTAAATATTTTTTAGACAAATAAGCATTTTAGCACAAAAACAATTCCCCCCAAAGGATTATGCAACATTCACATTTTAGCAGATGTCCAAATATCAATAAATACAGAAAATCTGAGAAGTCATTTCAAACTAAATGCATGGTTTTCTATTGCTATTAGCTTTGAAAATTATAAGGCTTACTGTAATTCAAAAAGTCTACTTTGAAATTCCACGATCATTCAGCATTAGAAAATCCCTTTTCACTTCTCTTCACCATTTTTGAGAAATACAGATCTCATTTGAACACATATCACATATCTGCTTTGCCAGAAATCAGGATATTCTTTGCAATATCCTTTCCCAGGATCAAAAGATATCTTACATAATTTACTTTTGCATAAATTAAAACAAACACTTGCTCCTAGACCACAGAGCTGGAGCTGGGAAAACTAAGCTCCCATACTTGTTTCTTTACTTGTCTCTTGTTTTTTACCCCCTTTCCTGATATTACCCCCCCAGTCTCCTGATATTTAAAAAGTGTATCGTGATACCTGCTCTGTAAACTGCTGTGATGAAAGTGCTAAGAAATCTTACCTGTTGGGGTTTTTTTAATTATCTAGTGTAGGTCCATTAGGCTTTCATGCAATTTAATCTTCTTTATCTGCTATCTCTGTTGCTTACCTTCCACTGGAAAATCTGAAATTCTAGTATTATTGGCTGGTATTACTGGGCTCCTACCCTTCAAAATTAGTACTACAGGGACTGAACATGTTAGACAAACTTGGTAAAATGAAAAATCATTATAGATATGCCTAGGAAAAAGGTTCGCCCAAATTTATTTGATACAGGCTTATGAGAAATCTACGTGTGCATGCATCAATAGCCACTGGTAATATATTTACTGATTATTTTCTGAAGATAAATACAAGTTTTAAACATTTTTGTCATGGTCTCCCTTTAAGGGTATGCTCATCATGAAGCCAAATAAGCTGCCTGGATTTGAGTAGAAAGAAAGCATTAGTATTAGAAATTGTAGGAGTTTGTTATTGCAGCTCAAAATCCCAGGCAGTCTACATCAGAGAACCACTCTTGGGGTTTGAAATTAGTGAGCCAGCAGTAACTGAAAGTTTTATCTGCTCTAGATGGAGCTGTGATTCCTACAGTATCTGGCCGTTCAGCATAATTCATCTAAAGTCAATGAAGTCCTCAATTTATTTCTAGCACGTCTGGCACTCCAGCACAAGGCAGCTGTTTCCAGGCCTTCATAACCCATTCCAATATTCTGATTTATAATCTGTTACAGGGTGACTGCCACAGGCACCTAAGCCACAGGCCTGGGGAGAGGAGAATCAAGAAAAATGCATTCTAACAGAATTATTAGAAGAACTTCACAGGAAAACCTGAAGGTAAAAGCCTGACATTAATTCATTACATGATGACTTAGGCTAGTTCAGGAGATATCTTACTGGTACAGAACAAGATGGTTTCATGTGAGTGATATGAGCCTGACTTACCCTCTTAAGCACCTGAAAATTACCTGATGCTACTTGTTCATCCATTACTAATTAATATTTTATCTTTACATTATCTCCTTCTTGAGTGGTAAATTATAACAGAACACTGTTTCTGTCCCTTGCACTTATCAGGCAAGAGAATTTGTGGGGTTTTGTTTCCTTCTTTAGCACTCCCTTCAATATACTCAAACTGTATTACCATGTTTTTGCATATATAGGAAACAAATGAACCACAACAAATTTCTGTCAAGCACCAGTTGCAATAACGTGTGCAGGAGGACCTCTGTGCCCTTCCCTGTGGCACACAACGGAGCAGTGCCTTGCCATGCACTCCCTGCTCCGGCACTGTTACGTGGGGGCACACGCTACCAGAATACTTGCTATCAAAGCACAGTATTTTTTGAAGTGATGTAGTTTTAATGAGAAGTTATCCATGCAAACATAATAACTGGACAGTGTTTTACATTGAAATGCCATGAACACCGGTGATGTATCCAACTATGCACTTAAATAGTCAAAGTTCGTCTACTGATTACCCAAATATTATGCTTTTGAGAGATGTAATTACAGTCCCTCTACATTTGTGATGGCTTAAATTTACTTCCAGTTCATACTGTATCATTAGTCCACCCACTTGTCATACAGAAATCTAAAAATAATAAGAATAATAAAGATCAATTTGACAATGACAATTTTAATACAGTCTTGGCCTTTCAATTAAAAGTGAATAGGTACGGAGAATGTAGATAATTACAGTACATCCCCTCTGGCACAAAGACTCTGTAAAAAAAATAATCCAGTCAGCCTGACTCACATGCTGGCTTCTGCTTCTGTAAGCAGGCAGACCACAGGTTGCCAAAGGCTTTTTGTGGTATCGAGTCAGCGACAATAATTCAGGAGGTAAAAAATGACCCTGTCAGGTAGCAAAGTTTTTTTACAACTCCTGATTCCCTGTATTTCACATATGCACCTGTGATCTTCACATTATCTTTCCGAGCTCTTGTACAATAGCATGAATATCACAGATTATGTATTAATATATAAAGGGATACATACATTATTGATATATAAAAGGATACACATTCATATTCTTTATGCAAAGCTTCAGACACAGCTGCTGACAGCAGAACAACATAAAATTTCACCTAGTCAGTGGTGTGTATTGAAAGCCTGAAGGGCTGACTGGGCTTCTTGGGGGCAGACCAATCCTGAATTGTAATGATGAATTAAAGCAATGGAATCGTTCTCAGGCTTTGACATTTACAGGCAGAAAATAGAGGTAAAAGAGGTGGCTAAATAGATAAAACATCTATCTTTGCAGCTAACTCTATAAATTTCCCTAGTACCACTGATACTAAATGGAGAACTGGGAGTGGGAAGCAGTGGAGGGGAGGCAAAACTCTCTACCCATTAATATAATATGCACTCTTTACTGTTTGAGTGTTTGGAATTGCAGTTATAATTTGGATTTAATAACATAATATAATTTGGATGCCTCTTTTGAAAGATCTTACAGAGTAGTTTTCATCCTTCAGTTGCAAAGGCATGAAATTGTTTGGGATGATGCCATTATTTTAAAAAGTGGCACTATTTTTGTCTTGGTTTTGTCATATGGGGGGTACTGGTGGATGAAAAGCTGGAAATGAGCTGCCAATGTACTTTCACAGCCCAGAAAGCCAGCTGTATCCTGGGCTGCATCAAAAGAAGCATGGCCAGCAGGTCAAGGGAGGTGATTCTGCCCCTCTGCTCTGCTCTGGTGAGACCCCAGCTGCAGTACTGCATCCAGTTCTGGGGTCCTCAGTGCAGGAAAGACATGGACCTGCTGGAGTGGGTCCAGAGGAGGGCCACAAAAATTATTAGAGGGGTGGGACACCTCTCCTATGAGGAAAGGCTGAAAGAGTTGGGGTTGTTCAGCCTGGAGAAGAGAAGGCTCCACAGAGACCTTATTGCAGCCTTTCAGTACTTAAAGGGGGCTTATAAGAAAGACGGAGAGAGACTTTTTGGTAGGGCCAGTAGCAATAGGACAAGGGGTAATGGTTTGAAACTAACAGAGGGTAGATTCAGACTAGATATAAGGAAGAAATGTTTTACAATGAGGGTGGTGAAACACTGGAACAGGTTGCTCAGAGAGGTGGTGGTGGATGCCCCATCCCTGGAAACATTCAAGGCCAGGTTGTGTGGGGCTCTGAGCAACCTGATCTAGTTGAAGATGTTCCTGCTCATTGCAGGGGGGTTGGACTAGATGACCTTAAAGTTCCCTTCCAACCCAAACTATTCTACAATTCCATAATTCTAGAATTAGTGCTTGCAAAACGCACTAGAAGTAGCCTAGGAAATGGTCCTGTGTTTTGAGATATGACTAAGCAGCAGGAACATAAACTGCCCAGCTTTCCACCAGTGGACTGCAGATCTGTTTCACACTTGTGCTCCCCACTTTTTTAAGCTGAGGATCAAATATACCCTAGGGACACACTATCTGGACATGTATACAAGATTCACTTCAAAGGAAACTTGAGCAAAAAGATGAAGAGCAAATAGCCTTGTCCTTCTCTCAGAGACAAGATGGGGCAGAGGTATATTCAACAACTACTTTTGAAGGAAATAGATTTGTCCTAGGTTGTATTTGAAGGTTTTAATTATCTGAGCATCTTCCTGCAGCAGTTTGCGTATACACTATAAATGCCAGATGGAGTTTTCTGAACACAGATGATTACACTTCACAAAATAGTTTCTTTCCATCTGATTTCACTATCTAAATGTAAATAGGCAGGTAGGCTTAGAAAATAGGTGGCAGAAGGAGAGGAAGAAAAAACAAAAAATCAACACTGCAGCTGGCCATAGGAAATTCACATGTAACACTGGCCAGAAACACCGACGCCTTGGTTTGTCCTAGCCACCTGCAGATATAAGTCACTGATGTACTCTTCATTTTCAGGGAAGTGTGCTTCCCTTATAAAGCTGTGTGCTATGCAGTTTGATGGGGAGCTAATTTTTCCTCCCTATACAACCTTTTCATCTAAATTAACTAGGACTTAAAGGTATCTTCCGCTCTTAATGCGAGTACACAAAATGCCATTACTAAACTATAGATTAGTTTGCATGCCCAGATGATTTTTGGAATAAGAGAATTGAACTTCAAAGCCTGGCAGAGGTATGTGTCCGAGCAGAAGAGCATGAGCCAGCCATGCTGGGGGTGGGAGGAGGAATAGAGACTTCTCATCCATGGAGATATTAACAGAAAGGGCATGTGTAAGAAACATGAGATAAATATGCTATGCTTGGTGCTGGGGATTAGTATCTCGTTTTGGGCTTCACGTTTAAGGAAAATGTAGTTAAGTTGAAAAGAATCTGAAGGAGACCAGCAAGAACAGTAAATTTGGAAAAATTGCTTAAAAAATAAAAGAATGGAGGGATGCGTGTGAAGACGACAGCAATCTCCATGCATGTAAGCAGCTGCTTTAAAGGGGAGATCGATCACCTGCCTATGGGCAGTGGTGTTAGGACACAGAGTAATTGCCTTAGCTTGCAAAAGTACATCCTGGGGGAGGAAGGTTAAATATGAGACTAGATAAATACTATATCTAAAACTGTTTACCTCAGGGACAGTAACACCCATTACTTTCACAGGAGTTTTTAAGAAGAGGGCAGGCAAGCATATCTGACATGGCAATACACCTCTGGCTGAACTACAGACAATTTTCTCTTGAGGAACTCTTGCATTATATTAATATTTACTTATGAATGCTGAACCTATAATGAGCATGAAAACTGCTTTATCCTACTAATGTCTCTTTATATTAACTATGAGAGATCTCTGCGGACAGTTTTCTGAAGTGGTATATACTGCATATTTCTAACAACATGCCAAAGCTTATCAGAGGTCAAAGAAAGCACTGAAAGGTCAAGTAAAAAATAGAGTCTTTATGCCTGGTAAGTTATGAAGGTATGATTGATAAATACATATCTATAAATGTATGTGTATATAATGTTTAAGAAAACAGCTAGGTTTTCTTTACTCATTTGTCACATGTTATTTTATTTCAATCAAGAAGAAGATAGCATGCACAACTACCACAATAATTAATTGCTCCTGTCAGTGATCAGGAATGAAGGAAGCCCTAGAAAACCCACATTAAGATTTTGCTGTTACATTCTACTCTAATCGGGTTTGTACAGTGAAGTGGCAACGATTACTAGGCATCACAGCAAATTTCACCTAAGATATGGGATATGAATGCCACTTTTTCTGAAGTTAATAAAATCCACTTGCAATAGGATCAAAGTCAACAACCAGACATCCCAGTGTAATAACTACATACACAAAGCTAAATATATGCCTTCAAGGTTTCCACAATAAAATGGAAGTCTTATTCAACTGAGAACAAGATGTGCAGCAAAGCTGTATTTAGAAGACACTGTGGCTTTGCTAAGGCTCTAAGTCAACAGTGTAGCTTCCAGGTAGCTTTTCAAGCAGGATGAAATCCAGAAAAGAAACAAGCAGCAGCTGACACTATGGGCAGTCCCCAATCTGCTAAAAGCTTCTCTATCTCAGGACAAAACAGTCAGAAGTAAGTTTCCTCCTTGATATCATTACATCTCCAAAAGACAGGTACCACTTTGTATATATGATATAAGAAGGAGAAAGTACAGGAGGCTTATTACATTGTTAAGCAAGATTTCTTTTGTTGTTGTTTTACTCAAGGTTTTACTCAGTTAGGGGTACAACAGCAGGTATAACTGATACACCCTTGCAGAACAGTGATATCAGTATGCTCCAATCAGACAAATTATCGCTGGGTAGGATTTTTTTTACTGGGTGGGAGCTAAATCAGCAGTGTAACAAAACCTGCTCAAGGCACACATGAAGTCTTACGTTATTGTGTGCCAAATCAACTGAGGCCTTAATTGTGGTATTCACTCCTTTACACACCCAGCAGAAAGAAACTGAACCATGAATTTTGCATACTTTAAGAAAAATAATCTACCAACAGAAACCATATTTTTTTGCCTTTTATCTTCTCTGAGACATGGATTAAAAAATAGCTGTGATGAGCATATGGTTTATTGAACATGTCTGGGCATGCAAGACTGGATGGTCTCTGCAATACAGAGTATAAGCCTCAGGGACTCCCTCAGATTTCAGTTTAACTTTGCCACAACCAACAAGAATTTTAAAAGGATAAACAAACACAGAAACTCACCCTTGTGGTGTAAGCAGCTTCTGGGTCATCTTCCAGTACACGAGAGAGACCAAAATCTGAGACTTTGCATACTAAGTTACTATTGATGAGGATATTACGAGCAGCTAGATCTCGATGGACGTAACCCATATCTGACAAATATTTCATGCCAGATGCGATCCCTCGAAGCATGCCTACTAGCTGGATGACTGTGAACTGGGCATCATGTTTCTGGAAAACATTTGAAATGAACAATCTCTGAAATGACATGTTCCTCCTTGCACAGAATTTTTGATAAAGACCCTGGAAGCTCCTCAACTGAAGAGCTCGTGAGTCAGGGGTCACATTTTAAATGCCACACATGGAACTACTTTGATCTGCGGAGGATAATCTCCCAATCAGCTGAGGGAAGGGGACAGATTTTCAATTCAGATAAAAATTCATTTTTCCCATCCTTGCTGTCATCAGAATTTTAATTTCCTAGATGGGACCTGTGTGAAAGCAGTACATAAATCTAAGTTGTGTGTACTCATGAGACTGGAGTGTCAGGACATTAGGGAAAGAGCTGCCCAACTTTCCTGAAAGGCCATAGGAATTGTTAATGAAAATCCCAGCCTGACCCAATGGACTAATGAAAGTTTTCTATTACACAAGCATTTTTTTAACAAAAGCAAATGCTGATCTGATTCAGTGGCTTTCAAATTCCATTAAATTTAAACTCATTCCTCAAAATTTTCAACTTCGGGAACACAAAAATCACTTAAACACATTGTGACTTAGCTTCAAAATGAATACTTGCATATATTTCTAATTGTCTACCTCTAGACACGTTTTAAATCTCCCAGCTCTTACTAGCACTGTTTGTTAACATCTAGCTTTGATATTGATAAATGGATACATAGACGACAGGACAACAGCACGTCCTAGTGCTGCTCTCAAATGGATCCCCCAGTGCTGTAAATGTATCATTATGGGCAGCTCTCCAGCTCTTCCTGCTGCTTCTTCCAGAATTTTATTAAATACATGGGAGCTGGCTCTGCCATGTGGGGTGAGCTCACATGAATCAGTCTGCAAGATTGATTGCATTCATTTCATTTTTGATTAATATACTTAGGGGCAATATTAGCACTGTAAACATGAGACAAATATATGTCACAGTGGATGCTTAAATAGCCTCTCAGTATTCCCCCTCACGAAGAAATTCATTATTACGGAAGACCCTCAACAGTTGCCTGTTATGAAACCTTCTTTAACTAGAGCCAACACAAGAGGATCTATATAGACCCTGCAAAAAATTTAGCTAGAAATCAGAAGGTTTCTAACCATGAAAGGAATAAGACGTTCAGAAAGCCTTTCAATGGCAATGGGGAAAGCAAACTAACTAGTTAACTAGTTTTAAAAGACATTTATAAAAAAGGTTACAGGGCCTGAGTTGCCTGTGATATTAATGAGTCACAAGGTTCTTATCTATGTTTCCACAAAACAGTAGTAACCCACCCCCCAAAACCCCACACTCAAATGAACGAACAAGCTGAACAACTGTTTTGTACAGTCAGAAATTATTCTCCTTTCCTCAGAGCTTTCTTCAAGGATTTTCAGCCTAAACAATATGTATATAGTTCAGTACAGATATATTTCATTCAGATATACTGACACATTATTTATACATACTTTACATGCTCCAGTGAACATCATAACATATATAGTACATACTGAAACCAAGGTTGACGATATATCCCTTTTTGGGGTTAAACATCTAGTTGAGTGTTATGAATTTGGGGGATAATGTCATTCAACCGTAGCAGAACCAAAGCAGTCTCCCAGCCATGGCTGAGTTTGCCCTAACAAATTAAAATTAAACTAGTGTTTCCCCTCAGATGGGATTTCATTTCTGCTACACTTCTTGTTTTGCCACAAGTAAATCTTGGTGACACAGGGAGCGTTCACATTTTTTTAGGCTCACTACCAACTTTGACAGAAAACAAAGATAAATCAACAACAGTATTAGTATGTCTAAGATTGGGGAAAGAAAATAGGCCAATAAAGTTTGGTAGCAAAACATTTCAAACACCCTCAGGCATGGGGTTATTCCCTAAACTTTTCATATTTAGGGAAACGGCTCTTGGCTCAATACTATTGGTTTACTGATAAAATTTCCACAAATCTGTTCACTTTTGAAATCGCTTGTTAAGACATACAGGCTGCCAACCAATAAGCACAACTGCGTTATGGTAGTAATTCAGCCCTCAGAAAAACAATTTCCATTTTTGTGTGCCAGAATGCTTTAGTTTGTTTTTTTTATTGATGTGACATACTAATAAAACAAAAATGTTCTTCATTTTGGAATAATACTTGCTGCAAGCAGTCAAAATGGACTAGCAGACCCCTACCTGGCTTTCTGAGCACATCACAATGCACGCAAACCCGAATGGAAATAATGAAATATCAAGCAACAAGAGCTGATGATGGATTAGAGTACAGTGGCAGCAAATTCGTAACAAATTCAGAACAAGATCCAGTCTTGCACCACATAGTTCTCTATTGCACTTACCCGTAGGAAGCTGTCCAAGGAACCATTTTCCATATATTCAGTAACAATCATAACTGGTTTACCTGCAAATATATTACAGGGGTCAGGCATTTAAAAGGAATACATAATGATCAGTAAAAACAGGCATTTCAGAAATGTGCCCAAATCTTCCAAATCCCAAGGATAATTTTACATTTAGAAAGAAAGCAAAAGATGCATGGGCAAAACCAGCTCTGTCCACAACATAATTGTGATTCCACTGACATCAACAGAAATAACAGTCATTTCAGCATATACTGATACATTTTTTAACAGCTCAAGTCCCAAGAAACAAAGTGAAGCATTCTGCACATTCAGTATACGGTGTCTTATCCATCACTGCTGAATATGATCATTCACATAATCGTTGTTACGCAATGAAGTAGGTGTATTCTGGCATGTATTTGTCCCCAGGCTCCCTCTGGGGTTTCTCTCCAGAGGTGCCCTGGTCTGCACAACGGTGATGCAAGGACTGTGGAGCGGTGCTCTACCACGTAGGCACAGTCAATATGTTCCTCAGATACTACAGTAAAGGAGAGATCAAATAGCCTACGTGGAGGCAATAGCAAAAACCCTCTCCCTCAAGGAGGGCATTTACAATGCATTTAAATCGTAGAGCTTCAGTATTTTCCTAGTATAAGCTGAGGAAAATGTTGGGGTGGGGATAGAGATGGAAGGGAAAGCGCAGAATAAAAGTAATACAGGGCATTAGAAAGAGAAGCAGAGCTGTAACACAGCCACCTTCCACTGTTGGGGGTTAGCCCTCTTTCCAGGCAGTCCTGCCTCCCTCCGTGGCGGGATTGCCGATAACACGAACCCCCCCTCCTGCCAAGCACAACTTAGCTGGGAGCCAAACACGCTGCATCCACGGGGCAGCGGCATGCTCTAAAGAAACAGCCCTGCATCCTTGAAAAGCCTCTAATATCTTTCAAAACTTGTCTGTGCAGATTCAGATCAGTTTGTGAAACCATTCTTTCTACCCTAAGGTATTTTTGTAACATAACCAAGATTTCATATGCAACTCTGACATGTTGGAGAGAAATGAATGCAAAAATTAATGTGATGACGGTGAAGTTTCCAGACAAAGGTCATTGCCCTGCTAATATTTTACCATCATATGGATTTTATTATTTCATAATATTTTCTAAAGCTTTGTTTATTTTCTCTTTGTGGTAGAGTGAGAGGTGGGTAAGAGCATGAAGTTATTTAAAGAGATGAATTATTATTTCACATATAATACAGGAAGGCATCTGACCATAAAAGCATGACAAAGGCCTGCATATTGTATAGCAGGCACAGTGATATTTTAGCTTTTAAAATTAAACAGCATGAGGCTTGAAAGAGGTACCCAGTATAATTAAAAGCAAGAAAGCCATTAAAAAAGCAAAGTAAATGGTAACGGCTTCTTTTTTTGTTTTTCAGAAAATACAACTTCTACCAAATAGAAGTTCTTAGAAGAGAAATATTGATTACAAAGAATGAGTTTAATATCATAAAAAGAAAATCCTTTGTCCTCTTTGCATGGATTAATAGGTTAAAATATCTTCTTTCTGCTGTGCAAATGATGTGTTATACTGTGGGAATCACGCTAATGGGTAATTGACTCTGTCATCCATTAACTAGTAGGAACAAACTCTTTATCCAAAACATTAATCTTGAATTATATAGGATATAGTACAGATAAAAGACCTAATGATGTAAAACCTCAAAATTATTTCTGTTGCTTCCTTACTCTTGTTAGCAAGAAATATGCAGTGCAAGGAAAAGTACCTAACTTACACCATGTGTATAACATTAACCAAAGGCATTTCTGATAACACATAGAAAATGCTGCTGGATCTTTCAAGTAAAGGGCAGCGCACCAGTAGGGCTATCCAAAAATTTCTACGATAAATCCACGTACTTTGAAACCAGGAGACAGTTGCCTGGTTTCTGTATAAACTCAGTCAATTTTATGACACATCAGAAGACTGAAATCAGAGTAAGAAGATATGTCTTTCAGATTATTGAGAGCATCTTCCTGCCTTGCTCACCCATATGCAGAAATCCCCAAGTGCAGGGTTTCATTCTTGTTCAGTTGGAAATATGTCCGTAATAAGAAGCATATGCTCTGAAGCAACACGGTGCACTTTTAAAAGAACATTCTGCATTCATTTATCAAAGCACAGCCGTTTATACACGATAACAACTTGTGTCAACAGTGTTGCCGAAATTTATTATACTAACAGGCTACAAATTGCTGTAAATTATTAGTAAACTAGGCAGAACATGTGCGCTGGTTATTAAGACTACTGCCTACAGCGTGCCCAGGAGACCGGTGTAGTGGCAGAAAAAGGCAGAACAGAAATCAATGTGAAGCAGGGGAACAACTGTGCACTGGAGCAAAGGACTGAAGTCTTATCTGGTGGGTGCACCTCCTTCGTACTGCCAGTGGGTTGTCCCACTGGCAAACCAGAGCCACCCCAGCTTGAGAACCTCTCATACCAAATGGTCCTGTTGTAGGGATTGTGACAACTGCAGTTATTAGGAGTTGCTTCAGAGATCTGCTTCGTATGAAAAGCTAGATCATAGCTAAGGGCCGCCTGTCAAAAAGAATTTGGTTAATGAAGAAAAGATTGTATTGCCTGTTTATCATGCATTACCTGTACTGAGAGTGATCCAGCAAATACTCCACGGGCTCTCTACTGACTGTACATAAACTAACGCTTTTGAGTGTGATTTAATAGCTATCATTAAAAAATATGAGCACTTGCTAATTTGTTATTACACTATATTGGTTTGGTTTAAAAAAACCCAAACCCCACAGCCTTCTTGTCCTTCTATCACCCTACAAAATGTTAAAGAAACTAAATTATTATCTTTACTTGCATTTATGCCACATAATTTTACCCAGTAAAATGGATACAAATAGGTTCAGAGCAGTTTTCTCAACTCCTGTATTCAAGCTATCTGGAGAGGGTGTTGTATCCCTGAGGCTTTTATTGACTTCAGCTGGGAATATTCAGAGCTTGCTCTCTTATACTGTGATAGGCAGCTGGCACTCCCAACCCCCCTAAAACAGACAGCAGTCTGCTGTGAATACAGCTGAGTAGCAAACTTACTAATAGTCACTTATACAGAATACCGACAGAATTAGTAATGCACATTCAAAAGCAATGCACAAATTCCTGTGTGCACAGCAAGTAAATTATTTTCTCAAGTGCCACAGGAATACAAAATGTAACAAAATAGATTTTAGCTCAGCTGTGTACAGACTGATGCTGGTGTTTCAAGTAATTTTGGGACTGCAAATCTTACTGTGAATGTACAGAGTATGTGTCATTAAAAAGCAAGAGATAACTTGGATTTATACAGGCAGACCTGGCAGCCCTTTCCTAATGGGACTGCGAGACCTAAGCTGAAGAATAACTTCTTTGTTATTTAAATCAGCAAAACAGACTTTCATGAATCACATCTAGAGAAAGCATTATTATTGTAATTATGTCTCTTCATAACATACAGGGGTTTACATACCTTTCACTAGTTATTTTTAGACACATTCTTGTGGATTTTTTATTTCATATAATTTGTTGCAGTAAGCTATGAAATTCTTTCATACCTGTCTATGTTTGTGAAACCTTGAATCACACAATTTTAAAAAAAGATTCCTTAAAACCATCTACTTAACAGCAATGTATTCGGTATACTTCTACCCAGTTAAACTGGAAACGTCCTTAGCACATTCCAAGCAGTTCACTGAAATGGCAAGGAGCTGCTTTGCCAGCAGTCCTCTAGGATGAACTAGGAAACATCCTACCAATTTTTTCGACTCCCCTGAAAAATCTCAGAGCATTCCTGAAATTTTTTTAAGAATACTTCATATAAAATCTTGTTGATCTCCCACTTAATAACTGCTCATTAAATTTATCACCTTATGCTGCAATGGCAATTTAGGAAGTGTAGCTGAAGTCTCTGAATTTATGTCTTGCAGAACAAGCCAGTTTTGGTACTTCATGCAACCTCTCTCTTCTACTACCAACTATTTCTGCCTTTCTACCTCAAGGTAAATGACAATCAGCAGCACAAGCAATGAAAGCCAGAACTTGCCTAAATGAGGCAGCATCACCAGCACCAAATCCCATCAGCTGCTCATAAGGAGAAGAGCGTGCAGGATCTGGGTGGTTTTGAGGATCCTACCATGGCTGCCATGGGAAAGATGGGTAGGAGCTCTAAAACCGACACCACCGTTCAGGAATGCCTGTTACAATTTGCTGTTATCTTAACAAAAGTGGAGCTGGAGAGGGTTCTTCAAATATGTTACTTTTCCAGGAAGGTACTGCATGTGGATGGAGGTTTCAATTACTTTTTTTGTCTCAAAAAGAGAAGGTGATTTATTATCATAAACATAGACAAAAATATGCTTTAACAAAAAAAAACAAAAACCAAACCCATAACAAAAACACGCAAAGGCAGACTTAGGAAATGTTAATTAATAAATACATATTATCAAAGAAATAAAATCAATTTTACTACTGACAGCTTAAAGCCCCCAATTTTTATTTTTGAGAGTTTTACTAAGACGTATAAATTCTGGAGGATCAGGATCTTTAAAATGCCTCATACTGGTACATACCGAATATCACATGGAGTATTTTCCCTGCATGAAAACCATGTAGGAGAAAATTTGGACTTATTAATTTACTAGTATCAGTTGCTGTAGCCAGGTAGGCTGTTCATTAATTTGTGCTAATAATAAAATCTGATGATTTACTTGAAAGCAGAACATATTGCTTCAGTGCAATTAGGAAACCTTATGACATCAGACTCCATGACTCCTAACAGATTATCAGCAAGTGCCTCCTGGCCACTTGGTAGCAATTTGTAGCTCTGGAGTTTATTAAAACTTCCAGTTTATTACTGAGCTGCAGTGTTCTTCAGAAATGCTCCTTTTTCTCCATGTTCTCTATATTTTTTTCAAGCATACTATTTTTATTCCCCAATTTTTCCCAGCTCATCAACCCAGGGTCTTGTTTCTAAGTTCTCAGCAGCCTGAGAGCAGCAAGACAGTGAAGGTACTGCAGCTGCACTGCAGGCAATTGCCTCCGACACCATTCTTCATTGGATCCATCAGCATGGGTTTAGCTGGTGCTTTCACATGGGTAACTTTTTTCCTGCTTTTGAGGAAATACAATATACATTGCAAAAGCCAAGCTATGTGTTTCTGCTGTTTCGCTTTTGAAGGATATTTGGTACATATTGACAGGGTTGTAACATAAATGTTTCTGGAAGGGTTTGCAGAGTGTAAACATGGATGGTTCAGTTTTTTTACTTGCTTTTGCTCTTCCCTGAAAGATCAGCAAATATCGCAGAATACTTGAGGTTGGAAGGGACACTTCCGGTGACACTTCCCATGCAAAACAGATGCCCCCGTCATATCTTACTTTTAGTGACGACTCCCTCTAATCGAATGATATTAGGGTGGTCAAACTGTCCCATGATGCTTGCTTCTCCCAGGAAGTCCCTTCTCTGTTTTTCTGTGTAGCCAACTTTCAGGGTTTTGATAGCCACTGAAATTTCCTTTTTAGACGGCAGCTTTAGGCGCCCACTGCACACTTCTCCAAATTCCCCTAAAAAAGTGGAAAAATGACAAAAGACAAAATGTAGTTATTTCACGGGGATTTAAGAAAGACGACTTAGTGTTCAGAAAAGTCCCTGAAGTGTGATATTTACTGGTGGGCCACAGACCGGAGCTCCAAAGGAGGCCTTCAGACAACTACTTAACATTTCCATGCTTGGGCTCTCCAGCTGTCAAATTGGACAATGTCCCTTATTTACACTGCATATCCAGATGACTGCAGAGCAGAGGAATGCATAAATGTCACCAGAAAATCCCCTTTTTGTTTCAGTTGTTGCACTTTGAGACAATAGTAGGAGGGCTAACTGATTAATGCAGAAGTATCAGAATAGTCATGCATCCTTGTGAACATTATACTCTTCATTTCTACCAGACAGATATAGTCCAATTCCCAATTATTTTACTTATTTCAATTAAAGTAGCAAGATAATTCTTAACAAAAGAATTTCTCTACACAGCTACAAAGAAAAAAGAAATCCATACAGATTGTCTTTGTTCCATCATTATTCAGATTGATCTAATCATGCAAATATATACTGTCA
This sequence comes from Harpia harpyja, assembly GCF_026419915.1. NCBI lineage: Eukaryota > Metazoa > Chordata > Aves > Accipitriformes > Accipitridae > Harpia > Harpia harpyja. Next base: position 39,686,637 of record NC_068947.1, read on the forward strand.
CTATGGGGCTATGGAACCTGATAGTCCACCATGAATATTGTGCCCACTGTATATTGCGTGAGATCCCTAAATAGGAAACAGCAGATATCACTGCATGTTTACTTTTATACAACGTGGTTTTTCCTTTGCTATGTAACATCCAAGAAGAGTGCACAGGGAAAATTATCTTAGCATTCAAATGAGCAAGTATTAAATATGTTGAAAAATTGCTGGAAGAAAATACTCACTTGAAAATTTCTGTATTTAACTACTGATTACATAAAGCATATAAGGAAGTTTCAGTATCTTAAAAAACATTTGAGCAGCAACTGACGTTTGATTCTCAGTTATACAACCCCCCATCTTAGATTTCATATGATATAATAAACTGCACATACAACATGCCAGTTAAAATTACAGTAGCAACTTTTTGTCTCCTTGTTTTAATGACAAAATAATTGAAATAATGAAAAATACAATAAAAACAGAGAATGGATAAAATATACAAAAAATATGATGGCAAGAATTGCCCTACATGATTATTTATATTTAGAGACAAGGAAAAAACTTTTCTGAACAGAGAAGAAAAGAAAGGTGTTCTGTTTTGTGTTTTGTTGTGTGTTTTTTTTCTTTCAAGACACTAGAGAGTGTTACTGAAGGCCTTTAACACTCTTTTTTCAATAATACATGCCTATTCAGGTTCTTTTGTCAACATACATGAGATCTAAATATAAATAGCCCTTCATATCCATATTTCGTCGTGTGGCCTTGTATAGAAAGTTTGACTTGGAAACAAACAAACCCTAAAAATTTAAGTGGTGGCATCATTTTTATGCAAACTGGGAATTTCGTTTTTATTTGTGAGTGAAACATCACGGAAAGAGTGATTGTACTGCTGACGTACGACCTTTTCCCAACTTAACGTGTAATAATCCTAAATGCAATAGCATTACTACGCCTCTAAAGAGCAAAGGCTCTTGGAGCTCATTTGCCCACAATGATTCTTTCTTTATCTCTGCAGCTGATTGTTTACATTAAGCAACATCTGTGAAAACTAAAAATTACCAAAACCCACATATTTCAATAGGCAAATTTAAATCATGTTGCTCTTCATAGATTTAATGCTCAGAAACATGTTATGGATTGACAGCCATTCACCATTGACTTCAGATATGATAGCACATGGGATACATTTCAGATGTTACATTCAGCCCATTTATGTGCAAATTGAAATTATTCTTTCATCAACTTGCCACCAGTACGGCGGGCATTAGAGTCCATATCCCATTTGTGGCACTGCAGTTCAGGAATGATAAAGGGAGTAATAACAATGACCAGAATCTTAAAAGTCAGGGTTGTGTGTTCACGTTCAAAGCTCAAGGATTTGGTGTTATTTATATACAGCAAGGAATGAGAAGAGAGACATGACAATAGTTTTGGCTTATCAAAATTATGGTTATAAATAAGATGGACACCGACTCCATTTTCTATACATAAAAGGCAAACCAAATAGTTGCAAATTACAATAAAGGTCAGTTAGATCAGGAAAAAAATTCTAACAGTAAGGACACTTGGACAGTTCAAAAGATTTTTTTAGGGAGGCTATAAACTCTTTTATCTTGGAAATTGTAAAGAATAAGCATCTGTCAAGAACGGTACCTAACAAGTTTTGTTTGGGGCAAAGGAGTGGACTTAATGACCTCTTGAGGTCAACTTTTCAGCTTTATTTTCTAAAGTTTCTCTTTTAGACAGCCAATTTAACCAAAAAAACTGAACGAATGTGTCATAGGGCAATGACAACCTAGGGTGGAGCCCGAGGGAAGAAGCAGCACCCAAGGGCGAGTGTGTGTGTGTGGAGTCAGAAGGGGCACCCGTCGGCTCACTGGACTCGCCTGCTGTGAAGGGACTCCGGACCGAGCAGTTAAAGCCTGGGGTGGTGTGCGTGACTCCTTGATTGGTGTGCGAATGCTCGGGCAGCGGCTTCTCCCTTAACAAGTCATGGTACCGTGCTATTAATTCAATAACCCAAAAAATTAAAAACAGGGTATACCCTTATATACATATATACTACTAAAATAGCACTTACATTACATCCATTGTTTCTAACATTATTTGTATTTCAGGCTGCCAAGACAGGAAGCAGCTCAGAAAATGAACTGTAAAACCTATTACTAGTAACTAATGGGTGTTGAGTTCCGTTCAGACTTCTCAATTAAACATACTCAACCTCTGCAAGCCAAAATGACTAGTATACTTTACGAAGCACAAACACTGCTTCAGTTCAAATACTAACCCCAGCTCAATACTGTCAGAGCACCACAAAGAGGAAGACCAAAGCACATCTTGAAAACAGAAGGAAGCGAAAAAAGTGCTTGAAATGAATCTTGTAATGTCCAGCTTTGTATTCCCTTTTCTCTATGTTTTAATAGTCCAAAAAGCTATAACAAGCTAACCTCTTAAAAGTATTGTTCAGTTACTGTCAATGGAGACTATAGTTATGATTTCAGCAAGCAGACCAGCAATCAATCCTTCACTTCTGACCAGAATCGTATATCTGATATTTGTTTGACTTTTGGGAAGGAAAAGGTTATGGGTAATGTCCATCAACACAGTCCAATTTAGCCGTGGCTGCACAATTTAGAACTTGGGTGATTAATTGGATTCCACAAGTGCCTTGAGGCCAGTGGATGCTGCAAGAGACTAGAAGTTGGACCCTTTATAGCAATGGAGCTTACTGTTGTCCATGAATATAAAATGGGTTTTCTTTCCTGGAAAACGTTATCACTGGAAAAACTCACTGGGCAGCCCAACTATGTTAACCTTTGGTTCTTTCATATACAGGACAGTATGGATGCTACGTAAGTCTATCTGGTCAACACCCATAGTGACATGCATTTACACTACATCTTTTTGCTGCAAATCATTTTTATATGGTCCCAGTAAGAAATGGACTGGATCTCATCAGATATTGTTCAGGAGGAATAAGGACTTGTGTTCAAGTTGGAAGGTGGAAAACCTGGCACTGATTTTAAGAGATGAGGTTGATGGCTTTTCACGTAAAGCCTTTCTGAAGTGTTTATTTTTAATTATGCTACACACATAAACATTGTATAACCTGCCCTGCAGACTGATACGTCTATTTACATGTGGAAAGCAAACAGATACTATTAGGAGGGCTGTTCATGGTATAAAAATCTCTCTTCAGGAGATCTTAATTTCTTTTTTAAATAGGCTGCTTAGTGCATCAGTGAATGGCATTTGCTGTGCATTTAGACCCAGGGGACAAGTAAAAGATGACTCTGTGAAATTAGCTACTCCCTTTACTTTGCTGTGTTTTAAATCATGATTGTACTGCTGTGCACAGAACTCCCTCAGAGTTGGAGAGGCACCTAAGCTGAATGTTTCATAAACCTCATGAACCTCTAGCAAGGTTCTACAAGCCCTTACTGAGATACTGCAAACCTTCACAGTAAGTTCATGGAAAGGTAGCCCCTAAATTTTAGAAACACTTTGATCAACAAGATGTTGTGCTACAAGTATGTTTCAACTTTGAAAGAAAAGCAAATGCTTGCTTTCATGTTCAGCAAAGCACATACTTAAATCTACCCCAAATCAAGAAAATACTTTCTGTAGCATTCTCTTGCTATCCAATTGGATTCAAACTTCTTAAGTGGTTTGCTGAACTGGATCCATAAAAACAAGTGAGTTGTTTTAAAAGAAAGAATTACTGTAAAGAAAAATCTGAAAAAGTGGCTCCTGACCTCAATTTTCTTATGCTTAGCCTCCCACTAAAATCCCTTGTGTTTTTCTTGAGGTTCTTTTGGACAAGAGTATTTCCTTATTGCATTTGGGTAGGTTTTCAAAGCTATGTAAACTGCCTTCTATTCTCAGAGACTTCTGGCTAAAGCTGTGAAAAACTACTTGGAAAAGTACCTCCAAATATCAAGATTACTTGCCTGACCTGAAGGTCTCATTACTTACGTCACACTTCAATGCAGTTAAATGAATCCCTTCTTCTCAAATCACTGTCTTTTTATAATTTCATTCACACTTGCATTTGTAAAGGAGAAGGGCAGGAAAGGACCAAGTCATTCACTCAGATAAGTCATCGACTCAAGTAAGAGACAGGAAATGCCTTTCTGCTTTTAGGGAGCACAGAAGTGTTCCTGCAAAAGCAGCCTCGGAGGCACTCACTCCAAATGCAAAAGCTACCACGTGCTGAACATGACAGCAGTGTAACGTGATGCTACGAATGCATTTTGGAAGCTCCCAGCACTCTACAGCCTGATTTTCATCTGTTCTTCCCTGCCTGGTTCTTCCTGTTGGCACCTCTGGCAATTGCTAATAGGAAATGCTGACTGTAATGCCGTATGTAGTTTAGGCTACATGAATCTGAGTCATGGCCTCCAACAAATGGCTTTATTATATCTTGAGTCCAAGCTTCAAGGTAGAGGACCTGCAGGAACCTACTGTCACTTTCACTGATGTGGAGTGGAGCAAAGGGACTTATTTTTAATACCACCTGACTCTTTTAGGACATATTCCTTTTCTGAAGCCTCTCAGAAAACTCTTTCTCCATTTTCAGAGGCCATATTTGGCAAATTTTGGTTTACCTCTCATTGTATTCTGATTAAAAATAGGTCAGAACAATGAGCTATAAAATATGACATATCATTGCTTCTTATGAATTTGTTTTCTAGTTTCATATACTGCATATAGGCCAAGTTTAGAAAGCTTACATTTATGAACGAAGGCTCCTGGAATTCTTATAGGGAAACATACTGCTCTTGAACTTAGCTTTTCAGTAACCCCCTTCTCTATCCCCATATTAATTCTCTATTATGTGCAGTAAGCAGAGCTTTGCTGCCTTGACTGAAGATGATGGAGAACAGTGCACTCTTGTGGGGCAAAATTAAAACCAGCAAGGAACAAGAATTCTACCTTTGCAGATAATAACCTAACTTCATACAAGCAGTTGAGTAGCTGCAGTAAGAGAGGATGAATACTGTTTCTTTTTACTGGGTGATTCAGGAGATGCACTGAGTACCGTAGATTGGTTCTACATTTTTTTCCAAATGAAAATCTTTTTCTGTGCACTAGAAGTCTGTCTCTCTCACATCTCGTGATTTTAATTCAAATGGTAAATTTAGAGAGAAGCAAAAAATCAATAATAAAAGAACCAGTAATTTTCAATGGATTAAAAATCAATAGTACTTCTCACAAATGCTTTAATTTAGCAGGAAAGCTAACACTTCATGATATTCTGACTCGATGAGACAATCTGCCACTTCACTTCAAAGAGCAAGCACACATCCTATCAGGAACTACATGGTGCATTGCAACACGGACAACTCAGTGTGACGGGACTTTCTGTAATCTGGCTCCTCTGCTACAAAATCTGTTCATTTCGACAGTTTGTCTTCTGTAAACCCAACAATCTATGGCGTCTGTATGGCTCATACAATCAGTTATCAGACAGACAACCCCTTCCTCCTAAATCGATAATTCAAATCCAAAGCAGTGACCAAAATCAATCCGATGACCAAAGGTCATTGCAGTCTGATGGATGCGTGGTGACTGGTATGAAATGAGTTTGTGGTTTCACTCAAGGCATAATAATCAACAGTCCTTTTAAGGGAAAAAAAGAAAACATCTTCACAGTTGATACCATTCTCTGTGCTGACAGATTTTAAAGAGGAACATAGAAGTGAAGCTGAACTCTCTTTTCACTCCCAGCAGTGCTGTGTCCAAGTGTGGGCTGACGGGTGTCCTTTGAAAAACTGTCTTGCTATCTGCTTTCTTTGGGGAAAAAAATGAAACTGTGTGGCCCTTAACTTTTCATATGCACTGAAGTCAGCTGTAAATATGACCTACTGATTTGAAGACTTCAGAACATTTTCTTTCCAGTCACAAGTATAAACCCAAAGATGTAAAACAGCATACAGCAAAAAACTACCTTTAGTTCAATATATCTGATGGTCATTACCTGCTCCAACCACTTTATCGATGGATATATTAGAAGCATCCAGTTCCTTGGCAAACTCATGCACAGCTTGATTGGGATCCTCATATGTATGTGGATCTACGTAAGTTCTCAGGCCTGGGAGTTTTACTGTGTAGAAACAAATTCAGAGAGAAAATGTTACTTAGACTTAATTAATGCTTCTAAAGAAAGCTCATGAGACAATAGAAATCAATTCAATAGAAGAAAAAGGTATACTGCTTCTTCAAATCAACTGCTTTTGATGGGTCTTCAGGAATCTTAATATAGAGTGAAACCAGAGACATTAATGTAGTTATTGCACAGAAGTCTGAAAACCAATTTTAAATATATCTGCACTTGCCATATTTAACCACTTTTCAAACATTAAAATACTACCCACCCCTCCCAGCTTGCTGCCTTATATTGTGCCTTTCAAGATAACAACAAAGAGGCAAGGAATAAAATGTGTGATGCTACAGTCAACCTGAAAAGTCCTTAGGAGTATATTAAGGAGACCACATTAACTCAAACTTTTTCTTTCCGAGTCCTCCAATAAGATGCATAAGAAAAAATTATACATGAACAAATGCAACTCTGCCTCAATCCCTCTGCTAGTACATACAAGGATGGCAGCCAGTTGTTCTTAATATTAGCCTGGTTCTAGTGCTCAGTTACCCTAACATCCATGCTATTGTTTTATCCCCCTCTACAGTTTCCTGGCCAGGGATTGTTCTGTTTTTCCAGGGCAAGTGCTAGTTCAAATGACTGAATGATCTTAAGGGCAGTTTCAAGCTCTCCACATCTCTTCCTCCAGCAGGACTAGGGGTGGGAAGAACATATTATCATTCCCAGCCTTTCTCTCCAGCAAAGATGCTGAAGGCAAAGCATAGCCTTATTCCCCTTTCCCAGCTCAAGGCTCTGCTTGCTTGTGCTTGTACCGGTACCTTGCATGCATGCCTGCCTCTGTATTCATTTTAGAACACAAAGATGTTTTGTTAACAAAAAGTGAAATAACCGTTACATCCAGCTTCAAGTTTTCTGCTTCTGACACAAAACTTGCATTCCTGGACATGTATTCTAGCTTCTCCTAACTGTACCAGTCGGTCTTGTAAAAGATGCTAGCTCCTCCTACAAACACTGCCTTAACCCACTCAGGAATATCCTTTCCAGCTTGGCATTATTATACTGCACCAATTTGTTGACTGCTAGAATAGTTAAACCTTTTTTGCTGGGGTTACACAGATGGGAAAAAAATACCTTTGGACCATTAGTTAGAGCACACCATTGTTTTGTCAAACAATCCCAAGTGTACGTGAAAAAAAAAAAAATCAATTTTATGGAGATTTATTGGCCTCAGAATTGACAAAGAAATGATAAAACTGAGTTCCCAAGATAATTGCCTCGAAAACAATGCAAACTAAGAGCCATGCTCTTAACACAAGGGCTGCGTGTGCACGGCATTAAATGCCGACTGTTTCCTTCAAGAGCCTGATGATTACAGAATTGCTTGCAAGTAAAACAAAAAGTAATTGGCTGTATATTGCTGTTGGTTAAAAATCTTGTAAATGCTCCTTTCCGTCCATGCTGAATGTACATTACAGGCTCCCTCATACCCCCAATAAAAATAACAATTAAAAGCTTCTGCACTGTGGGGTTTTTGGCTGCAGATTTTTAATGCTGACCCCAGAGGTTCCCAAGATCAGGTGATGGTGACTGCAAGGAGAATAATCCCTTCACACCAATAATTAAGGGCAGCCTGTATAGTAACTGGGTTCTGTCATGAAAAACAGATAATAAACACATGCACATGTGTTAAGCTGTACTACTTTACAGCTCATTCTGTGCAAACATAATAATTTACATTTTCATTTTAACAGCATGAATTGCCCTCAAGGTAGCAAAAAAATAAAAAGGGCCTAGCCGAAGAAGGCAAAGGGAGAGGATCTGAGGAGGTGAAACATTTTTGCTCCTTTGAAGTAATATTATAGGATTTGTAATAAGGCTGCAGGGAATAGTTCATGGCTAAAGCCTTTTTTAAAGTAATTCAGAATAAACTGACTGAAATAAACCAGCTGCTGTATTTAAGATGCTGAAAGTTTACGACAGCCATGGAAGTTACTTTATCTTTTTTTAGTTCATAGGAGCAAGTTTCTTATTCTTTGAGAAAGACTGTAATTTAGTAGAATAAAGTTTCCACAGCCACACACATACATGCATACAAATCCACACAGATAAATATCTACAAAATCAAGAAATCATTTTCAAGAATTTCTAACAGAAATACCAGGTCCATGGTTGGCTCTGTTCTTACTACACAGTGAATCAGCATGGCACTACTCAGAAAACAGTACATAAATATCTAAAGCCAAATTAAAAGCAATTTAATCCACAGGAATTTAACAGCACTGACATGTTTAAGAATAGTGATTGCAACTTTCCTTTGTGTGGGAGTAAGGAGAGCAAATTCTGCCCTGTTATTTGTCTGTGACACTTTTTTTACTGGCTGCTTTTATTTTATAACCTCATTAAATTTGGATGATGAAGCATTAATTCTATGGGCCACATGTAACCGTACAGATTTTTTGAGACTAGTTGGTTAGTGGTTGTTGGGCTGCACGAAGCAAACCCACTGTTACAGCTTGTATATCCCCTGACAGTGCAGGGGAAGGAGCACACGTGTAGTGGATATGCATGCTCACGGCTCTCTGGAGCTACAGAGGGGCTCCAAACTTAAAATAATAATAATATGAACAGTCAGAGAACAGTTACTCCATTGTCACGGGGATTAGGAAGCAGTTCTAATTTCCAACTACTGCAGGTAAATCCTCATTAAAACATTAATTCAATTCTATTTGGTGGGGAGGCATCTGATTATGGTACCAACAACTCTTTTCTTGCAGATGGTACAGCGCCAGCGTTGTGTGCAAAAAACTCATGAACATTAGACTTGCAACATGCTAAGCAATAGAAATATATGGTTCAACACGGTTTACATGGTGTAGCAGGATATTTATCTGGAGCTGAAACAGCTTCAGAGGCAAACTACTGCTTCTTATTAAAAACATGCTCACTAGACACCAAGAATTCTGTGGGTGGAAAAAAGGAATTTCCAGTCTCGGTGTTTATGAAGGGTGTTATCTTCGTCCTGTAAGGATGAAAAAAAATCCAAAATGCACTGATAAAAACCCAAGAACGCCCCCACTACTTCTGATCATGAATGTTAAACTATCACCTTCCTCTCCTCTCAGCTTCTCCTGCTCCAAAACTAATTTATTTCTATTTTAAAGAGGATATGGATGGAGCTTTGACTGTGATCAAGTCTTCACGATCCACAGCTCCTCTGCTGTGGAAAAGTGCTGCAGGGTTATGCACACTGCAGAGAGGATCCAGGATCTGAGAGGAGCTGAAATACTTCAGGAAGCCATTCCCCTCCAGCCATGGGTCATAGCAAGCTACTTCTTCCTGGTAGCCAGGACACGAGCCCAGGCTTAGAAAATCAACACTTCTTCCCCTGAGCATCTCCTGGATGGGATCTTGCTCCACACTGCTCCTTTCACAGGGCACAGCCGAATGACCCACAGTAGCCATGAATAAAGTCCCATTTAGCCTTATTAAAAATAGTATGCAAACATCAGAAATAGACAGGCTTTGGGTTTGGCTTTTGAACATGTTTCAAAAGTAGCCCAGATTCCTCAGGATAAGCAAAATCTCACATTCTTAGCTATATACAATTTTTGTGATACAAAGACAACGTAAGTCATTAGAAAGGCTCTCTTCTTAGTCCTCGAGGAGGCCCAAAGAAAGCACAGACATATTCATTCTTACAAGTGGGGAATCAGGACTTCAACAAAACATGTTTGTAAACAGAGCTGGATCTAAAAATCTCATTAATTTGAGAGACACTTGTTTAGTAGTTATTCTTAATTTAAGAAACTACTCCAAATCACTTTTCAGCCTATGCTTAGACTAATTCCAAGCTAAATTATTAGTGGGTCAACTCTGTTAAGCAAGCAATTTTCACAGTCCTTCCAGTAGTCATCAAGACAGATTTCATTGATTTTATATTTTGCTTTGGGAAAAAAAAAAAAGTAATTTCTTAGACTTTAAACAGCTGGTAATGAGGAAGTTGAAGTTACACTCTGCATTTCAGTAATGCACAGCAGAATCAATATCATATTGCTAACCACACGCATTGTTTAAACATAGACAGCGATGTTTTGCTCATTACTAACCTGAACACAGATGAAAGAATTTGAAACAAAGAATAATTGTTTGGGGAAAATCTCCTTACCCACAAGAGAAGAGATAATTCTCTTTCCAATTTCACCTTGGTTTAAGTGAGGTATGACTTTTGTTTTTTTTTAAATTGAAAAATACCAGTTATCTAGGGAATGAATTCAACAGACCGCGAAGCATTAAAAGGCTTCAGTAACTTACAATGGCCATTCCCAAAATGTAGTCTTTTCTCATCGGTGCCATGTTTAGACTTCTTGTATCCACAGAATCTACAAGCAACAGAGAAAAAAAATTAATATAGAGAATTTTATATGTTAGCTGCAGGTGGAAACAGAATAAAATGTTTTCCCTCCACAATTAAATGCCTGTTTGAAAGTTTAATGATATTTACATTCTCTGTGCCCTATAGAGGCATGTTATGTTCTCAGGGAATTTGAGGAAATTGGCTAATGAGAGGATTTGTTGATTTTTGACCCCTACAGTTTAATTTTACAATTGCCTAAGAATGTGTTTATAGCATTTTTTAACAACTGCTGCATGATTGGGGCTGCTAACGTTCGCGGGCTCATTACTGAGCATGAAGCAGTATTCGGAGCTCCTGGGCAGCAGACAAAGGAGAAGGCGCAAACCAGCCATGCTACTGCCTGACGACACCCAATTTGCCATGCTCGTCAAGGCCCCTCGGGGAAATGGAAGTGGGAGTAAATGTGCAAAACCGATGATAAACTAACCTCCCAATCAAGACGTACACCACAACTGTGAGGAGAATAATGGCTACTGCCGCTGAAATAGCAATCATTACGACCTGGCTATTCTCACTGGAAATGGAGAATGCTGGAAAGTTAACACAAAAATATATAAATAACCCTCCCCACACATAACGTCGACTACATCACAATTGACACTCACACAGGGAACAGACAGATTAAGTCATCGCTACACAGCATTTGGTCTCCTGCCAAATATTTTATCTACTAAGTAGTTTTTCATCAGAGAAATAAATACAAGGGAAGAAAACAAAAGACTCTGGCCATCTTTGACAATTTACCAAAGTTGTTTCTGCTACTGCTGATTTTTACTCTTGCTGATTACAGTAGCTGCTGTTAAACTGATACTTATATATAAACATATATGTAAATACAAACATACATACCATGACATACATATTATTTGTCATGGTCAGTAAGGAATTCTTCCTTGGCAAGAAATCCCAGCCAGTCAGTAATCATCACCCCTACTCTCACTTCTGTATGATGGCAAGTGCTTTAATGAATTCAGCTTCCCAGTTTAGCTTGACAGTATCCCCGTGAAGGTTGTGAAAAGCAGGACACACAGAAGCAGATAGAAGGACTATCCATGGTTAATCAATGTCTATAGGAAAAAGAAGGGCTATTTTCTGCCTTATGTTGGATGCTTCCTTGTGGTCCCTAAGCATGGAGCTTTGGTGCACTAGACTGCTATACTACAACAGGACACCTTTAGACCTTAGGCGTTATGAACAATCTTCAGCAGACATCTGTCAAACTTCACTACGCACGGCAGAATTAGGCTCCTCAGCACTACTCTTCAAGTTAGCTGTCCAAACTGAGCTGAAAGCTAGCGCTCCTACTCTCCACAAATTAGACAGTTTGTGTACATGCCTGCTTGGAGTCACACCATTGCCCTTGGGAAGAAGCCTCTGCCTATTACAGACCTACAATTGCACTCGCATAATCATGGTAACTTGGCAATAGGAACAAAGTTATGTGATTTGTTCTCTGTATAACTTCTACACTCGTTATTGAGATGTGCACCACTGTCTCCTGTCACCTTCCACACTTTCGGACAGCAACTTTTTTCTTTTTTCTTTGATAGTACTTTGCAGAGAAAACTCAACCTCTAAATTATTAAATTTGTTATCACTCCAACTGTTTTTTTCTCCTTGCTGTACTTGTTTGTCCTGTCTTTAGTTGGAGTTTCATCCAGTATGCCAAAGCTGCATGTCACCACAACAGCGATTTCTAACTATTTTTTTAAACAAGAAGCTCGTTTGCTTTTCAGAATAAGAGCTGAGGTGGGGGAGGAAGGAGGAGGGATGAAGTACATAACATATCTCAAAAAGACATGGATGCCAAGTGAAACACCATTTGGCTTGATGCTACTCTTTTTGGTTGAAAATTGATTGCTTTTAGCAGAGCACTTCTTACACCATGGGTTCTCAAGCCTTTTCATGAGTACAGGAATAAGCTTTATGAGAGAGTATCAGAATTACAGTCCTTAGTTGTGTTATAACTCTGAACAGGAGATATGAGTCTCCTGTGAAAGCCCGACCTTCTAAAAAGCAAACAGTCTTTGATTATGCATCATCAGTCTACATCAGTAACTGGGTACCTAAGCAAAGGCTGACTTTTTGATGCATTAAGCCACTTTCAGCTTCTAGCAAAGAGAAGGTCTGACTTACTATATAGTACCAAGTGATGAGAAAGTAACATTTAAGACTATGAGCTCTATTAAGAGTCTTTCTGATATAACAACAGAACTTGTAAAGAATACCTATAATGTCATCAGTTAAATAATGCTATTACCTAGGCATTAGAGAAAAGAAAAAGGAGTGCCAGACCAGTAAATAACTTCCCCAAGGCCACCCAGAAATGTAGTGACAGAAAGGAGAAGGGACCCAAACAGCCTAACTCCCTGACCAGCTACTCAGCTGAATGACCATCCTTCCTGGCCTGCGCATATTAGTTTAATCTCAAGGCTACATAGGAGACATCAGCAATGCTCTGCAGTAGCGTGGAGAATTACACACTGACCCACAGGAATAATGGACCAATATAATATTAATTCTCTAGGAGCAGGGGTTTATAGTCCATAGGGTTCAGGTCACAAACTTGGAACAGCACGAGGCTGTGAATCTGTTTTTCTATCAAACTTCCTCCCTTGGCAGGAGCTCTGGTCTAGCAAGGAATCGATTCTGGCATGAGGCAGAGGTCGGGTAGGGAATGGAAGAAAATACCACCTGTGATAGTCATGGTATACTCTTTATAGCACGTTTCAAGTTTAATGATAAAATATAAAGTTATATAGCAATGCTACCCAGAAAGACACATCATAAATAGTTATGAGTTGCATTTACTAAACTAGAAAAGGCGTGAAAGCAGCCATTCGAATCAGTCAGAAACTGGGCACGATGTCAGTATAAACCATTTGAACAAATACATACAATCTGGACTTGTTTCAAATTCAAACTTGCGGCTGTTTGTCCCATATCCAGCTGCAGTTCGGGCTCGAATTTGGAAGACGTAGGTGGTATCAGGTTTGAGGCCGCTGATGGTAACATTGGTGCCTTTGGCTCTCAGAATAGTATAGCTTGTCTCTTGTTCCTGCTTTTGGGAAGAGAAATTATCAGATTAAAATCACACCCTAAAAAACAGAAACAAGAGGTGGTCAGTACAAAATTACTACAAATCACCTGGAGAGCACCGGTGTGTTTTATTAATATTTATAGCCTGACAAATGTTTGTACAGCCATTCATTTTCAATCAGCTAAAAACCTTTTGATTAGCAAGAAATCTAAATTGTTAGAGCTTCTATGGCCTTGTGCCGTAAATCAAATACTAGACATGCTGAGTATATGACATTTCATTATATGGCTTTGCATCATTTTGTCCATAGTCTGTAATATAAGAAAATGAAGATTAAAATGTTATTTAAAATCATAAACTAGATTTGCCTACTCCACTGAACTGGAAGTTGTAACAGGCCAGCTTAGACATTTTAGAACCCTGCAGAGCTATTGCAGGATTCAGTTTTTACTGCCTCGTGTTTTACAAGACAGCGTTTACCTTTGTAACAGTCAGAAAAGAAACTCCACTTAGGCTCTTCACCTCAGCTCTGCGAACAGGCGAATATAACTGGTTTTCTACTATGCTATAAAAACCATGAGATTGATGCATCCATCCTCATCTGGGCAAAACCCCACTGAACTTGCTCCTGAATGAGTCTTGGGCTTTACTAGCCAGAATGGAAATGTGTTTGCTCCTTACTGCTTTTTGCTAAAGACCAAGGTGCGTGTCCAGCACAGATAATACTCTCACGACCACACTCAGCTTAATAGTCACATATTTCTGACATAACAACTTTTTATATAAAATAAGGAATGGACCATTTTTGTAATTTAGTAAGTCTGGATACACTCCACACTGTGTAAAAAGCTAATTCTGATAAAAGTATGTCTCAGTCCCACTGTAAGCATATAGCCTAAAAATTTAAGCATGCATTTGGAGCCTGAGGTATTGCTTATTTTACTAAAGCCATCCTGCACCAAGAGACCATTTTCGGCTTCCTAAAAATGGCAGCTGGAACTGCCTCAGAAAAACTCTTGGACAGCAGCCACACATGTGGGGAACTGTGAGAATCTTAGTTGTTTAGGTTCCCAACCATGAACTTTTTTATTCTGGAGGTGGTGGGGATTTCATATGCTGCCCTTTTGCTTTGAACACTCTGAAATATACTAAAACCATTGAGTTTTGCCTGGTTGAAAGCAGAAACTGAGTTAAGTTAATGTATGTCTGATGCAAACAATCTCACCCAATTCCCACTATGTTTTATGGCACTGCATTAGCTTGCAAGGTACTGACATTTTAACTTTGAATGACACTAGAGTGCCAATGCACAAGTACAGAGGTTTGAAAATACTCAACGCATTCGTTGTCAAAGCCACCTTACCTTCACGTGAAACGTTCAAGTGACTAGAGCTAGTTTAGCCTGTTTGCTCTGCAGTGCTGTCTGCAGTAAGAAAGTTAGGTTTATTCTAAGTTAGTAGGTTGACATCAGAAACTGTTCACTTTGGTGCTACAGAAGCCTAACTACCCTGTTCTTGGCAGTCTTTAATATAGAGAGAGACAGAAACATTTACACCATAGCTAGGGAAATTGCCAGAATCTCCACATAATATTCAACACCATGCATGTGAGTAATCACAGTGAAGGGTGAAAGACAGACAGACAGACAGAAAGAATGAGCAGGCAGCTAAGCCTGTGCCTAAAGGTTATCATCCAGAATCAAAACCTCAAAGAGGGTGAGCTGGACCTAGGCTTCAAAGAATGACTATAAGAATGTTTACCACGGCCTGTTTTCATCTCACACTAAGAATAAAAAGGAAACCAGCATTGCACCTCCTCATGGTTTCCCGATACTTCTCTGAAAAAGTTTTCTGTTATAAATTCAGGGGAGAAAACCTACAGGAAGACATTTCTAAGGAGCTAACAGGTTTGCATAAAATTATTTATTTTTGAACTAACAAAGGCCTAGTATTATAATTTGCAGGCTTTCCTTATCTCATCATTCAGTTGAATGTAGGCAACTATTTTAAATTCAAAGACATAATAATCTTGTCTTTAAGACATAAAATCTTTTGTGTATGCTATGACTGGACATTCATTTTGATCTCACTTCAGGCTGCTTTTATGAAATGCAAACATTTCCTTCTTGTGCAGATACATATGTGCAAGGGAAAATATAGTCATGGCCCTGTCTGTTAATAATCCGCAATGGAACTTGGAAAATAAACGTTTAAAACAATGGTATGGAGGATGTCATGGTATCTTAGTTTATGGTAAGCTTTTTACACACATATTTTGTAAGTCATTTTTTATGTTACTAGTAATCAAATCAGTGAAACACCACATAAAAGCCCAAGTTTATCTTTCTTGGAGATGAAGTAAAACTTCAGAAACACAGCAGTGTAGCTGCCATAAGCAGAAGGAATATACAAAAAGCAGAGTCAGTCTTTGCCAAGCAGAACTTTAATCAAACACTCTGTTCTATGATAAATAGGAGCCTGGATGCACAAAGCATATTCTTCCTGAATATTTCTGCATAGTTTACCAGACACAGTCTTTACTGGGAAGCAAATCCCACTACCTTTAGTGTCTCATTTGAAACGAGCTTTTATAATTTTAAACTATGTTTTACAAAAGACATATTTTGGATATGCTTAACATTTATAGTGGCAGTACTAGTGAGAGTCAACAGTATGTCCTTTTTCAGATAAGCACAGTTAAGTGTTTATATTGTATGAGGAAGAACATTTTCTACATCAGCTGCATGTACACTTGAGAGGCCAAAACCAGACTACACATCTTCAGGAGGAACCCACAGTCCCGATACTGCTTCCCCTTATTGCCAGGTGTGAACTGTTCATCAGTACGACAGTTCCTACAAACCTTGTGGAGTAAGTGTGGTCTACCCACCCTCAAAGCCAGAATAATAAGAGTTTAAAAGCAACTAAGTGCATTTGCATGTAATTTACTTTTTCAGCCTCAGAAAGAGCAGAAACTAGATATCATTATTTATTTGTTGGCTTTAACCAGTCTACTGAGCATACAACTTCAATGATGGAAAAGGCAAATCTGTTTTATTGAGACTGCAATTAAATTTCACTCATTGTTTGCAGCAGACTTCACCTTAATAAAGTGTGTGGGATTTAGTTATCATAATTGTAAGCCACATATTTAAATGAAGCAATTAATAGTTTGTGTGTGGTATTTAGGACACAGCTTTTTTTTGCATGACAAGTTATTCCTTCCAGAAAACATAATTATGTGAGCAAGGACAAGGAGGAAACAAAGTATCTGCTTGTGTAAGAAAAAAACCTGACTTTTGTTATATGTGCACTTCGACAGCTGAGACAGTTAAAATCCAGCACAGCATTATATAGCTGGACTAAACTGGGGTGTCATTTGGTACCATTAACTTAACATAAAATGTTATGCCCTACCGTAAAATAAATGCTTAGAAGTTCCATGCAGTATTCCTCTGAAAGAGGATTTTATTTCTTTTAAGTGTTTCGAATAAACAGTAACTGGGGCCTCAGAACCAGGCCCTGTAGCTTTTTACAGAAAATACAATTCTATTCCAAACAGCGAGTCTGAAAAACTGTCACAGTCAGTTCATGATGTTATGCATTAAAACCCCACGGGTTCAATCCAAAAAGTTAAAACAGTTTCCCCAAACTGTAGCTCCTAATCTCTCTAGAAACATCACATAAAGCTCTATTATCTCTTGGTTACACAAGTGAAATCACTGGTGAAAAAAAAACTGAACAGGTTAATTAATTGCCCTTGAAGAAAATAAACAGTTTCCACATACTTTATGCCAATAATGCATCAGAAAAACTACATGATATCATAATTTACATACAGGACATTCTATTTTTATTCCAAATCTATTCTAACATCCTGAATATCAGTACCATGCTGTTGCCCATAAATATCATGTATTCTTTGAAATTTAAGAACAACTTAACAAAGGAAAAAACCCCAAACATTTGCATGGACAAGGTGTATGACAGAATTGGGCTGACCTGTATTACTCTATTAATGCTGTATTTATTAATTTCTAAGAGATTACAAAAGGTATGGCAAGTAAAAACAAGTAGGAGGGAAAAGAATGGCTCAACATAAATCATCTACCAGCAATCAGGTACGACTTGTCAGGAGAGATACCCAGATTGCTAACTGTGAAGGGTTTATTTCCTAGCAGCTGCCACTTAACAGCAGTGGGTTTTTTGATGAGCACAACCACGACAATTCTGAAGCAGAAATTCAAACGGACTGCACCAGTTTAAAATGAAAGCTCTCTTTTCAAAAGAGGAGGGGAGAAGGGCTGCTTAGAGATCTCAGACTGAAAAGCAGTCTCCAAAAGCATTTGGAGAAGAAATGAAGAGTAACAGTCCAGCACGGGCTGCTCTGACCTCAGGTAAGTTTAACATGTACAGAGTAGTAGTTTTCAACCTTTTTCAATTTGCAGACCTAAAAAGGGCAATGGATTAAAGCCTCCTGACAACAGATTTGCTTTTCTTAGTTACCTTTCATAAACCCTGAGGAACAGGCTTCTGACTCCCCAAGGGGCTGCAAGACCACACATTAAAAACACTGGTGTCAGAAGGTTGTTCTTTAAAAACCCTTTGCTCTAAATGGTCTGGCTCCTATTGTCAAGCAGTTGGCTTTTTGGTTTAAGAAAGCTGTCTGGTGCATATGAACTCTTGATCACAGACTTCAAAGGGAAGGAACACATGTGCAGGATCAGCCTCATAAGACTGGTTGTCTTATGAAGCTGTCTTATGACAACCAGTTGCTCTGTAAGGACTGGATATACTCGGTGGGAATAGCAGCCACAAGCTCAGTCTATGCATACGACAGTACTGGAAGGTGACAATTTTCCTGAATAAAGCAAGCCAATTTCAGTGACGATCAAAACACCGCAAAAAGACAAATACAGAAATAAAACTTCTCAGCTGTTCAATTAAAATGAACTAAATGCACACAGGTGGAAAAATTCTCCCCCTTTGGAGCAACTAAAACCAGAGAGACCGCCCTAATGCCACGACGTGCAACGCAGCCGCGGCGTTACACCCTGCACCCCGCGGTACTTGCGCGGAGCCCCCCAGGCAAGGGCTTCCACGCGGGGGACTGGAGGTGGAGCCGAGCCAGGGCTGCCGCAGCCCTTGGAAAACAAAGGTACGGCCAACGGCAGCAAGAGCAGCCAGGTAGGTCTCAAATGAAGCACAGGTTAATCATGCAGATAAATAACCCGGCCTGTGCAAAACAGGCTGCAGTTCTGGGATTCTTTCAGGCGTAGGCTCTTTGTGAGGTAAACAGCTCTTCCAAGCCTTACTAAAAGGCAGTATCTGTTTTCTTTTCTTTAAAAACATTGGAAACGAGAGCCTAAATAATTCCTGCATCCATTCAGTGCTGAGGATGTACAAATAAAAACAATCTGATGCATGCGCCGGTTCTCTTTTACTTCTCAAGACCAGGATCTGGACTTGATCCTGTCCCCGTTGAAATAACAGAAAAAAACCCAAAGTGAAGGTCTATAGGCTACAGCTCTATAAGGTGAGACTGAACTGAAATGTTTAGGAAGCTTTCTTTTTCCCCTTTTATCAGTAGTACTACGTATGTTCAGATTTTTACCAAGTTCTTTGAAAGTTCAAGTGCTCACCAAAAAAACCCCACCCAAAATCAGATGACATTAATTTGGGAGAAATCTTTTCAGAATACAGCTTCCCGATCCCCATTCTTTAGCTGCAGATCAGGCGTGGACTATGAATACCACATTGTCCCACTGGTAAGCTCCAGGAGAAAACTTTCTAAAGATTAAATGAATACCCGTGGAGTCTTTTTAACCGCAGCTTTGAAGTGGATGTTGGCACCGCGTCTTCCCTGGTAGGTATGAAATATAAGCCTGATTTCTAGATATGAACAGCATCAGTAAATGCTAAATTAAATCATTATTTCTGACATTTTTGCAAAGTTTGTCAACTTCAGTAGCAATACATTCTATCAAAAAGTGTCTCTGTCCAATCTAAAAATGGCTAATACCGCTCTTCACAATCTTCACAACAATTTACGGTCTTTTCAATTCTACCAGTAAGATTTACTAAAAAAAACCCATTCTGTTATGAAGATTTATTTTTTTTTCCTAAATACAGATCTATATATGATGTAGAATGGCTGGAACTACAAGAAAATGTCAATATAAAGCAGAACCTATTTAATGGCAGATTTTCTTTGATTTGTAGTTATTTACATAAAATTTATGAATAATTCAGTTATTCATGGAAAGTGGGAACTTTCATGGTGTAAACCAGTCACTAAAAGGATTTCCCATCTCTTTTCCAAATAATTTTTGTGTAAAAGGTGCTTGTGCCACAGGGAAGCACCAAAACATGGATGCTGGCAAATAAATGTATGAACACTGACAGCATAACAGAACTGAGTAAGAAGTAAACTGTACTCAAGGAAAGAAAAAAATAGTATTACAGCTTGTCTGCATTACTTTCTGTATTTGTTCTGATGTGTTTGGGGATGAACTTGGTAGACAACACAACAATTTCACTTCATATTTTCATAATGTTCTCCTTACCAAAAATTGAACAGTTTCAACACTTGGTGTCACTGAGGCAGACAGTGAGTGAACAAGGGTGTCTCTGAATACTTAACATAGACAAGATGCAATAATCTCATTACAAACGTCCCCTTCAATCTTTCTTCCCACCTTTTCATAGTATTTGACCTCGTAGTCCAAGATGATCCCATTCGGATGTTCGGGTTCTTGCCAAGACAGAGACACACTGTTCCTGGATGTCCTGTCTTTCCTTATGACTGTGATGGGGGATGGAGCTGTAAGGGGGATGGGGGGAGGAGGGAAGAGAGAAAAGTAAACTGAGTTTATCTCTGTTCCAATCCTTGGCAAAGAGTTTTGTTTCCATTTAAAAGACTCATGAGCATAGGTCTGGACTTGTATCAACATTCAGCAGCTGGATTATAGTCCTAGTACACATGCCTTAAAGCATACTGGCCTCGAGGAAAATGAGCTGAGATTTTCTGTTAGACTGGCAGACCAGTGGCAAGACAGCAGATGGTTTCGATCTGCTACTACAGTGTAAGTAATGAAATACATTTGATATACTAAAATAGAGAACAAAATAACAGTACTACCTATTTGTTATAATGCTGAAGTATTATCATTACCAGACTCTGAAGAACTCCAATAATATTTTCATATGCAAGTGTAAAATGATGCTGGGATGGATTACGTACAAGGAGCTCCTGGTATCCACGACTAGTAATAACCATCAGCACACTGCAGAATACCGCCTCTTTTGTAACATTATTTGGTAAGCTCTCCAGATACAAATTGCTCCCATATACTCTTCTCCTTTACCACATTTCTTTGAAAATGAAGTTTGAAGAAAAAAAACTAAACTGCGAAATAACCTCATTTCTGATCTGTATTAATCAGTTAGGCATGACAATTGATTGCATGCCACAGACTCACCCATCACCCAAAACTTGGAAGTACTATTAACGTACAGAAAAAAATCATAATTACCTAAGATTCTCGAACATCAGTTCAGCTTTAGACCACCCAGCTCTACACGTTGTTCCAAGACCAGGCCTAGGTTTCCTGGACTCACTGAAAGCTATGCAATTTTTAGAATTATTTTTTCTGTTTCTTTTGGGTTGGTTTCCCACTCCAAATCCTTCTCTTCCATGGCTTTGGCCAAAATTCATCAGATGATAGCTTACAGATCACACATTAAAGATTGTAACTGTCATTTTTAAAAAAATCTTTTACCAATAAACAGCCTTTTCTCTTAACATGTAAAAAAAATGTGTTTATAAGTTCAACATTGTGCTATCCTAATAAAAAGGCTCTAGCTAATCTAAACAATTTAATTTCAGCTGAATCCCGTGAAACTTTTACTGTCCATATAAAACTAGTTGCACTTTACAGGCATTACACATTTGCATGCATTAGCCAGTGCCCTTTCTGTTTGGGTTTTCATTCCTGCAAGAGAACTTTCAAAAGCCAGAAAAAAAGAAGGTTTAATTAAAATAAATTTTGGGAAATTCGTTCTGTGTTTGATTTTGCTAAACTTCCATCAAAACATACCTTCTAGTCTTGAGTCATAATCTAAATGTTGGCATCCTCCTTTAAGTGAGTAGAGCATCTAGAAAGCTACGTACACCCACACAAGCACATATGTATATACACACTTCCACATTCATTCTGGGCTGAAACACATCCTCTGAGCAGCATTTTCACATGTCACATGGTTCACAATAGCTTTCTGAGAAGATTAAAAAATTGCAAAGATCCTTCCCCGCCCCAGCAGGAAGAATTTATCCTGAATTTAAATTACCAAAATCAGATTTTGGAGGTTGGGGTTTTCTTTATTCTTGTTTGTGTTTGGGTTTATGGGGGAGTTTTTTTGTTTGTTGTTTTTTCTTTTTTATAAGTAGAATGGGAAACAGTCTCTTTCTGTTTTACTCAGACTCACCAGATCCAGGCTTGCTAAAGAACATTAGGGCAAGGTATACAGGACTGGTTTGTAATGAACATCCTTCAGTAATTCCACTTGAATTCCACCCAGGCACAAACCAGTGCTGGAGCCATAATACAAAGTGGTTAGCTGGCTGGACTGCTCTACTGTAGCCAGCTCTATGTTAACTCATATACCCATGCTTGCTGCTTTTATGCTCTTGTAAGTCATTTTTATGTCGTCTTTTTAAGTCAAGCTATTAATCTTTTTTTGTATGTGAAAAGATTGCCAAGCCCAGTACCCCAGCTGGTAACACTTCCCATTAAGGTAACATTAATACAGATTTTATGAATAATTAATATATGATTAACAGAAATGGCTTTTCCCCTAATAAATTATGGTAATTTGCGCTATAACACATTCTCAGGGCAGGCTGAAATAATCTTATATGCTCCAATACAGATGTGCTTTAAAAAAAAGCTTTCTTCTAACACAGTATTAATTATTTTGAGCTCATTTACACACATCTCTGCAGATGCTAGCAGTAACTTATCTCACAGCAGTTCATTAGAAAAGTGTCTGCTCCGCAGTTATCAATAACATTATAAAACATTCATATACCTTTTCCAATCCCTAGGGTTCCCAAAGCCTAGAAAGAAATATTAGAAATGTAATAATACATTAAAAATTAGAAATAATTAGAAATACAGAAATAATTAGAAATTATACATACAGAGTGTCTGGAAGAGACAGCATCCCACCTCATGGGTAAATGGAGGGGAGGTGGATAATCATGGGGAACACAAAGTTTCGGGCACCTTTAATCCCACGCACAGAACACATCTGAGTTCTGCAACACAGTGCTGCATGCCAGGCCACTCCAACAGCTACTGAACCTCTGAGCTATGGAAATTATGTATTCCAAATACATAAATCACCATCTTATCCTAACTATGTGGATTACAAAAGTTACCTAGTTTTAAGGCATTAATCTTCAGCGCATAAAGGAACAGTGCCTTCAGATATTTCAGCGGTCAACTAGTTATTTCTAGAGGATAAACCGCACAATTTATGCTCAGAGGGGAAGATATGTATTTGTAACAATTTTAATTTTTAACACAGGATGTTAAAAATAAAGACTCAAAATCTAGGTATAGATTTCATAATGTTCCCACTATCTCTGTGTGTTCACAACGGACTTTACAAGCAACAGTTGACTTTGATCCGGCTCTATGTTTCTGCTGACAAAACAGAGCCCCGGAGAGGACGGCCCTCACAAGAACCTCTTCCAGCAGCTCCTCTCCCGGCACTACGTCAGGCTCACAGCTCTTTGAAGCACAGGTGAGACCGAACTGCGCTGCTCCTGGGACGATTCCAGCACCGGGACCCTCCTTCTGCAAAAAGCGGAGCAGAGGGGAGCAAGGCTAAATCTTGAAGCGAGCATCCCCGACAGCCAGCCTTGCAGAGCCCCCGCGGACGGGGCAGAGAAAGAGTCAGGACGCTCTGCCCGGAGGGGCTGCCGTCCTGCACAGCCCGCCGCAGCTGCAGCAGCAGCCCGGCTTTCCCCACACCAGACTCCGCCGGAGGCCGAGAGACAGAGGTGGCCTGGCTCTTCTGCTGCGCCTGCTGCCCTGCACAACTGATGTCTCTCTCTCTATTTACTAAATTGTTTCTTTGCCTACGTCCGGAACTGACTCCTCTACTAACACACGGGATCGACTGATGAACACGCGCCACACCGCGGTTTGACCAGGATGAGATACAGTGGTTTGACCAAGATGAGATACAAGGAAAAAACTGCCAGCACAGCACGTGGCATAACCTTTCTTTTCTGGTCTGCAAGATGCTGGACTGTTAAAGTTTTAAATCTTAATGCAATCTTTTTTGTTTTTCTGCTATGCCTGTTAGGTGGGTTTGAAAAGTGTTAGAAGTCTTTGAGCCCTAATGTAAGAAAACATCTTGTTCCGATGACTTCTAAGTTTACGCTTAAATCTACTGCAATCAATGAATTTAAGATACAGTAAGAGTTAAGGTAACCTGCAAGTATGTATTGTCCTGCACAGGGACAGTCATATGACAATAGAGGTGCCTACGGCCTCAGCGCAGGGCCGGGCTGCAGTTGGGAGGAATAACTTGACATTTGGACCATGGAATTAATATCTTTTTGTATGCATCCCTAGACTACAATGTAATAAATCAAAACTTCTGAACTGTGTTCTGAATAGTGTCTAAGCAGAAGTCAGCCTTTATTTCCATTTTGTAACACAACTAATCCTTCCTTCTCACCAGAGCAGCGCAGTTACTGTATTTTACTATTTACTTGGAAGAGTATGAAAATCCAGAAAAGAGAGAAACCACAGTTAAAGGACGTTAACATTATACACCATTAAATAACGAAGGCATCACCATGAGCAGCAATGCATATAGTCTTTAATCTTCTGTATGAGGAAGAGAGAACCAAGAGCTTCCTGTTTCCTGAAAACCATTAAAGAACTGTAATAGGATGAGACTAAATTAAAAATCAGGCTACAAAAAGGAAGAGAAGTACTTCATATTTAGAATAGCCATTTTTTCATTGCAGTTCCAGGATTTTCCTTTCTTAAATTAAAAGACAGTTAGATTGTGCAACAACAGAATGCTAGAACAGATATTTTAAATGTCTGCAGCTCCCACTGACAAAAAAAAAAATTGCACTATGGGTTAGCAAATAATGACACATTGTGAAGCTTTTTAGGATAAATGGAAGTTTTTAAAATTATATTAAGGCATCAATAGCAACACAAAGTTAGGTTAAACTAATTTATCATTTAGAAAACATACATTTCAAGGTAAAACTTAAGGAGAGTGCTTTTTTAGACTAAAAAGTTGAATACACACCATTTCAGCCATTTTTTGATAAATCCTGTGGCTTGTATACATCTATGTATTTACTTTTTTATTGGTGTTTTGATTAATGTATTAGTACTCTTAACTTCTTCACTGAATAAGAGTTGGGTTTTTTTATAATTAACTTTAGACTTGCGTGGCCATGCATTAAGAGGTTTAGTCTCAATGGTCACATGCAATGCATATAGAGGCATTTTTATGCATCAGATGGTTACTATTTGTCTGGTACTACAATCTAACTGGTTTATGACTAGTTTAAGCAGTTAATATGAACATTCAAAACTCCCTAGAGTTACAAGGGGAAATGTACTTTGAGCGCTCAATGTTGTTAGGTAGCATTTGTGACAACTGGGAATGTGGATGTTGAAAAGGTAACAAACGCAATGATCCAGGGAGCTTAAACTCACAAGTGTAAAAACCTCCTCAGTCATGACTATTAAAGGTGCAAGCAAATAACATGAAGGATCTAGCAGAGACGACAATAAAACTCTGCTCAAATTGATTTCCCAGAGAAACTGACCCCAACAGATCATTTGTTTTCCTCCAGTTTAATAGCAGCTGTATATAAATCTCCTTATTGACTTTTTCCTTATTCCTTGATTATTGTTTTCATATGTGACTGGCTTACAGATGTATATATATACACTGGAAGAAAATTCCCTGTCCTGTGACAGGGACAACTCAGTATTAACTTTGAGAAGCCATGTGTGTACAACTGCTGAAACATTTAGAGTCCTGTTGTTTCTTGCTTAGGTCTCTAGATCACAAATTAAATTTTAGGAAAGGATTTCATTCCAAAATGACCATGGCCTGCTCACTTCCAGCTTTTGCTTACAACCAGCTATCAGCATCGGAGAGTAAAATATTCCAAGCTGTGCTGAAAGATGGTGCTCAAGAACATATCTGAGCCAGCAGAACTGACTGTATTACCCAAATTGCAACTTCCTCCGCACTGCTGAATAAATGGAAGGCTTGTTCCTTTTTCTTTCTTCAGAAAACTGATGATTTTATTATCTAATCATAATACTCTCATCTGATATAATGTATAAATTTTCTGTAATGTCTATGATGCCCCTAGGAGGTAATGTGGAACAAGAGCAGTAAATAAAGATCATAATCTGAAAATTAAATCTGCAGCCTCTGACAGCAGGATCCACTGGGACCCAAACCTGTAAGTCTTAGAGGACCAGTGTCCAAACCACAAAGCTATCGTACAAGTCAAAGTGGAAATACCAATGTTTGAATGAACAAACTGATCTCTCGCTTAGAGGCAGTTTGTCTAGAAAACTGGAGTCACATCCACAGAGTCAGGATACAGGCGAGAACTTACCCCGGTGCAAGCATTAGGTGCCCACGCACAGCTCGGTCTGGCACTGCTCATAACGCTGTACGTACACATTTCACCCATGGAACAACAACCCAACTTCTGGGTTTTTGTGAATCAGCCTTCCTACCTTTAGGTTTATCCAACCCTTCCACTACCAACCAGCATTCAATTTGTGACAGAGTCCTAAGTACTGACTCGAAAATCAGTATAATGACATCACATCTCCATGACATGATCACGTTAACACGCTGTCTGTAAGAACTGCTACGCTTGCCCTCGGATCCTTTACATCTCCAACATCTAGTCTGTGGATTAAACATCCAAGGGGTTTATTATAGAAGCCTGCTCACAGAAAGCAAGAGTTGCACTATTTTAAGCCTTCTCTGACTGCATTACTATTTACTTTCCCTGTTAAGTGCAGTGAAAGGCGCTGCCTCCCTCCAGGCGGTTGTGCTGAAGCAAAGGCTGATCCCACAGGCACGTTCCAAGAAGCCTCAGTCAGCGCTGGGTCCCCAGGTGCCTCCCAGGAGGCAGGAGGAGGAGGAGGAGGAGGAGGAAGCAGTTACACTTTAACAACGCTTTGGAAACCTGCTAAACCCTACACGCTCCTCTTCCAGATACAATTACCCACCTCTTCACTGCGCCTGCAGACACAGTCCTTTGCCCTTTAATCTCCAGGACACGTAGTTAAACTAGCACAGTACTTGTGTTTGTGCTCCTGCACCTCTTCCTTGAGCTGAAGCAGGCTCAATATATTTTTATGACTTGGGCTGTAAAATGTCATCTGATTCTGTAACATCATTAGGTGACTGTCAGCCAGCATGCAACGCACCTTCCCTGTCCTTTCATGTCACCAGGGAGCCTAGCCACCCCAACAGCAAGCGGCCCATGTCAGCATACGGGGACCCTCACACCGGGTCCAGGCTGGATCCTAGCAGGATGCAATCACAAAGAAGTGGGCGAAAAGGTTCCCAGTTTCTGGGAGAGGGCTATCAAGATCTGGGCATTTACACACATCAAAACGTGGAAGGAAAGAAGTAGGACAAAACTTTAAGGACAAATAGAAGCAGGCTAACTCTGGATGAAAGCAAGCTGTCTGTGGGAGCCGTGTATGTTTCTCCCCGAAAAAGGACAAAACATTTTAAAGACTGACTTGTTCATGGTTATTTTAATGGGTGATTGCCTGCATTACGGCAGAAGTACCCAAATGCATCTGGAAGCTGGCGGACTCCAGCCTGCGGTCACAGACTCCAGAGCGGCTGTGGGCATTGCACAGGTGCCGTGAAGAAAAGGCGGCAGGGAACTGGAAAGGGGAAAACAAGAAGCTTCAGCAGGAATTGCACTAAAAGGCAGCTGCTTGATTTCGCTCTCAAATGGGGAGAAAGGCAACCCTCTGGGCAGCAGCTGTCACTGGACAAGTGATTAGCAGAGCTCATTTCTCACTCTTACAAATAAATGCTAAATTAAAAGCAAACTTCATTAAGTGTTGCACATTCATGCTCTCATTTCTCCCTCTTTTTATTAAAAAAGATAGCAAATGCCTTCCACAGAGCAAACAAAATGTTAGACTTGCTCATATGTTTAACACGTGTGTAATAAATCACGGAAACGCCATGTCCATTTGGGAATTATCAGGCTGCACAAGGCACTCGCTTCAGAAACTGAAAATTATGGTGCCATGGCGTTCACAGCTGTTATTTCAGAGAGAAGACAAATGCCATATATGCTTTCATAAGGATTCAGCCCAAAGGTACTCATAACACAAATGTTATTCTTTCTGTTCTCTGTTTTAGATGGTGATGGTGGGAGCTTCACAACACTTTGTATTTTTCACTGAATGTGTTTAAGACCGTATCAGTTTAAAATAAACAGTTTTGCTTTCCCTTTCCCTTTGTTACATTACTTTATAAGACATTAGAGCCTCAGGCCTCCTCGTGTGAAGTTTTCAGAAAGAAGAATTTATTCACCATGCTCATAACATCAACTGTCAGGTGTTGAGTAGGCTTTCCCTTTCTGTGAAAGTTTAGTTATTACCTCAACCAGAGAAATCCCATTCATAATTTAAGAAGTATACTGAAGAAGCATCTCTAGAAATGCCATTATCCAAAACTGAAGAAGACCATTGCCCTCAGGTAAGTAATTTATGATATAAAGTATTTCTCTCCTTTTAAGTAATCACCAAAAACTCCTGAACAAGTCTGCCAGTAAGTTCCATCAGAGTCTTTTCAACCTCGTCAGAAAACACTGTGAAGGGAAACAGTATTTCTGAAACTTCTTGCCCTGACATTCTTTGGTAGTTTCACAGATGGCTTTGGACCAATCGCTTTTGCAAAGGTTAACCAGGACAGAAGAATCTCCGATGGAACAGACTTGAAAGGTGATCACATCTCCTTTCACTTTCTTTTGGATTTTGGGGTGATTGAACTTTTATTTTTGTTTGGTTTTAAACAGTTTCTTTATATATATAAGCATTGTTTACTAGAAGGAATGCTAGAAAGAAAACTCTTTCATACGTATTCTGCTGTAGAATTAGACACTGCAAGAAAAGTCAAAAGAAGCAAAGAAATATAAGCTCCTTGAGGGATTTCTGGTGTCAAGCTTACAAATTCCAAGGACACTCACTTCGCAACTCTGGGAAGATGGCACTAGCGAGAAGCAGCAAAGTCTTTAATTTTCAGAACAAGGCTGGCTTCAGAGGGTACCTGTCTTCATGAGCAGGATGACACATCCACAGGCTCAGATCAGCTTATGTAGTTGGTCTGAGTAAAACCAAAGCTTCATGTATGTGAAGACTGTAGCATGCAGGGGTGCATAACTTTGAAACTATAATTTGGTTTTATATTAAAATGCTTTAAAAAAATAATTATTACATAGATAACTCCCACTGACAAGAACAGTCCCCAAACCCAAAGAAACAAGTAACATTTTTTTCCCAGCTGTCCCCAGCCTGAAAATTGTCTAGACAGAATAGCTTCAAGAAGCAAGGGAAGTTGATAGCTTTGTTCATGATCAAGAGGAACACGGACTATTTCCCTCAGTGATTACTGAGAATGCTAGCTCAGATAAGGGAAAGCGAGCCAGAAGTCTAAGGAATATTATTTAACTGAGCGCTAAGCACCCTGTTTACCTACATTGTTTTATTTTTACTGTTTTACCAAACCAAGATATTAAATGAGAATCCAGACGTAGCCTCATGTTAAAGACTGAAATAGAAGCAGTAGCCAAAACCATTATCCACTGATCGCTGAATACAAACTTCACTATGACCTCTGGAAAAGGTAGGTAAAAGCACTGGAAGTGAAAAACACTGGCTGAGCCACAAACTTCACCTGCGAACTTTCTCTAAGGTCAGGAGCGTTCACATGAGGACTGTGTGCACACAGAAGAGACCAATGTATGTCACAGACTTTGAAGCCTTGGCAGAGCTTCCTTGACATTCAGGGGAAAAGGGATCAAAGGCTTTGCAGGCAGAACGTCTCTAGCTAGTAACAGGCTATGCATGGAGTGACATTGTTAAAACACTTCCCTTTTATATCCCTAAAGGAGGAGTTTTATTGAGTTAAAATGATCCTTGAATAGCCTCTGGGCTGAACTGTAAAACACATTTGAAAAGCGTAAAATCTTTATTTATGCCAGGAATGTTTGAAAGTCAAAAGATAAATGTCATTCAAAAAACCAAGCATGTCCTAGGTATTCCGTACGTAATGGGGCACAGCTGTAATAACAGTCAGTGAACCAGAGACTCCCTACATCATGTCATTAGCTCACTTTTAATAAGTCTATCTTCTTGTCCTTTTTATAAGGACCATAGGGGAAGAAAGAAATATATCATGCACCAAACATCTGTGGCTTTCTCAAATTGTCTCTCTTAGAAGATAGATCTACTTAAGGGACCTGTCTTGGGATATAGATTGTAAAGTCACACAGCCCTTTCTAAATATGGATTTTATTTAAACAGGGAGCATTACACATTGTTTGTGAGTTGCTGAAGACAATGCAGTCTAGCTTAACAGAATAAAGGCTGAATGCATAAAATAGCATCACAGTTCCTGCAAGTAATCAAAGACATATATTGAAACAAAGCTTGGTGCTCAACTTGGTGTCGAATTTATTCCCTTGAAGCCACAGATTTCAGGCAAATAAAATTCTACTTCTGAGGAGGTTTTAACAACTTTTGCTGGGAGCTAAGTGAGTCTTTGCTTACAATGGCACTGAAAATTTTACTGATTCTTTCTCCACTTTAATGTTTATCCTCCAAGCTGAAACTACAGGATGGCTTGAAATTTTCAATCTCAACCTGCAAATGACACATGTAGATCAAGACATTACAAACCAGCTACGTCTACCCCTTAAGACTCTCCTCCCAACGATCCTAATTTCTGTACCTAGTGGTCAGTTTTGTTCTCAAGCTTTTTTGAACAATTTTCATTCTGGCCCCTTGCAAAAACTCCATAGTGCCCTATCAGTTACCTCCTCCTTAAACAAATGTATCCCTTCTGTGTTTCAAAACAACAGCTAATACATTTAAGAAAGAGACAGGAGTGAAAATAAATTGGACTCAATGAATGTAACAGAGTGGGCCATGTGTTTACACCAGAAGAAAATATCTGGTTGAAAAGTTTTTATCACATTGTTATTGATTAATCCAGAAAAAAAATGAGAGAGAAAAATGGATTACGGAGTCAACTTCCAGACCTGATACTGCCACACGTAGGTGCACATGCACAGCTGCTACTGCAGTCATCTGTTTTCCTATACCTCTTCATGCATGGGTTAAACGATTAAGCAAGATGATTAAACAGGCTACATGAATTGTTCTCCTTTGTGGGTTTTAGAAATACAAAAGATAAAAGGAGGATACTCCTGATAATCAGACTACTGCTCTCCTGGGGAAGCCTGAGATGATATAGGGTATATCTAGTTTTTTGTTATTCTTTGTACTATAGCTGTGCACAGATGCCTCGGTTTGGATCCAGGGGTGGTTATTCTCATTAAAACTTCCTATATGAAAAGAGCCATCCAGAGAAAGGAATCAACATTTTACAAGTGCACAACCAATTGTGGGGGGACCAAAACTCGGCTTTAGGCATTTTTTGGCACTTAATTGAGGAGCATAATCACTTTCTATAGTTACTAGGAAAAGACCAGCATCTCTAGGTAGAATTTAGCCTCCTGTGTTTCCTTTGCATTTCTTTCTACAGCAGGTAAGCGGAGATTCCTATTTATACTCTGGTTTTTTTGCTCGTTTGTTTGTTTTCGGGGGGGGGGGGGGGGGTTCAACTATCTGAATCTTATATGGATCGTGTGGAAGAGCTGGATTGAACTGAAGGCAGAGTTTGAGGGGGCCTCTTGTTACAGCATGTCCCCTTTGTTCCTCTCCTGATGCCAGAATATGTGACAGCACAAAACTCTTTGGAATCAATTTAGTACTGACACTGGTTTATTGTAGCTGAACTCAGTCATTACCACCATTCGCAGCTGCACTGTTGAGACCTTGGTTTACAAGGCCTTAAGTCCTTAAGAACTAATCAAACATAAAACTACATTTAAAGCTGTTGCACTGTGCTTTTAGTAATTAAAATAAAACAGTCTATTTTATTATCAAGCAGGCATGCAGTAAAGACCTGAAGTATATAAAAAAAAAAAAGTATTTGGGCATCAGCATGGTTATATTTGGAAAATATAGAAAATGTAATTACTGTCATTGAACTTTGTTGCTAATAATTATTCTGCTGGAATCCTGGACACTGAATCTTATCAGAAATGGAAGGGGTAAGAGCTCAGGAAGATGCACGTGCAAAGTCGCAGTTTGGAGACAGAATATTCAGCCTGACATGGAGTAAGCTGCTCTATCCAGAAAAATGCTGTTGCAGAAAGAGGGTCACAGACCTAACTCCTTGTTCCTACCCATCCTGTACAAGGTTTCAATTTTGCTCATTCTCTTTGCCCCTGTGGACCCTCTGGTCTAACCTGGACAACTAGATTTGCTACCCTACATGGTGACCCAGAACCATTTGTATATGGTACATGGAAATTAAAGATAAAACTGTAGACAAGGTCTCTTGGGAGAGCAGTTCATTTTCTAGAGCTTACAGAGTTCTTACAGCTAGGAAGCCCAAAGACTTCTTCAAACATAAATTATCTGTCTCCACAGTAAAACTGTACTAGTGTAATGTAAACTTGTTTATAAACTAATTTGTTCAGATCAGTTCAAATCCCAAAATGGGCATTCTTCCTTTAGAGTGTTCCAATTAATTTAACATGAAAAAGTAGGAAAAAACTAATTCTTAGAGTAACACAAGTGTCACCATGCAGAGCTTTGCAGCAGTTTAACTGAAATGCTCCTATGCAATTCAAAACTGCTTCTCCCCCATAATGAGGTATCCTAATATTCACATGGGGAAAGTTAGTTAGTGGAAAGTAGGTCTCAGTTTATTCATTGCTGACTCCCAGGGGGACTACCATAGCTGTTTGCTATAGTACCAGAGCATACAATAATGCTGTACAATACACAGATGAGCAAGACTGGATCCTGCAGTCTTTCTGATGAAAAAGCTTAGGAAGGAGCTGGTAACCCACAGGTGATTTAACTAAATCAAATCGCTCTTTCTAAAGCCATCTAGTCTTATGGAAGTATTCTGTAAAATAAGCCAATCCTACCACAGTTTTACATATTCATGCATGCACAAACTTTATGTGCTGTGACAAATGGTAAGAGTTTTGAGGTTATCATTGCTAAACACCAAAACAAATGATCCAACAATACTCTCCTGAATTTCTCTGAAGTGGGGATATTGAGGTTTACAGCCCCTCAGCACCCATAGGTTTACTTTCTCTCCAGTCTGAGTAAGCGTATGGGCAGTTTACTCCCCCAAATTTCATTGAGAAGGCCTTGATACATGGATGAAAAGATCAGCGTTAAAAGACGACAGTAATTACTGAACCAGCCCTTACCTGGTCTCCTTCCAGTTGCTGCTATCCTCTTTGCACACAATCATCACACATGGATTGAGGTGGGATGGAGGCCTCTGCAGATCGCCTAGCCCACTCCCCTGCTGAAAGCAGGGTCAACCACAGCAGGTTGCTCAGGACCTTGATTAGTCAGGTTTTGAATACCACCACAGATTGAGATAACACAGTCTCTTTGGGCTACCTGTTCCAGTGCTCAATCACACTTAGAGTAAAAAAGTTTCTTCCTACATTTAAACAGAATGTCTTGTATTTCAGTTTGTGACCATCGCCTCTTTTCCTGTCACTAAGAACCCCTGAAGAAAACCTGGCTCTTTCTTCTTTATACCCTCCTATATATCAGGCCTTTATATACATTGATAAGATCCACCTGAGCCTCCTCTCCCCCAGGCCGGGCAGTCCCACCTCTCTCAGCCTCTCCTCATATGACAGATGTTCCTCTCCCTTAATCATCTTAGTGACCCTTCACTGGTCTTGCCTCAGTATATCTGTCTCTCATGTACTGGGCAGGGGCTAAGCTGGACACACCACACGTGGCATCAACAGCGCTGAGTAGAGGGGAAGGATCACCTCCCTTGACCTGCTGGTAGTGCTCTTTCTACTGCAGTCCCAGATGCTCCTCCGGGACCTCCAGATCCTTTCCTGCAAAGCTGCTTTCCCTCCAGTTTGCCTCCAGCATGTACTGACTGGTGCAGAGGGTTAGTCCTCCCCAGGTGCAGGATGTACTCAACTACAGGAATGCTAAAGACTGACACTCAAAATAGCATGCTGGAGGAAGCTCACCAGAATTACATTCTGGAAAGTTAGGAAAATGCGGACTCTAAGCTTCTTCACAGTGCCAAAAACATGACTGTTGAGGAAATGTTCTGTATCAATTTTACACATCATCTTATTCAACTTTGGGACACAGACCCAGGATAAGAATTCTTTACAAACCAATTCTAACACCTCCTCCAGGCAAAACTAGAGCCTTTAAAGGTAACGGCCAGTGAATGCTAGTTGTTTCTGACTTAGCTTTTAAGCAGTTAAATACATTTTTATCATTAGGTATATGCTTATATCCAAGAGACTTATATGGATTGTAATTACACAGATACCACATTTATTTGTTAGATAGGAAGTGCAGCCCCCTTCAGGAATATAGAAGGTTTTATTTGTAATTGCTTACTTTGGGATTTCCCCAACTTTCAACAAGCTGAGGATGCTTTCAGTATTTGTTTTGTTTTACACAATAAATACAGCGAGAACTGTTTTTATTATTTATTAGACATGCCACTATCATATTGTTTGCATGAGTTTATAGTCACTAGAACTAACAAATACAAACTAAACAAAACTAAGCAAACAGATTTTAGATCAAACAAACAGAACCACTTCTTGTGTGATGAACCTTGCTCACCAGATCTGCCTGGAGGAAAGGATGGGGATGGCACTGTGTGTGCTGGGATACCAGTGGGATGGCCAAGGCTTCCTAAGATGTACCTGATAGATCAATATCTGCTAATGGTACAGATTCCTGAAAGTTCTCCTTATCTCCTCTAGATTGCAAAGATCACTGCAGAGAATGTCTATTTAAAGTGCTGTTAAGTCAATTAGGTCATTGGTTAAAATATTAATCTTTTTGCTCAGCATTCCTGAGTCATACCTACAACCTGTATGACTGTGTGTGATACCATAAAAGCAGTGATAGGGCAGAAAAAACCTGTTACTTTCTCATGCAGCATCTGCAAAACATATTCAACTCATATATGTCCCTGACCAAATGGCTGTGTTTCACACTGGAAAACCGTCTCCCTCATTTTTGTAAACTGATTACCCAGTAGCATGATTGTGTTGTCCCTACCAAATTTTAGTCTTTCTTCAGTGAATTCCAGACCCTATTTCCATTTAAAACCTCTTTGGGCTCCAATATGAGTCTTCTGCTTGCTACTGCCGAAAGGCAGTAAAGGCAGAACTGCCCTGACCTGGACGTCTTTTCCCTTTGGGTTACTTATAAAGCTCCCAGGAATGGACAACCTTCTGGTCTTAACAGATAAATGTATTTTAAAAAAGCCCATGAACTGTGTTCAGAAAACCCAGTGAACCTGATCACACTAGCAACAAGCCAGGCAGCGTGGCATGGCTGTCAGCCTCTCTGCGTGGCACGTTCTCAATTAGCAGGCCACCTCCAGGGGTACCGAATTCCGTACCCTCTCCAGTAGCAGCCAGTGACCCTTTCTAAACGGGGTTGATTGGTGTTATTAGGAGATAATATCTGTGAGGTGCAACATATTGACGTGAGGTGAGAGCTTTCTTCAGGCAGCAGCGGAATGCTTCTATATAACTTGGAGGAAGCTGTATCAGGCGGCAACTGAAGGCATGTATTACAGTGCAATCAACGAGGATGATCAACAAACTAAATTAAATAGAAACGTGTGCCCTTTGTCTTTTACTTCCACACCAAAGATAGAAAGACTTACGGGAATTAGAAATATTGCAGTGTCATACCTGTCTAGCCATATTTTGCAAGACACTTTTTTTTTTTTTTCCAGGGATGTCTGCTCATTAACCTTCACTGAAAGGGAAGGAAAAGAAAATGCAATAAAAGCGCAGCAAAACTCAGGCCAGGCAGTTGGAAGAAAAAAACCAATCCATTTTCTGAAACGATTCTGAATTTCCCTCAATTCAGGGGACTGGATCTTGGCTTTACAACAGTTTTGTACTGTAAAATGTATTATCCTTCTTGCACTCACAGCACCAGCAGAATCAGAGTCTGGATGTTTCAAAGCTTACAAGTGACAAAGCAGCACACCTTTCCTTTACTTCTAGACCAGGTTTGAAAAATGTCCAGGAAAATCTTTTTGAGATTTTTAGTTACAGACTCTAGAACTCAAGAGTCACTGTAAAGGTATCAGCAAATTTTTCAGCAGCATTTAAGGTGACCTTTTGTGTGTGTATATATCTGCGTGTACATGTAAATTACAAATATGTGTATGCACGTGTGTATATAATCTGTTTACGTACAAAAATGGAGCTGCTGTGCAAACTGACTGACTCCTAACATATCAGCTGAATGTATTTTAACACACTCTGGCAGATGTCCCAGTTGCTGCATTACAGAAAATTAGTACTATGCACGTTTTGATCTGTTAGGCTGGTGATGGATTCATAGGCAGAAATGCTCACATGTACTGTGAGAAACATGGAAAGAAATGTTTGTTCAATTTTCAGCAGGCCTTCGTAGCTCAGAGACCCAGCAAACATAATGCCAACCAATGCCTGTCTTGAACTGAGTTCATCTGAAGTAAAGATGTACAATGTCCAATTTTTACCACCAAGAGAACTGCCGCAAAAATCACATTTTTGTCATTAGAAAATACAAAACATTCTGCAGTTCTGCCTCAGGCTCTCAGAAACTCACATACTTGAAAACCAGTGTTTTGGATGGGTGAGGGACATTCTGCAGAACAGTTTTCAGTAAGCTGGGATGTGCCCCGGCAGTGCTTGAAGAAAGCACGTGGATACTGAAAATCCAAGATTAAGACTGCAACTTCATCATACCCATTGCAAGGGTACAGGCCTCTCAAATCATGGTTGGCAGGAGTGAAATAGCCTGGATTCAGGAGGGACTGAGGAGATCCAGGTTGTAGGGACCTTCTATACTTCAATCCTCTCTCCAAAACTTGCAGCCTACTGACTAACATCTTTCCTTCTGCAGGCTTGCCAGGGGCTCTGTCCCCAGGATCTGGCCGGCCGTACCGAACCCTATCACCCCGTGTGATACCCCATCCGCAGAACAACCTCCCAAAGCAATGCGCCTCTCCTACTTCCCTGAGTCCAGCAGAGCTCGGTCATTTAACCCGAGCTTTATCCAACTGGTGGATACCTCTGTCCTGGAAGCAACGTACCTAAAATCTGACGGCACAAATAATAGCCCTAGAGTCATGACCGGCTTTTGCAGTCTTTTGGTCTCTTCCAGATCCAGCTCAATGGTACTTTAATTCTTTTTTGAAACACCCCCCGGTTAAACCCTTAATTGGGTTTAATAATGCAGTCTAAGATCTTCAGACCTTCTCCCCCCACCCAGGTGTTTAAGTATGACATTAGCTAAAAATATGCTTCTGGTGTGTCCCTTTTGTGATCTAACCAGGAGGGGAATGCAAGAGAAATTGCATTTTTGTAATTATGCTTTAAAAGATTACTTATATAGGTATTCAAGGTCTAATTTTAGCAACTTGCAGAATTTCTAGGGGAATTTTAATATAGTAAACCAATCGGCATGATCAAGACATAGCACAATTAAGCCTGTAGTAACCCACA
Source organism: Harpia harpyja (assembly GCF_026419915.1). Taxonomy (NCBI): domain Eukaryota; kingdom Metazoa; phylum Chordata; class Aves; order Accipitriformes; family Accipitridae; genus Harpia; species Harpia harpyja. The sequence goes on from NC_068947.1 coordinate 39,724,128, forward strand.
CCACCTAAATGTATGTAAAGCAAAAATGGGCTATGCATAAAAGTAGAAAACAAGCAAACAAATTGCTTAAGCAGCCTGTGGGTTGCATTAAACAAAGTTGCTATTGCCAGAAATGCATTGACTCTGCCATGTCAGAGGAACTGTGCATTCCAAAACAAAATAAAAATCCACCTTGCATCGCAGTGCAAAGGCAGCCAGCTCTGGGCCCTGGGGAAGCACACTGCAAAGCAGGAGGCGCCTCTGCAGAGAAATACCTTTCACTGATCCTAGACAGTTCATTCTAGGGAGTGTCCCCAGGTGATTTCTAATGCTACAGTGATGAACAGGCTGAAAGGCTGTATCTCTGATATGAAAAACAGATGAAAAGAGAGCAACTAAACAAAGGCTGCTCAAGTCACTGGCACAAATATACAAAACATGTAACTATAACAGCAGCAAGTTATTTGGAATGGACATAAGATGCAAGTTTCAGAGCTGACATCAGTGCCTAAATGAAAAAGAGATCATGAGAAGATGTTTCAATTGAGTAGATTCACCTCTGCCTGCCTACTGCATAGACAGTCCTCCAGAGCATTTGGAAAGGTAGTGACTGCTGTCAGAAAACAGTCTGTTCTCATATTTTTATGCCTCCCACTAAAGCTGATCTGTTATCTGAGGAGAAGAGATATATCCTCTAAAGTGAAAAACTTTGCAATAACGTAGCTTACTAGGAGAATGTCTACTTAGAACAACGTTGGTTTGTGCTTTAAGGAAGACAGAAATGTAGGTATTTTGGGGTTGGGGTGTGGGATGGGAGGAGGTGGGAGAAGACTTACTGCACACATGCATGCTTTCAGTACAAAGCTTCCTGATGGTGAACTGCGTGGAGCAGAACTACAGAAAATTCAGGATCTAGTCTCTCTTCACTGGCAAACATTGCTGTTAAAAAAATGGTACCTAAACAAATCCTAGAGAAGAGTCTAGACTCTTCACATCTTTCAGATAAATGTAATCTTGCCAAATGAGAAGCAAATGGTGGAATAGTGCAGCAGTGACAAAAGCTCTGATCCGACAGTCAGGGCATACTGCTGTGCTCATGCAGGGCCTCAATGACTTTAATAAGGCTCCACAGAAGCAGAGCAGTCCCTTTGCACACTATCAGCTACGAAACCAGGACCTAATTCAGTATTCAGCTCCACACCCCCATCAAGTTGGCAATAATTCAGAGTTGGTGAGACAACTTGTAAAAGAAAAAAAAAAAAAAAGCAGTGTTTTAAACCTCTCTAATTTAATATTAGCTTTTTATGTGTCTAACATCAAAGCATTTTTTCACTTCTATTTAATCAAAATTAATCACTAAGATTACTACAGTAATTTATGTTGGACACTATTGAAATGAGTGTTTTATTAAAATCTGGTTTTATTAATAAAACACATTCTGGCTAAGGAATCATGTGAGTCTACTATTAGAGACTATTAACTGGGAACTGGGAGTTAATCACAACAGTCATGTTGCCAGGTCCTTTGACAGCAACACACACTGGGTTTGTTTCTGCTTTTACTTTTACTAGCATATTCAAGTCAATTAGTTACCCTAGCACACCAGCGGTCAGAGTAACTCCTGTAAAATAGGGAAACAAAGGTACTTACATCTCAATGGTTTTGAACAAAGAAAGGGTAATCGGAAAGAGACTCACCAGCCTGATTAGTTGTGATGCTGACAGCAGCAAATTGTCTGGAAAGTGTACTCAAGTCAGATACCCCGTTGACTGCATCAATCTCAAAAGTGTAATTGGTGTGTGCCAAAAGGTCCACTACTGTCACCGTGGTGTTGGTGAGTCCAGTCTGACGGGGTAAGAATCGCACGTTGTCGCTACACGGCTCACACATCTTGATGTTTCCTCCACATTTTTTGCAAATGATGTTGAAAGTGACATCTTTCCGACCTCCAGTGTCAAGAGGCCAGCTCCAGTCCAGGATAACAGATGTCTCATTGATGTTAGAGATAACATTTCTTGGAGCAGATGGTGGTCCTGTAAAAGGAAACGGGAAATCAGAGGGATGAGATTCTCTGTAGTGCTCCAAGATGGGAGTAACAAGGGTGCAAAAATACAAAAGTCAAAAACATAAATAACCAAACTCTTCTAGTTATTCCCTGTAGAGACTCCCGAAATATTTCACTGGACTACAGACCTAGACTATCAAGAGTCATGTTTTCTTATAGACAGACAGTACCCTCAGGGTACAGTTCAGGACTGAGGGCTGAAAATACTGGTAGCAATTTAAAAATCCTAGCTCTCCTTCTTCAGTCTGACAGAGAACAAGAAGGAGGAAATGAAAATAGAAAGACATAAACCCAGCCCACCAATTTTTGGTAGCCTGTCCAACATGTAAGAAGACATGGGAGGCAGGGAATGGCTGACTGCAATGGGACATGAGAGGAAGCAAGCAAGCTGCTGAGGTACAGATGGAGGAGCAAGAATGACAGCCCCGAGCATAATGATGCTACTCACTGGTGCAAGCCATGGATGGAGGGTCTTTCTCAGAGCGAAAGTAATTCTTTTCACACCTGCAGTTCAGAGACGCATCTTCGTAGGTAGAGCTGTGAGGTGGGCATTTGGCACACTTCACATTGCCGGCAGAGGCTTTGTAGAATCCAGGTCGACATGCTGCAAAATAATAGGAGTATAGTTTTAGATTCCATGGACATCTCCTTGATTTTAACATGTGACTTTGTTACTGCCCTGCAACCAATCCATATGTAGATCACATTTTGCAGACGTTTATGGTCTAATAACAGAGATTTTTCTCATAATGAGGAAGCTGATGGAAATAAAACCTCTTGGTAGAACAGAGCTATTCATGCATCAACTTGGATTTGCATTTAATTTTGCCTGGAAAACAAAACAGTGTATTTCACCACTAAAAAGAAAAATTTTCTATGTTGCATTTTGAGAACTTATTTTTTTTCTCTTCTGGTCAATTTACCAGAACGTTGGCCCTATCCTGCATAAGAAGCTAACTTTATCCTCGCTCTGCTGCCAAGGTTTGCTTACAAGGGCACACTAATTGTAAACTATGTCTCTTCAGTTCAGCAGGACTAAGCAAGCCAAAATCAAGAAAATAACCTGAACAGTGAAAGATCTATTCCACATCTGAAGGACCATGCATCAGGCTCAATGAGCTGCTCCTGATACTATCGGGAACTCTCATGGTCTGTACAATTTTTACATTAATGCAGTCCTCTAGGGATGGTGCTTGAACCCACAAAAGCTGCTTGTGAAAAACTCTGGGTGGTGGTGTTTCCTTAACACTGGCACACTCCCTCTGTTTTGACTCCTGTTGCATTTTAGACTGATTCAGGGCCACGTTTGCATCAGAAGAAAAGAGCCTTTGAAGTAAGTTACAGAAATGAACAATTTAGCAAATAACTTTTTATGAAAAACCCATGCAGTGAAATAACACTGTTGACTTCTTTCCACCAAGATGGTATCACCATCTGGAAAGAGAAAAAAAAAAAAAAGAAGAGACCAAAAGCAGATAAGAACCAGCAGACTCTACTGTTCAGCTTCTGCTTCCCCCCAAGACATGCATCCTTCTCCAAATGGAATTTACCAAGTAGAAACATTCTGGCTGACACTGGTCACCCGCAGGTCGGTATTCATACCGGCAGCAACCATACACAGACAACGTAACAAAAGGGAGCACTTCTTAAAATGCGTTCACCTTTTGCTACACTTTGGTTCCACAGCAAACACTGCTTAACACACAAGCACACTAGGAAAACCCCAATACATTCTCATTACAAATGTAATGTAAAAAAAAGAGTAATACAAAGAAAAACACAACTTCTTTTTGTGTCTGGAACCCAGACAGTTAAGCTTAGATAAAATTGCCCAGGACCTGCCACTGAATTAAATGCTAATTTGTAGGCAAAAGAATGGGTTCACCAGTCTTAGTGTAAGCCTAAACAGGGACACACTTTTTGGTTTTGCTTACGGAGATGAACTGAATCATAAACTTAGTATAAAATCCAAGACACAAGACTATGTGGTCTTTTGTGTTCATTCATGCGCTGCCCAAACAGAAAAGTGTTTGGATGGGCAGCCTGTGGAAAAAAAGTCAGAATAAAAATCCCAGCACCTTTGTAAGTGATGGAGGCGAGAGGGAAGCTGCAGCATTAAACTGGTTGTTCAGCTTCCACGTTATCATCCACAACCAAAGCCTGACTGAATATCTGGGTCAGGCAAATTTGTTGATTAGTTCCTGGTGCCAAAACACCTACTGGCAAGTAGAGAGAGAACAAACCCCTGTACAGTTGTATGTCCTACTCTGAAACATCTTAATAAAGGAAACCCTCCTTTCACAAGGTGGCCCTAACCTCAGCCACCCTTCAGCACTTCACAGCCCTTGCAAATCAAGGCACCTGGCCGCAGCTGCTACCTCCGACTTCCACGCTAGCAAAGCGGCTGGGAGAGACACCTCCTGCTCCAAGTTCTCTCCTGGAAGCCCTGAGGAAACAATCCCGAGTTTGAGCCTCTGAGGCATGGGCCCAACAGGCAACCTGTGAAAGCGGAATTGCTAAAAATGACCTTGTGGTGAAGTTCACGGAGCCTAAGGCCAACCCGCCTGATCTGGCACAGCCTGTCCTCCTTCAGCCGGCGTTTCTTCTATCTCCATCTCCTCGAAGGCTGCAAGGGTGTTTGGGGATTTCTGTTTAACTTGAGGAAAAAAAGGAAACCTAACCCCCTCTTAAACTCCTCCAGTAGGAGAAGACGCAGAAGGAAACAGAGTTAGCTTTTTTGGTTTTGTCATTGTTATTGTTGCAGCCTTTTAAGACTCAAATCCCATTCCCTCCCAAATACCGCCCCATGATACATGTGCCGTACCTAGAGTGAGCCTCTTTGGTCTCCCTCCAGCTGACAGAGGAGCCTCAAATGATTTTACCATCTCTGGGCACGGCACAGCACAGCCATTCCTGGCACGAGCCAGGCAGAAAAGAACAGACGCCAATCCTGCTCTTTACCAGCACTAGTAACTAAGCAAATGCATTAAGGAATAAACATCGCACTACATCTGTCCAGCTAATTACACAGCACTTTCACCAAAACTTCCCATGGAAACTTACTGCCAGGTATTAAACTCAAACGGTTTCACTTAACCATATCTACTTAGCTTGAAGGGACATTTTTATATTTATGGGCAGGCATACACAAGACAAAGATGTATTTATGAATACATACAGTATAATGTTTTAAGGTTTTAATAATTTTATATACTAGTTCAATGTAAAGATTGGAAAAAGACTAATAACCTAAAACTGAACCTTCTTCTGTGGTTCGTCCTCCTACAAGACACAATTTCCACTGCTTATTAAGCATAATTTATTCATAGCATCGTAACACATGAGCGTTCTTTTACAGGATGGAACTACAGTAAGACTGTTTATTTGGGACACTTTCAAAGCACCTAGCACCAACGTTTTAATACGACAATGATTTTAACATAAGTAAACAACCTTGTGTAAGAAGTGGACAGATTTTGTGGAGTGAGGAAGAGAAAGGAAGGAATCAAACTGCTCCATTAATAAATATCTCTTTCATCCCTTAGGTGAAAACTCGTGCACCTCATTTAAGAAAAGGTGGTGGTGGTGTGGGGCCAGATGGACAAAAGAAGAAGAAAGAGGAGCATGCACGAAGCACCCTCTTAACACGCGATCAGGCTTTTTCTGTTCCAGACGGACAGGGATTTCACCGTTTCGTGCTTCTACTACCATGGTACAGAGTGTGCCGTCGGGGCGGGGGGATGAGCCGGTTGGATCCTTGCTGCCCTGCTATGCCCTAGCGAGGGCATCCCAATCTCGTGTCTTCCCCTCAGGCTGTCTCGCACTTTCTCTCTTTGTCTGTCAGACCAATTTAAGATTATTCACAGCTGCAGCCCAAAGGAGAAAAAAAAAAATGCAATTATACTTGAAATTGAAGCTGGGAAAGGGGGGTGCCAATAGAAAATGTTGTCAATGTACTTAGTATTATTATTCTTTTCCTAGTAATTTTTAAATTCTGAAATATAAGAGAAACAAATGAACCCTTTACTTCAAAAGGCATTCATTACTGTTATGTCAGATAAATTGGATTACATGAACTGGCTTTTTGAGGTGAATACCATGGCTTTGGTTTCAGTCAGGTTGAAAACAAAAGGACTAGCATAGGAAGTCTTCACAGAATCTGTAATTTCAGCATGGGAACGAGCTGTGAACAACAGTTGCTTTTTCTCAACATCTTCTAGAAGCTAAGAAATTTTCCTTTCCCTCACAAGGGGGAATGATGCGAGAGGAAGTAGATGCAATGAGCCGGGAAGAAAAACTCTCGGCATGCTAAAAGTGTGTAAAAGAAACCTTGAGAGTTTCTAAATGCATGATATAAACTGTACAGCAAGGCTGTCTGGTTTTGCTTTTTAAGAAGGTCTCCTCAAGTCAGATGCCCGATACATGTTGGCCCCAGCGGCTCCTGTGATAACTCCAAACTGCAATATTATTTTAAAACTGTATGCAGTCTGATTTCAATCTCTTTTATTTCAGAGTGAGCCACACTGACTTTACTGAAGTCACCTACTGGTAAGAATTTCAGCACTGCTGTTGTCCTTGTTACCATATGAAAATGAATTTCCTTAAGCTGTTAACTGGTAAGTCTGTCTCAGAGACAGAGAGTGGGGAAAGTTATTCCAGTGAAAGAAAAACAAATGCATGTAGCAACCTATGGTAGGCAGTGCTTAAAGAAATGTAACTGTCTTTCCAACAGCAGTGCAAATTTTGCCTCTGTTTGACTAATCTGAGATGAAGACATGGTCCTAATTAAGGGTTAAATGATTCATTTAAATCTGAATTAATTTTAAATTAAAATATAAAGCTGTTAGTAAATAGGAGCATTTTAGTATTCAGACCCTGCAGCCCCCTGTACAGAGAGCAATATCACCAATTCCCAGCCATAAATACCAACTAACGACCTGAGCCCACGCTGCCTGAGCAGACGACTTCCCAGCCCTGGTACTCCAGGCCTGACAGGGCCTGCACATTTCCCTGCACATTTCCCTGCACAAGGTCAAAGCAACTCTTTATTTGCAAAATGAGCCGCGCTCCCCAGGCCTACAGGAGCTCTGCTTTTTGTGCTCTGAATAGAGGTGCGATGCTTCGAGGCAAGGCTCAAGCATCGCAACGCACTGGAAGTGGAAACAGGCAGCCATGAAACCGGGCGTGCAACGGGCAGCATCCACCAAACGATCGAGTGTTTCCTTACTTTGTTTCTCTGCTCTTCGATAAAACAGCCTGGGGGCGAGATGCCACTGTGGCATTAAACTACAGCATTTAGAAAAGAAGGGAATTCAGTCATAAACCTGTACAGCTCACGGATACCTTAACATTTTCTCGTAGCGTGCGTTAGCAAGACGGATGACAGCAACCCCGGGACAAGCCTCCTGTCCCTGTCGCCTGCAGAGAGGGCAGGAAAGCATCCCCCATGCGTGTGGTCCATGTTAGAGGGGCTTTGCAAACCAACCCCGCTGTCACCTGTGGAAATGACATGCCAATGAGCAGCAGCTGAGATCCTTACACTGGACCTCAAACCACAGGATGACCTTTGGCTGTGCAGCCATGTTGGGAAGTGAATGCTACCGACTGGCTCACCTGGATGCCCATGTAGAGCCTTACATCTTTGCAATGTTCTCAAGTCCCCTTTTAAAAGCATTTACACGTCTTTTTTTCTCACTACGCATATTACGGTCATGCTCTGGAGATGCCAACAGCACTGTGTTTATCACCAGTAACAGAATTGCACGTTCACCCACCCATACATACACGCACACATGCAAAATGAGATGTAACACTGCTGTCAGCTTGTGAAAATAGATAGCATAACAAGCAGCACAGATTAACCTTATAAAACTTTCAAAACCTTTTTATTTTCTTTGGGCGAGTCATTTCTTTCCCTTCTTGCGCTTTGTTTATACCTTTGAGAAACAACAAAAAGGTGAAAATCGTGATTAACTTTAAATGAAGATTTCAAAACTGTTCATTTCACACTTCCATCGCAAATTATATCCAGCCATACGTGTTACACTTGCTATATTACAAATAACACTATGCAGATACGGTATGGTTCTGGCTCAGATACATGAAGCGTAGGAAATGAAGGTAGAATTCTGCCCTGAGCCATCTCGCTCTCAGTTTGTATCACATGTCATTCACAACACTGAAAATGTCTCATTTTTATCTCCCTTGTTCACTACGGCACCCCGCTCAGCAGGAAAGCATGCTTTATAATGTAGGTTTCCTGCAAAATCCCTCAGAGCGGAGAAACCATCTTCAGCAGCTCTCATTGTCCATTAGTATACGAAAAGCCACATAATCTATGGCATTACATATGTCCACACGCTCGCTCTCTCCTGGGCCTCTAGGCACCTTCTTGCACACCCAGCTACCCCAAACAGGCTTCTACAAATTACAGTTTATTTTCGATTCTTATTTCCATTGAACTGAAGGCACACATTTTGTCACCAGATCAGAGTAAACAGTAAGACACCACTTGAGGTAATAGGTCTCAAAGCTAAGTACTACTCCTTACAGTAGAAATAGAGGTACAGGGCTGAATGTCACTGCTACACTTTGACTACTCCCTGTGCCTGCTGAGGAGGAGGAGGAGGAAGAGGAGGAGGAGGCAGGGGCAGCCCTAATGCTTGTCAGCAGGTGGGGATCCCCACTAAAGGCTACTGCCGCACAGGCAGAGCACGCTTTCTCTTTGCTGGGCTGTGGTGCTGGCACGTACGCTGTCTGCGCTCAGTGGAGGAGGGAAATAAGACTGAGAAAGACTTTAGTGAGGGCTAAAAGCTCTGGTGGGGATGGACCCCATTACTGCCAAGGTAAGAATATCCCCAGAAAGAGGTAAGGACATTGGTGTTCTCTCATTGCCCGTAAGATTCTATTCTGTTTGTTGGGGAAATAAAAACTTACAATTATTCTTAGTATTCTTTGCATTCTTACATTGTCTTCCCTGTAGTCCTCAGCACACTGTACATAATACCTGAAATAATTACAAAACACATAGTGCTGGGACCAGCAGCAGAAGTGACCTAGCCATTTTTGCTAAGCATTATAGGCAAACCAATAAAATCTCATATTGCCTTTTCTGTGCACGAGACATACTTTTTATTCTGAAAATGCAGGCATAAAACTAAAAGTTGCATTTTAAATACTGAAGTGAATTCCCACCACTCCTTCCATTACTAGCTGTGCAATAGCACTGGAAAAATGCAACTGCTAGTTACTATACCTTATCTTTGGGGGGGAAACTACTGCAGAAGGAAACACGCATCATGTGTACTTTTGCATCTCTAGACTGGAAAATACCGTAATCACAGCCAAAGCTGCAGCTGTCAACTGTGAGAAGAAATCAACAATTAACAAAACTGATGCAATTTCTTTCCTATCACCAGGGCTCCTCCAACAGTAAGAGGTCAATAATCTGAGGGGTCAGGAAATAATCTCTCTTCTCTCCACTCTTTCCAACCCCTCCAGCCTTTGTGCCAGCAGGATGGACTGTGCGGTATGCACGGGGCAAGGATTCGGTGCAATGTGACACTGAAATGCCTCTAGAAAAATACTCTTCGGAATGAGCACTTTTCATTTTTTATACCTGAAAGCTGCTGCTAGCACAAAAAACATACTCAGTAGTATTTAATCTTACTCATGGGTAAATTTCTGCTTTTTCCTCCCCACTTCATATTTTATAGTGATCTGTGACCTTAACATATTTTAATCAGATGCTTTTTAAATTGGCTTTACTCCCAGGTCAAGTCATTCAGCAGAAACAATTCCCGTTCTTTGTTTAATAACTGTTACTGGCAGACATATTAATTATATGTACATAAGAGATAGCTTTATCCTGAGGGAATAACACTGCACCTTTCAACCACAGTCTGTAATAGCTCCACGTTATGCCTTGCAGGCTTCTGTATCTCTTTTTATGGAGTGCATTACAGCCGTGATTGCTACCAGCAATATTGTTGAAAGTGCAATGTCAAAGATAGTATGTCTAAAACACAGCATTACAGCAAAGATGTTCTCGCTTGTGCATACACAAATACCTTATTTCAAAATGCATAAGGCATTTCAGCTTCTTTGCAGGCAGTTTTGGGGAAAAGAAATCTTTCATTAATAGGAAAACATTGGGAACTGCAGCCTTGATTCAGAATTAAAGCAAAATAAACAAAGTTCTACCTTAATTCCACCCATACTTAGTGAATCATTTAAACAAGTACTTAACCAGGGAATTTAATAAACCCGTGTTTATAAGGACTGTCTTTCACTTGCCCTAAACAAGATGTTTTCCTGAAGCAAAGCCTGGACACACTGAGATATATTAAGCTATCATTTTGTCAAACAAAGAAATTCCATGTTCTGTTTTTTTAAAACTTAATTCAATCCACATAGAGATGAAAAATAACTTCCTAATTCAAGAAGCATTGTAAAAAAAAAACCCCCCTAAATTAAAGAAATACCAGAAAAAACCCACCAGCATCAACTTTAATGGGAAAAAAAAGGTTGTACAAACACACACGCACAAGTTTTAAATGACCATTTGGCAAAGATAAAAAGTAAAGAGATACTTTTTCCTTGAACTAAAATTACACTATGGACTCCTCAAAGGCATACGAGACGTAGGATCCCGACAGCTTCAAACAATAATGTTTTGTAACATCAGGCCGAGTGCTGCAAAAGGATAACGGCGGTACCGCTCTGGTTTAGTCTTTCCTCAACCTCCCCTCTCTGTGTCAGAACTTTCAAAAAACCCCAACCAGAAACAAGACCAACCAACCACGCCTCCCGCCCCCAAAGCAAACCAAACAGACCTGGCAGCCTCTGTCCCACGGGACACGAGCTCTTCAGAAGATGTTTCCTTTCCAGCTCGGTGCCCAGTAAAGCTCCCAGGCTAGATTTAGCTAATAAGTGAAAAACAACTTTCATAACTTGGGGATGTTTATATACTTTCCCTGTGCCTGGAGCAGGCCAGATTAACAGGTTAACAATATGAAAGGTAATATAAATAAAGAAGAAAAAATGAATTGTCACGCAGATTACATCTAGCCCTAGCACTTACCCTGGTGCCTATCTTGCATTTAATGGTAGCACCATATGAAAGTGCAAGAGAAAGGCCAACAGCGGATGATCATTTGCCATCCCTCATTATATCACCCTCATCCCTACAACCTAGATATTATTTCAAAGACTTGGAAACCCAAGGTTCAATATATCTGCTAATTTATTTTTTAACAAAGATTAATTATGATAATCCTCCATTGTACTGTCCTTCATGTAGAATATCCAATGGTTTTTTTGCTAATTATTGGTCTCAAAGAATTTCTCTGACATTCCTCTCCAGTCTAGGTAGTCAATGTGAAGTGAAAAAATACATCTTTCCTTCAGTTTACCTTCAGATTTGGTAGCTTTTTAGCCAAATCAATGTATCCTTGGTTTTTACTATGAGACAGGGAGACCAGCTGCTCCTGATGTATCCTCTCTAAGCCATTCCTTATCTTACAAAGATCTATCATAAACTTATCTTCTCTGTGATGAACAAACATACACTTTTCAATCACCTTTTATAGGAATATCTTCTATGCCTTTGATTATACTCATCTCTAGTACTGCAGTGTCATTTATCAGGTGGAAAATACTCTTATTCTTTCCATAATGCTTCTGACGAAACTGATTGATTTATATGTTGGACTACATTTTATCTCTTACCCTCTGTTTCTAACACATTTGGGGCTTTGTTTTGTTTTTTATTTCCAGCAATCCATTGACCAGGCTTACCTCTCCCAGTTGCCTGTGTCAATGCACATATCCCAAACCAAAACAGTCAATTCAGACATACAAAAAGTCTACTTTTCTCTCTGGGAGGGAGAGAAGATGATTCTGCATTTACTGAGGCTGAATGCTCTTTTGGAACTTTCCACCCTTGTTAACACATACAGGAGAGTGTTGCTGTCCCCATTTTGAGGGTGAAAAAATTAATGCAGAACAGGCTCCAAATCCAGTGTTCGTTCTTCCAGTGACACCTCCTAATCAAAATGCTGCCTGGTGGGTTGTGGGATGTTACGTAGAGCTCAGCCCAGCTCCCCGATGACATAGGTCTACTACTGCAATTAGCATGAATTAGTACTTTTGTTAGTAGTCTCACCAGAGCTGTCAAATTAATTGGAAAAGAAATTTAACAAATGCCTTTCCCCTTAGAGATATTCTTTCGGGTCAGGGTTGAGGCATATTGTTTGAGCAGTGTGGGGGAAGCTTATGTTCCTTACGCCCTCGCTGAACCTGTTTTGTTGATAAAAAGAGAGGACTTTGGTTTCTGGAGCTGTTAATCCAGTACCTGTCACAAGCAGCCCATTGACATAAAAAAGGCAATCAATTTTATAACACTGAAATATACCAGCTTCTGGTAAAAAAAAAAAAAAAAAAAAAAAAAAGGCTCAATTAATGGCCAATGACTAGAATATCTATACATTCATTTTTCATGAACTCTCACTTTCTCACACCCCAAAGTTAATTCTTTCAGTTGATCTCTAATTTGCAGAAGTATCCAAAAGATAGTGCACTGTTTTCCCAGTTTTAAGATATTTCTGAATTCAACCACTGGAGGCAAGACATGGCTAGATGCATATAAGCCTTAAGGTTTAGGAAGCAAGCACTGGAGATGCTATACTGTCCTCCCTTAACAAAAAAAAAAAAGAAAAAAAAAAGTTGGCATTTTTAAGCACTCAGATTAACAGGAGATGAAAAGCTAAAATCGTGTGGCTATGCCTCTTTCAGCAAGGGCTACTGAATCCTTTACTGTTAATTTCACTGCTACCCATTGACATACTGCTGCTTGAATTCACTGAGAGGTGGTGCTGGGAAACGGAAACTCTTGAGAAGAGAAATGGTGCTGTAATGGCAGGTGCTTAAACCTGTATGAAAAAATTCCTGTGGTTTAAGCTGCTGTCATTACTTGCTGACATAAGTCTGGGATGTAATTTAGTGTATCAGAACATGGTCATAATTTGTAACAGTGTACAAGAAACAGCCATTGCTTTGCTAGCAATGCTGTTAATGCCACTTAATGGGTGCATCTACGTAAGTGTTTCAGTTCAGATCTGGAGAGCACTTTTAAAGCAAAATCCCAGTTCTCCCCTCTTGCCATGATCTGGTTCACAATGTAAAGGGTCTCCAGAGCACATGAATAAGTACACTGGAAGATGCACTCCTTGCTACAGGGAGTCTACCAGACCTGACCAGAGATATTCTGGAGTAAAACACGCTGAAGTGGTTATGGTATTGGTACTGGGTCCTTCATACCAACCGCTTAACGCTACTGATCTGCTCTTACTTGGCCACGCTACTTGCTAATGCAGACTTAATGCATGATTACCAGCCTTCAAATATCTCAATACAGTCAGCGTTGCTAAAATTGTTAGATATTTCCATAAGAACAAAGATTCAAAAAGCCCTGGCAATGGAAGAAGAGAATGATTTTATTATTATTATAAAGCCATTAAACATATAACCACAAATAGACAGACATTATTGTCTGTATTTTACCATATTTAATAGGACTTGAATAGGCACAAAGAGAGGTTTCAGTGATTACTAAAGAAAGGCTTTAAACCAGAAGACCAAAACATTACGGCTTCATCTTCGTCATAAAAACCTCTCTTCTTCATGTGCCTTTTTCACTGACTGTATTTTCATCCTTGCAGCAGAAAGCCTGAAAATTAAACAGTTACGGCCTCTGGGGACATCTGTGCACTGACAATCTTCTTCTCACAGCTGAAAGGAAAAGCCCAAGGCTTTTGCAAAACTATCTAACCATTCAAGTGCAGTATTTATACATTGTATGCTTTAGCTTTTATCAGGACTTCCTTGGTATTTTGCCTTTTTAAAAGAGAACTCGTAATTACTTAACATGCATTTTCTATGCATGTATTAAAAATGTCTAGCTTTGCAGGGTAAGCAATTATCTGCTGAACAAAAACCCAATTAAATGTAAATTAAAAAAAACCCCATAGTTCAGCATTTTTATTCACTAGCCTGATACCTGTGTGAATTCAAGGGGGGGGTAGAATCTCAGCTGTTTAGAAAACAAAGAATCTGATGTATTGCATTTTACAGGGTATTTGCTACAGAATTAAATCTCTCCTTGAAGTGGGGAAGCTTTACAAACAGTAACAGCAACAAGAACTCAATATTCTCCAACAGCATTCACTTTGCAATGCAGAAAATTCATCAGAAGGGAGAGGAAACTAAGTTTGCAGTATTGCATTCTGTATGTATTTTCTCTAAGAAATGATACTCTGTGCTAGTATAAAATGCCACACGCTCAATTAACAGTTTTCAATTCCACTGAAGCTCAACACTAGCAGCAAGTTAACACCACTGCATCTTATGGGGAAGAGAACTGAAGAACAGCATTAAAATACATTTTATGACTGCATTGTTTTATACAAAAGCTTTTGCTGTATAGACACCATACCATTTTCTGACTGAAGGAAGAATATTATAAACACAAAGGATTTAACTACATCATTGTTTTTATTTTCATTTTTCCTCTTCTTTCTTTAACAATTCAAAAGCAGAAACCACGGAGGCTGAAGGGACACACAAACCCCTCAAAAGCTGAAAGCATTTCGGCAAATCCACCACGAGATATGAAATTCTGCATCTGTCGGTACCAACTGATGCAGAAGAAGGGTTGTGATGGTTTTTTTTCCTACTAGGAATATTCCCACCTACTCCCACTAGAATCCTTCGGAGTTGACTAAGAGTTTTAAGCCACACACTCTCCAGTTGAGCTGAAATAATTTTTCTGCTTCACCTTGGAAATAGGGAAGTCAAGTTACAGCTTGTTACTTTGCTTAGCGAAACCCTTATCAGAGATCTGTTTCCAAAAGACCTATTTTACTTATTCTGACCAAATCAGGTCATAAAACCTGATGGCACGTTTGATAATGAAGTAAATTATATGGTAGGATATTGAACAAAAATTGAATCTTACTGGGTCAGGGCAGTCCCTTGCTGTCTAGATTATAAGTGATATACCATCACAGTGATGTATATAAAACACAGGAAATTGTTGCATATTAATAGAATAGTAGTTTAATCAGCCCTCCGAAGAATATCCAATATATTCAAGCACAGACAATTTTGATCTGGTTGTAACTGTAGTGAAAGGCCTATATTTTATCATTTAATAAAGCCTTTTAAATCTTCTATTATATGCAAAAATTAAAACAAGTTACAGCCATAGAGGGTAGAGCAAATCTCAAGACAATGAAAAAGGTTTTCTTCTTTCTTGGCTAAGTCACATATTCAGTATTTCTATTTATTTATATTATTTTAAAGAATGAAAAAGCATCTAGAAGAAAAGCACTCGGCACACTAAACTTACAGCCAAATAGTAGAAAATAGCACATAAACCCAAACAATATCAGCTTTGTTGTGTCCAAGAGACTGGACACAAAAGATTTGTTTTATTGCTAACTGAAAAATCAAGTTAAACAAATCAGTTCAGATAACTCAAAAATATTCTTCTTGGATGGCTTTTGGCAAAGCTATAAGAAAAGCATACCTAAGTCCTCTATTCTTTTTTCTTCCACCACCCTGTATGTCATACAGCAAGAAACTCCTTCCTTGCCCTGATTCTCATAAATTTCCTTGCAAAACCCGGGGTGTGCAGAGATTCAAGAAAAAGCAAGTGGAGCTTGCAAAGGCACAGACAGTATCCCCCACCTTAGAGTACATTTCTGAATGCAATCTCAGCAGTCCTACCCATAGCAATAGATAGTAAAGGGTGGATGACCCCAACATTATTTAACATGGGGTATGGAGCATATTTCTAACATGGACAAGGACTATGCTCTTGAACATAAACAGAGTAGCTAATTTCTCCAATGAAAACAACCAAGTAAATAAAGTCCGTTCTTGAAAAATAAAGTTATAACAAAAATAATGTTCTGATTATTAATATGACTTCGATTGGGACAATTGGTTTCCAGCACACACAACATTGTGAGCTTTCTGTCACTAAATACTACATTTGAAAAAATTGCCAATTGAATGGCCGGCAGTAAACATCACTGGGCATCGGACAAGAAATTCCCCTTCCAGACCCTGATTCTTAGATCAGAACCACACTGAGATAGATAAAACGAAGGTAATACCATCGCTTTGCTTTGCAGAAAAGATCCTGAGGTACACAACGCACTTAAAATGATCTTTTTTTTCGACAAACAAGATATAAAACTCAGATCCTAAGAATCCTTGCTGTCCTCCCAAGCTGACACAGGGAGGAGAATAGGAAAAAGGTTCCTCCCTGACTCAGTTACATGTCCCACATCCATTACTAACCATGTGCATTTTTGAGAACCCAGGACTGATAGATTGAAATCTACACCTGAGGTAAAGGCTTTGCAGATTGGTCAGATCATATATAAGCTTCCTGGCCACAGCTGGAGCTCCCCGCCCCGTGCTGGGATGCTGTGTGCACCGCAGGGGAAGCCAGCTCCCGAGGCAACCTGCTGCTTTGGTGTAGCTCGTCCACAGCCTGCACAAGGATTCAGCTTGGGACAACACTGGACTACTGGAACACGTTACTTAAACTGTGTCTTTCTGCAAAGCTATGGTTCAGCAGATGATGAACTCTCATTTCACCACCAAAAGCACAGAGTAAGTGCATACGTCAGTTGTAAGCATCCCATATGCAGTTTTCCTCCTGCATAAGCGGCTCTTCTTCAGACAGATGAATCCAGTTAGTTGAAGTATAATAGAAACCCTGTAACAATAAACGCAAAAACATTGATAAACATGCTCTGCAGCCAATATAACCCTCAGTGCCCATGTAAGTCAGTAAAGCTTTTATACATTTTTTTTTTCTTGCTCCTCTCCTTGCTGCCTGCGCTGTATGTCAGATTAGATGTATACAACAAGTGACTACAACAAGCAAGTATAACGTATTTTGAAGGCACTGTCAAAATGCATTAACGAAATGCCATATTATAGCATAACTAATCCGAAATGATCCTCCACTAACATGAATGTCACTAATACTGCGGTCTGCTGTACTGACATCATGAAGTAAGACTAAGAGAGCTTTCCACCGTTATAAACCTGGCACCGTAGTTCCAACATCACACCATAGCAGCTGATTTAAGTACTCACATCCCCACCTGGCGCCAAGAAAATGGCACACACAACCCTTCATTTTGACTTGTTCCCATCTTATAAATTAACTGTGCAGTCAACCTCCTTTGGACTGCCTTCAATACTGACAAAATGCCCTTATCTGAACAACTCATGGCCAACAACCTAAGGGCAGGTAGCTTACTCTAATACTCTAGTCACAATTTTCTCGACTGCTCTGTGCCAGTTGGGACAGGGATTATGAGCTGCTGTGTTCAGGGACAGATGGTCCAGCTATGAACAGGGACACTGATTTGCATTGACCGGGAAGCCAGTCACTTTCAGATACAACTATAGTTCACTTTCTAACTCTTCCCTAACAAGGAAAACTTTGCTTCTACGTTAGGACTCACTGTTAAGGAGTGTTTTGCTCTTTTCCCACTTTTTCTCTTGGTTACAGTGAACACTGGGTTAAATGTGTGTACAGCAAATACTTGAAATAGGCTAGCAGCAACTAGCCTTGTTATTCTTGATGAATAATGTAACTTAAGAGCTGCAATACTTACAACTGATTTAACAGCTGCCAACAGTCCCACTTTAGAAAAGGGTGATGCAATGCTTATAAATTTGTCTTGAATCATATTAATCCCCCTGGCTACCCTGCAAGCAGTTGGAAATGTTACTGCCCTGCCTGTTCAGTGGCACCCTCCTTTTGCTTTGCTTTACCTGTAGCAATGGTTCTCTGACTCCTATCCTCAACTTTTCAGAAGTTACTCAGAGACTGATACTACCATGATCAATTCAGTATGAGACTCTCACCCAATTTAATAGGTGGCCACTTCCAAAGTTCAGAAGCAAAGATAAAACTCAATGGATCATCGTGGGGAAGAAGGAGCAGCACTTCCCAGAGCTGGTTCTTCTAATGAACAGAGGGACATGTGGAACACTTTCTGCACATCCTACAATTATTTCACTCTGAATCTGCAGGGGGGGGAAATAATTATCTAAAATTCACCAGAAGAAACATCCAGCTGCCTAGTGGCCGGGGGCAGAAATTCTAGACTTCTGGCTTGTAGGACGATTTGTACCTATCAGTCTTTGTGTATCTGCACTACTGACAGCTCTGAAATGAAAGCTAGTTTCACAGACACATGACTCCTTAGAGAATTGAAACTGCTGTGACCAATGCTTTCAATCCTCTTGAAAATATCAGTTGTTAATATCACATTACCAAATTCTAGATTTGCATTTAATACTGAATCCCCGTCCTCGTCCCCTTCTCCATGCACTCTCCAAAGACTCTGATAAGGTTTGGACTTTATCTCATTCTTCTTGCAGAGTCTTTTCTCCACCTTTTACAGCTGTGACACAACAAAGTCAGAATAGGAGTTAGGGCTCAACCAGCAGTAAAATGTTCTATAAAAAGCATCTTTGTCCTGAAACTCCCGGCTTACAACGTGCTTACCTCACAAGGTTAAGGCAACACCATGCCAGTCTCTGCAACAGCATAACAAGATTTCCAAAGTGGTGGGGGAAGGAAAATAAAACTCTCAGACATTAGGAATGCTTATCCATGGCAGTTTCATTGCGTATGGCTAACATTCAACTAGTTTAAGAAAGCTGTAACAGTAGCCATCTCCCAGCAAAACCAACCCATTTTCCCCTTGCATCTGAAATGTGCGAAAGGATACCGTGGAGCTCCCTCTCCATTTTTCTCTAGCCTTTGACTACTTCAGGTTTTCTTACAAAAACAACTTTCTCTAAGAAAAGGTTTAAAAAAAGAAATGTGTGGCCCTTTCCGTCCCAGAAAAGCATTGTACAGCCAAAACAATTTCAAAATGAAGCCTGTAAGCAAATGTCAAGTTGAATTTTCTACTAGACCATAAACAGAGGGAAGGAAATATTTAAGGACATAAAGAAAACAGTAGAAAAAAATCATAAAACAACAACAGGAGGAGAGACTAAATATTTTAATTAGCATTTTACCCATCTAAATTCTATTATTTTCAAATAAGCCTACTACCTCAACACTCATTTGCACTAAGATACCACAGTCCAAGTATAAAGTAGAAGCTGTGTCCAGTACCTAAGTAGTATCCTTCCTAATATACAGGAAAAAGTTACTATGATATTTTCATAGCCACATGTCCTGGTTTTGGCTGGAATAAAGTTAATTTTCTTCTTAGTAGCCGGTATAGTGCTGTGTGTTGGATTTAGGATGAGAATGATGTTGATAACACACTGATGTTTTAGTTGTTGCTAAGCAGTGTTTAGACTAATTCAAGGACTTTTCAGCTTCTCATACTGCCCTGCCAGCCAAGGCAGTGCACAAGAAACTGGGAGGGGACGCAGCCAGGACAGCTGACCCAAACGAGCCAAAGGGGTATTCCATACCACGTGATGTCATGCCCAGTATGGAGGTTGGCCGGGGGCACCGCGGCTCGGGGATTGGCTGGGCATCGGTCAGCAGGTGGTGAGCAACTGTATTGCGCATTTTGTATATTCTGTTATTATTATTAGCAGTAGCATTTTCCCTTCCTTTTCTGTCCTATTAAACTGTCTTTATCTCAAGCCATGAATTTTACTTTTTTTCCCCCGATTCTCTCCCCCATCCCACTGGGGCAGGAGGAGTGAGCAAGCAGCTGCGTGCTGCTTAGTTGCCAGCTGGAGTTAAACCATGACACCAAATATTCTATGAATTCCAGATTACTAAAATAACTCAGTTTTATAAGAGCTCTTGAAACAGTTCCAACTTCAGCAGAAGAAGAGTTGGCCTACATGAGCAGTTAGGAATCCATGTGATTATTCAGTCTTCAGGTTCGCTAAATTTAATATTGGCTCTTGGGGGATGGACTCCCAGAGATGAGGCAGAAGAGGGCCAGTTGAAGACGCTGCCAAGTTCAGTGGTGAAAAACTTAGAGTGACAACCTGGTTATCTAATTGTTAGCAGCAGGCAGCCCCAGTTTTAAGTAGCAAATTAATATGTTCGGGGGTTATGCAAAACAAGAATAATTTACAACAAATTGGTATCAGGAGCACTTTTAATCAGTCATGAGCTAAAAATCCTGAATTCCCGTTAAACCAAATTGGAATTGCATTTGCTTCTACCTAGCCTGATTTTGACTGCAGGAATGTTGAGTAGCTAAACCAGATTAGTAAGGGCTTGGCTTTATCTATAGACTTTATCTCTCTAATTATATACTCAAGACTGGGAAAGTGAGCATACGAAATAACCCAAAAGTTATTAAAAAGTTATTACACAGACCAGTCTTCTGCCGCATATGGAAAACAGGGTCCAACTCTGAGTCCAAGAGATCCCAAATGACTGATCAGCTACTGAAGCAGTGATTTAGTTCAGGGGTAGATAAAGAGAACAGAAAACAAAAAAAGAAGTGAGGGGGGGAAAACCCCAACCCTCTCCTCTGGAAAATTCAAAAGGTTGTTTCCAGGGGTGACACCAGTGAAAGGGAACATGATTGGATTATAAATGGTAAATAACCAGTCAGCATGGGAAAAGTAGGTAAGGTCTGAACTGAAAGTCCTCTCAAGATCCCTGCCTGCCCACTTTGATGGCCCTGCAGTAAGGTCCTTCCTTACTCTCTCCCATTTCAAGACAGGGCCAGGAACTTCTTGGATGGGCCTTTAAAACCCATGAGAAAGAAATACTTTTGCATCATCACATATTCACAAGTTGAAAAACAGACCGCAGACAACAAGCATCTAGGACTGATCACTGTCAGAAAGGACACCAGACCAGGAAACCACTCTTCCCCGTCCATTCTACATGGTAGTCCCTAGATTTCGTAGAATTACACCATTATAACTGGCTAATAATGTTTTTCTCTTTCAGCAATTGCTATAGAAACTTCTGTATATCAATATTTTTCTTAGCTATATCTTCATACTTTAATCTGAAGCTTTGCATTTTTATAGCCAGCAATAAAATAAGACCAATCCTCCTTTGCAGCAGCTGAAACATACTCCTAATGGATACATAAGAAGTACTTGCAAAAATAATTAAAAAAAAAAATCTTTCAAAAACTGCACTCAAAATCCTCACTTTTTTTTTTGTTTGATTTTTTGGTTTTGGTTGGTGGGGTTTTTTTCCGCTTGGGCTATGTTTAGAAGCAGACAACAGAGTTCAAACATGACTGACTAGCCACATCATAAGAGGTTATCATGAGCACTAGTAACTGCATTTGTGTATGTTCTTCACCTGGTGTAAATATGAGACTGTAAAATGCACTTGTGTAAGCTTCCTTCACTGTTTACCGTGGGCTACAGGCATGGCAGATATGGCAGATCCTCACCCTTCCTCCACACCACGACTTACTCAGCTGCAGTAACTCCCATGCAGAGCTAAGCTCTAAGAGAACAACTGCAACCTGTATCAAACTATTGCAAGAGGTTTCAGCAGATCCAAAGTAATTCAACCATGCGTCTGTGCTCTGTGTGGAAACATTCAACACAATTTTAGTTTGGTTTGCTGATGCTAATCACATTTCAGGTAACTGCTAGAGACAGACGGACCACCTAAATGTGTGTTTTAACCTATTTTAGTTCCATGACTGTAAATCTCTCTG